>NW_020664490.1:4286940-4350850 GCF_002925995.2 Terrapene triunguis | reverse complement strand
GCCTTGCTGTCTTTTTACTTACTAGTTTGAAATAGGAGAGACTTGTTTAGAAATATGGGGAGAACCTGGATTGATGTCTGGTCCCTCTCAGTCCCAAGAGCGAACCCCCCTTAAAACAAAGAGCACACACAAAAGCCTTTCCCCCCCCCAAGATTTGAAAGTATCTTGTCTCCTTATTGGTCCTTGGGGTCAGGTGTCAGCCAGGTTACCCGAGCTTCTTAACCCTTTACAGGTAAAAGGATTTGGAGTCTCTGTACACAGAGAGCTGTTACCCTTCCCTTTATAGTTATGACAAGTGGATTCTTCCTCTGCTAGCTCAGGTGGTGGGGGCTGCCCCTTTAATTCATTAGAAAGAAGCCTCTGCCATTTTTAATGACAGAGAGCCAAATTCTGCTGTCAGCTACATTGGTGTAATAACATTGATTTAAATGGGCTTACTCCAAATTTACTGGTGTAACTGCAAGCAGCATCCTGTCTCAAAGAAGCGTGTATGCACTTGAGTGCTGTTTATGGTTATGACGGGGTCCCCGGGGTGCAGCCTGGGACTGTGGGACCACTGTGCCCCCTTAACTCTCTCCAGCATGGACTGTCTCTCACGGTGCCTTGCTAGTCACCAGCAGCAAACCCCTCCAGGAGCTGTTATCATTCAGTACAACCGCATATGGAGCCCCACAGCCAGCTAGGTTGCATGAATGCTCCCAGAGCCACTCATGAATCACACAGAGAAAGGCACCAATCAGATCCCTCCAGCTCCCAGCACTGTACCCCAGGAATATACCATCTTGCTCTGCTCAAGATTGGCAGTGCAAATGTATTAATTGGTTCACCATTTCATCAATGGAAAGTGGACATACATGAGCCTTTGCAAACCTGAGCAGATTTCCCACACACTTCATACAAACTCACTGGTAAAGATAAACAGTAAAAGAAGTTTATTGACTACAAAAGATAGATTTTAAGTGATATTAAGTGATAGGCAAAAAGTCAGAGTTAGTTACTATATAATATATATATATATATATATATATATATATATATAAATAAATAAATAAATAAAAGCACGCAGTCTAAACTGTCAACCCTATTAGACTGGGCAGAAACTAGACAAGCAGTTTTGCTCACCCCACTGGATACTGCAGTCCTTAATATACAGATTTCACCCTTGAAATTTGGGCCAGTCCCCTCAACTGGAATCTTCAGAGTGTCCTTGTTGCTTGCAGAGTAGGTGGGTGAAGGAGAAAGGCCCAGCATGCGGCCACTATGTCTGTTTTATACCCTCAGTCCATGTGCTTGGGGAGCACAAGTCCAGGCATGCCTGGTGGGCATTGCAGAGTCCCCAGGCATGGCTGAGCAATTCCCCTGGTGTGGCCTCATGCAGGTGAGTCATTGAATTGTATCTCCCTTGCTGGACAATGGCTGTTGATGGGTTGATTGACACCCCGCCTGAGTATTAGTTACTTTCCTTGCTGTTGCCTCTGGGGGGCTAATATCTGGCTGATTCCCCAACTTACAGCATGTTTTAGTGACAACCGTGCAACACAATTCTCATAACTTCACGTGCATTAATGATATACATATATGGATAGAGAAATGACTTTCAGCCGATCATAACCTTTCCCCTGATACCTTACAAGGCCTGCTTTATATGTAAGATCACAATTATATACAGATGAGGAATATAGGGAGGTTACAGGGTGCTCCCCCCAGGTATGTTACAACGGTGTCTGTACATAACAACCCCAGACTGTAAAGCTCATCTGTGCCAGAGAGAGAGTTTTCCCAGGGGCCGGCCCAAGCCCGTGGAATGAGCTCCCCCAGGAACTAAGGCCCATCACTAGTGTCACCACTTTCTGCCCTGGGTGCAAGGAGCATTTCTTTGACCTGTCTTCTCTACCATAAACACATAGTAACGTGTGTGCATGTATATACAGATATGTAGATAATGTAAACAATCCCCAACATTCTCCTGCACGGACCTCTCCCCCAGGGACAGGCTGAGAAAAGAAACACATGACAAATACCTAGTCATGTTGCTTAATGCACTGCTGGAATGAGCTCATCGGTGATGAGCGTGATGAGCTTGGTATAAAAACTTAAACAGAATAGAACTGTTGCGACTTACATTTATCTGATTTTCTGAAAGGAGAAAGGGTATCGAGCAATTAAGGAGCATATGTAAACCAATAATTAGTTATATTAAGTGATCTCTGCAGTCCTCAATGCTAGACGATAAAAGCCTCCTGGGAAACAGAAGCTCAGTGTCCTTCTGCAGCAGGCAAACAAAACCTTGTGAAGTTATTTTAGAAAACTGAATAGCATCATACAAATATGTTTCCTTTATCTGAAAGTCAGGTCATAGCAGCCTGAACTACCAGAGACTAGAATGGAAACAACATAAAAATAAATCCTTCCAAATTTTGCAATCATTACCACTTTTGGCATACTTAAATATAAACACCATCTGTGTTTATCATGAAATATGGTCGTAACTGGGACCTATTCTTCCGGTTACACAAATGTTTATGAAGTGTTACAGTAAGGGGAACCTGGAATCCTTCCTCTGAAGCTGAACTGAGCTTAATTTATTTGCAAAACTGCCAGATGCTTATGTAGATGTGGCATGGTTTTGCCAGGAAAGGAATTACAAGGGAAGAAAAACAAAGCCACTGATCTTGCTTTTATGGCAGCAAACCCAAAGATAGAAGGTACAGATTGAATTATTCCCCAAAATTAATTGCTCTGAAAAATGTACTTTCTGGTTTTTAAAATAAAAGTTACTCTTTTAAAATCCAGCTGGAGGAAAAGACATGCCAGCAAAGTACCCAAATGCATTCTGCCCCTTTACAGACCTGGCTAGAAGAAAAAAAGAACATAAGAATGGCCGTACTGGGTCAGACCAAAGGTCCATCTAGCCCAGTATCCTGTCTTCCGACAGTGGCCAATGCCAGATGCCCCAGAGGGAGTGAACCCAACAGGCAATGATCAAGTGATCTCTCTCCTGAGGCTAGGGACACCCTTCCTTACCCATCCTAGCTAATAACTAATATAAAAGAGTTGGGGTCCTATTGTTCCTCTGCCTCCATAGGTGGGGGTGACAAGAACCCTGTATATTTGGATTGGGGGAGTACAGGAGACTGTCATCTCCACTCCCCACAATTGATCCCAACCCTTCTGCTTCCCCTGGGGATGGGCTCTGGGAGTGTTGGATTGTGCAGTACAGCAAGGAGTGGGCCAGAGGTGAGAGTACTTGCAGGCAGCTTTTTTCTGTGAAATTATAGCCCAGCCCACACCATCACTCTAGTCACCTGCAGGACTTTTGTGGGTAAGTCAGTGCTGATTCTGGCAACTTTGAGTGGTCATACCTGCTTTTCCTCTCTGCAGTCTGAACCACCACCCCTTCCCCAGCAGGGCAGCTTCTACCCTAGATGTACTGTCAAGTTTCATCTGAAGAAGTGGGTTGTAGCCCACGAAAGCTTATGCTCTAATAAATTTGTTAGTCTCTAAGGTGCCACAAGTACTCCTGTTCTTTTTGTCAAGTTTCAGGAAGTGGCTGGGGGAACCAAAAGTTTGTGTATGGCTCTCCAGACAACCATATGTGCATATGGCCCTGACTTTCATGGAACCCAAGGCCTACACTGATGTTGGGGAGACATTTTTTTTAAGGTGCAGAGCCACTTGTTTCTTTCACACAGGAACAAGCCCCCATCCCCCCTCATTTCCAGAAAGGAAAAAACAGAAGAAAACGGTGAGTGGAAAGTCACACCATTTTCTGTCTGGTCTGTGGGACCAGCCCATCTAGGAGATGGTAGGGCCCTGGGTTTTCTTAACCAGAATCTCTAGATCTAAGCCTCAGATCCACAAAGGTATTTCAGCTCCCAACTTCCATTGATTTCAGTGGAAGTTAGGAGCCTAAATACCTTTGTGGGTCTGGGCCTATACGCTTCCCCCATAGAATACAGAGTCCAGGCAGTCTGTTTCCTTGTTCAGAATTAGATCTCACTGCATGGGAATCAGTTGTAATCTACTGTATGGTTTGCTTCTTCAACAAAAAGAGCTGTTTAAATATTTTCATTAAATGTGAAGTCTTTTTAGATTATAACGGTAATTAAAATGTAACGATCTCTTTGACAGCCAGAGGTGAAAAGATGAAGAAATCCTAAATATATTACACCACCTAGAACTAAATACCCTGGGACGGATTCTGATCTCAGTTGCAGTGGTGTCAGTCTGGAGTTATTCCAATGAAGTCAGGATTGACACTGGCATTGCTGAGAGCAGAATTCGGCCCAATATCTTCCTGTAGCATACAAGGGAATTAAGCAGCACTGTTTTGCAATAGAAATGTATTGAAACATACAAGGACATTTTAATTTAAAAAAAGCAAGTATAAGAACCACAAAATTAAAGCTATTTCCCCAATTCAGATCAAGATTTTTATGCTTGGTAGAATTACAGAAATTAGTGCTTCAAGAAATCTGTTAGATTATCCAATCCACCCACTGCAAATGCAGGATTGTCCCATCCAGTACACTTTCTAGAGTTTTATTCAATCCAGTTTTAAAACTTGTAGACAAGTGGCGCTGGAAGCCAATCTAAAATATCTCACTGATTAAAGGATTTTTCCAATATTCAGCCTAAATTTTCCATTTATTAATTGTATCACATTCACCCAGTTACACCTCCCATGTAGTATTCTAAGCACTATTATTCTAGCTGTAGCGTTTACCCTCTTCAGATATTTGTAGACTGTTTTCCGTATTTGCCCACATATTTCATTATCTTTTAGACAAGCTGTACTTACTTAGCTTTTTAAATTTTTCCTTATAAGTCAATCCCTCCAGCTATCTGATAATTTTGTTGATTTTTTTTTGAACTTCCTCCAAGTTACATATCACTATTCTTCTAGTGGTGTTGTCAGACTTCCAGAAGCAGCTGCACCAGAGCTATGTAGGGCTTGATCTTGCAGGGTGCTGAGCAATCTAACCCCAATCCAGCACACATGCTTAACTTTAAGGACATAATCAGTCCTATTTACTTCAACGGGACTTCTCAGGCACTTAGAGTTAAGCATGTACTCAAGTGCTTTGCTGGATCAGGCCCAGAATGTGAAGTACTTCACAGGATCAAGCCCATAGAAAAGAACTACTACTTCCCTCATCCATGACAAGATGTGTCTTCATATGCAACCCAAAATTGCATTGGCTTATTTTGCTGACATTTTACATTGCAAATTCATGTCCAATTTGCTATTCACTCCCACCTCTAGGTCTCTCTCAGCATCCTAGCTTCCTAGGTTTCTCTTTTCCATTATGTTTGTTTGGATTACTTTCCCTCAAGAATTAGCTTGTCTTTCTCATTTTGTCATTTTCCACCCTGTTCAGAGCACCCCCAAAAGAACCATTTAGTGGTAATGGGGGCTTAAGTGAGACTGGAGGTCTTTGCACAAGGGCAAATTTCCCCCTAATTAAATAAAGGGGGAAAGATTCTCTCTGATTAATACCAGAACATTTGTGGGTGATCAGCAAACCAGATACTCTTAAACCTTTTGGTTGAGCAATTATACTAAGATAATCAGTGAGCTATGAAAATACTTACATTTAAAACTTTTTTATGACAATTTATTCTCATTTACAGTCTGGCAACCTCCACTAAAGTCAAGGAGAGCTGCAAAAGGTGAGCAGCTCTGAAAATGAGATCACTTTTAGTTGGGTGTTTAAATGTGGATTCAAGAGCCTAACTCTATGCACCTAGGTATAAACATTTTGACCTTGTTGCCAAATGAGACATGAAATGAGCTGAAGAGCTAACCTTCTCCAATTCCATTCATCATACTGCACAACTAAGACTGGAAGCTGTTCCAAAGGTCAGGAGCTGAAAAGGCAAAGGCTCTGGCAAGGTGGTGGGGGAGAACAATATTAGTTTATTTAAGGCCCAAGAGAAAACACTGGCAGCTGTTGTGTTTGCAATATTTTTTACCTAGAAAATTCTCAAGTGGCAATTCATTTATAGCGAGATCTGCACAGAGAGCAGGCAGGTGCTAGAAGAGCAAGGATAAGAGAGACAGAGAATGTCCCAAAGGTAGTTAATGGTGAGTACATGTGGAGTTTTAAAAACAAATCGGATAGTTTTGAACTTGATCCTGAAATCAATGGGGGGCACGGGTAGGAGAGGGGAGTGATGGGGTTGTTTTTCTTGGTACTGTCATGGGATAGGCTTGGCTTTCGAGAGGAGTGCCGGCCTAGACTCTTACCTGTGCCAGGGTCATGATCCTCCTTATGGGACTGAAGTAGGAAGGGTAACATCAGTATCATGTGATCAAGAATGTGTTCAAGGACAGGCTTGCTGGAGGATATTTAAGAAGCAACCTGTTCTCATTATGGAATAGAGTTGACAGGAGTTGCAGTGTGTTGGCTAGCCAAGGAACAAGGTCTGGGGAAGGACTAGTAGTGGTTAGTCCCTGCTGGGAAGGAGCTGGAGAGAGTCCTGTACTAGGAGAGTGCTGAGTGGGGGGGGAGGGTGTTTGCCAGGTGCTTCCCTGTGGAGAAGAAGGTAGGGATGGAGCCTGAAAGGGGCTTAGCTAATGAGGCCTGAAGGAGGCCTAAGAGGAGACAGCTGTGTAAGAAATAGCCTGAGGAAGAACAAAGCAGGGTGAGTCTTTGTGTAAAGGTTACAGCTTTAGGCTCCCTGAGCTAAAGCCTGGAGTAGGGGGAGGGCTCAGGCTACCTGTTACCTCATCTGCACTACCAGGAGGGATGAGTTATTACTCCTGCCAGAAGCAGAAAAGACTAGTGAGTTGAAGAGCCCAGAGAAGAACTGAGCCCAAAGAGACTAAAATAATGTTTTGTTCTGGTTAGGGTGACCAGATGTCCCGATTTTATAGGGACAGTCCTGATTTTTGGGGCTTTTTCTTATATAGGTTCCTATTACCCCCCACCCCAGTCCTGATTTTTCAGAGGGTGTCTGAAACTTGCTGTCTGGTCACCCTAGTTCTGATACACTCTTGTTTTGGGTGAAAGTCCCAACATATCCTATAAGCCTTGGGAAGATCCAACTAGCTACAGGAAAACCAAGGCATGATGGTCTCCAGATGTTGGAGACGTAAGCCACACTCAGTACTACATGTGTCAGTAAGTGAGTATTAGTAGGAGAATGCAGACAGTGGAATTAAGCTGTATATATTTTCCATTCTTTATAGGTGCCGACACCATACAATACACCATATATTAAGACCTTGCCACTTGAGGTTTTCTCCAGGAAAAATGCTGGAGAAACGACTACAAGGTAATCTTCTGGTTTTAATAAGCTATTATTGTATTACAAAGAAAATGAAATCCAATAGAGTTCCAACAATCAGTGTCTAAGGAGCTGCATTCATTTTACACTCTATGCATTGTTACTAATTTCACAATAGAGTTGATTTAACCCAGTTCTTAAAACAAACTGGTGTTAAGACCTTTTGTGAGATACTGGCTTTGTTTCAAAGCCATCTGCTACATATTACTTCTAAACCATTTATGTAAGGCCAGGACAGCTCGGGATCTGTATCTAGTTCCTAGCGACTGCCAAAATGTTCTGCAGGATGTGGCAACGTGTGACTTTACAACAGCTTTTTATATCAAAGAAAAAGCCCAAGGCTAAAACATTTGAGACTGTGGAGCCTCTGTCTCAGAAAAACTGCAATAAATCCATTCTGGACATAAACTGTGTCCTGGTGTTGAGACTGGAAAACTGGTTTGCGTGAGGCAGAAAAGTTGTCTGAATCTAGATAGCACAGACTGATATTTCTTTGTGTTATAGAAAACACTACTTGTTCCATTAAAATGCTTTTTCTGCCTTGGTTCCTAGTGAATAAAATCTACCCTTGCTGTACCATTACTACTCCCCACAACTAGTGGGGCATTGGACAGGTGCCTCTTGTTAAAACTTTGTCCCAAATGGAAGGTGGTGATGGTGTGGGGATGAGTTCTCTGTCTCTGATGGAATTGCCCCATTTAAGGGCTTGACTAAATCACCCGTTCCATAGATGACTTGCCCCCAGCACTCACTCCAGTTTTAAAATAACAAAACATCAGACCCTCTGAAATGCACCTGATGGCAACTACCAAGTGTCTGGGGTATTACTTTTTCCCCTGAGATCAGTATATATCTATGTGTCCCTTACCTAGGTCTTTATATGCCATTGTGAGGCTGGCAAACCAGTTGCCAGCTGATCCCAAGATCTCACTGAACATTGACAAATATACAGCTGGAAACCAGTCTGGCTTAGCTGTATGTTAGTATTTGTAAGATAAATATTAGAGTTGTAAGAATGTGTTTGGTGTCTAGACCTTATGAACAGTGTAGGATGCTGCATGTATTGATCTCACTTATAACGTCTATAGCCCAGGGTGTAAAGTTATATTGAGTTTTTGCACTGTAAACCTCTGTAATTGTGTAACTTACCAAACAGGAAAAGAAGCATTAATTAAGGTAAAATGCTCATCCTTCACACAGGATGTCCCATTGAAGGCAAATGAGGCATTGTGTAGCATTAGAGGACCCAGACCTTGTTGATTGCATTCCAGTGTTGACGTCACCAGGCATCACCATCACGCCAGGTGACTCAGGAGGGTGGAAAATCACAAGTGTCAATGAAGCCTTCCTGCACTAGGCCTGAACCAAACTCCTTCCATGTTTAAACTCTAATCGACCTCAAAAGCCAGGTGCAAGTGAAATGTGTAAGCAGCTTGATATCAGTGGTAAACCCCCCTTTTTGCAGTATAATGAGGCCTGCATACCTCTGGCCGAAGGAAATCAAAGGAACGGGACAAGATAGTAGTTCAAGAAGTTACTAACGAGCTGAACTTATAGCTGCCAACATAAACTAACTGCTTAAATGTAATTGCTATTTGCTTAGTAATTGTTACCAGGGATGGGAGGGGTAGAGAGAGAGGAATGGGGGGAGGGAAGGGAGGGGTAGCGGGGGAAGGGAGGGGGTGAGGCTTGACTGTAAAGGTATAAAGGAAAAAAAACTGTTTCTGTTACTGTGCTCGATTTGAGACGTGCCTGTCTCCTAGCACCGCTTTGAGATCTCAAATAAACTTTGTTTGCTTCTCCACCTGGTGTGTTTATTGGCGCGAAGCACGCCGGGCAACGAACCCCTGTTGCTTTGCCTCGGGCACCTCTGTGCCAGCAACACCAGGAAGGGGAGACCTGTGCATGAACTCATCCCATCAGCTTGGATTCTGGGGTGAAGCGGATAAAAATCCCTGACAAGAAGCAACTGGGATCTTTATGCTGTCTGGACACTGAGGGGCAAAGATTCCTAAACATAATCAAGAGATCTTCATGTTGCTTGGCGCGGGTCAGCCCTAAAAGGACATATAGAGTTGCTTATTATAGACGCTTATATTACTTTTTATATCTAAGACTGTAACTCATTTGTGTTTGTATGTTTCCTGTTTTAATCTTGCAAATAACTCATTCTTTAGTTAATAAATCTTTAGTTAGTTTATTACAGGATTGGCTACAGGCATTGTCTTTAGTTTGAGATCTGAGTACAAATGACCTGGGGTAAGTGACTGGTCCTTTGGAACTGGGAGTAACCTCAATATTGTTGTGATTTTTGATGTAAAATGACCATCTGCAGCATAGTCCAGCTTCCCTGAGTGGCAAGATAGACTGGAATGCCCAAGAGGACTGTCTGTGTCTCCATGGTAAGACTGTTATAGTGCTTTAGGAGTTCCAACTTGTTAATGGGCTGGGGAAATCTAATTATAGATCATACAACAAGTTTGGGATGTCTGGCCTGCTTTTTGACAGTCTGCCCTGAGACTGGCACTCACAATGTCTGGTGTGGCTCATGACCGTAACAGCCACATTACATGTATAACTTTGAATAGTGAATATGTTTGGGGAATCTCTTAACATACAGTTTGAATAGAATCACTGGCAACATCTGCAGAATACATTATTTGTTATGAGACATTTGCTCACTTATAGTAACAAGTATCTCACTTTTCACAAGGGGAAACTAAGGCTAAGGGACTCGCTAAAGGTCACAGAGGGAATTGGTGTCAGTATTACAATTAGAATTTTGGAGTGCCTGACTTCTAGCCTGGTGAACTAACCACTAGATAACACTTCTCCTGTTTTCCCCAGTTGGTCATTGACTTCTGCTTCAGTGGTGTTTTGTCTGTTGTGATGTGCTCTGGGTTTGAAGTCGCTCTATAGTATCACTTCTTATGCACCAGTCATGCAAATGGGGAAAACCATGAGAAGAACATTGGTCTCCATGAGAGAGCACTGTGTGTGTCTTCTCTGGAACATGCTGCACTAACGCTGTGTTACAAAATGGCAGCTGTCTCTGCACACAGGCCAGCCCTAAAGAAATGTAAAGGTACAATACAAAGAAAACAAAGCCCTAATACAGCCACTAACTTCATATTTACATAGGTAGCTGTACAAGATGACCGTAATAGGGGCAAGAGCATTTTGAGCCAAGTCCCTTGTCATGAATGGCAATCATGTTATCCCAAACATGAAAAAGCATCCAAATAACACTGATTCTTTGTGGGGAGGGGGGATTGGTCTTAAAACCAACCAGAATGAGGATCTTCTGAGTGCATCACTTCATATAGCAAAGAGTGTTGTTCCTACACAACATTTTGTGCTCTTGAACCAATATAAAGAGGATCTAATTCTCCAGGTATCTGCAGACTCTCTTAACTAGAACTCCATGCATGGAGGCCCTGCAGGATTGGACCCGCACACAGAGGGCAAATTGCCAATTTCATAATGTTTCTCCATTTAGTTAGGGAAATAAACAATAAAATATTCATACTAGAGAACAGGAGTAAACATAGCTCTTCATAAGTGGTCTGGTTTCCACGGTGACCAAATCAACTGCATTTGCTTGCACACAGGGGTGGCTCTAGGCACCAGCAAAGCAAGCAGGTGCTTGGGGCAGCCCATTTGCAGGGGCGGCAGGGATCCAGCCTGGGAGCTGAGAACCAACAGGGGGCCCTGGGAGCTGTAGTTCCTTGGTTAGCTCCCTGCCTATAGAGCCAACCCTGGAGCAGGGAAAGAACTACATTTCCCAGCATTCCCTTGGCCACTACCAACAGGAAAGAGGGGGAGGGATTGAGGAAGCTGAGACCTCATGCTGCAGCCTGCCGTGAATGGAGAGCTGCACTGTGAGTAGGGATACCATATTTTAACATTTAAAAAAATAGGACACTCCACAGGGAGGGAGGGTAGCCCCACCCTGCCACCATCCACTCCCTCTGACTGCCCCCCACAGAAACCCCAACCCATCCAACCCCCCTGCTCCCTGTCCCCTGATCACCCCCTCCCAGGACCCCTGCCCCTAACTGCCCCCCAGGACCCCACCCCCTATCTAAGCGCCGCTGCTCCTTGTCCCCTGATTGCCCCCTCCTGGGACCCCTGCTCCTAACTGCCCCTTGGGACCCCATCTAAGCCTCCCTTCTCCTTGTCCCCAACTGCCCCCTCCTGAGACCCCCCCCCCCCAACTTCCGCCCTAGGATCCCACCCCCTACCGTCCCCTGACAAACCCCTGGGACTCCCATGTCTATCCAACCGCTGCCTGTCCCCTGACTGCCCCCCCAACCGCTGACCCATCTAACCCCCCCTTCTCCCTGCCCCTGACTGCCCCCCCCGAACCTCCGCCCCATCCAACCCCCCAGCCCCCTTACCGTGCCAGTCAGACCAGCGTGTCTGGCTCCGCGCAGCGCCAGACACACTGCGGCATACATGCTGCCATGCTCCCCCGCAGAGCCACAGCCCCCTTCCCCACCCACCCACCCCCAGCACCTGCCTTCCAGATTTGAACATCTCAAAATTCAGGAGTGCTCAAGCTCAGTTTGGGCAGCTGTTACTTCATTTCTCCCAAATCAAATATACTGATCCACTGTAACTTGCTGTAGAAAAAGTAGGATAAAATTGAGCAAGAAATGCTTCCCAGTGGTTATTAGGACTGGAATTGCTATTTTCAACAGCCATTGCCTTTTTGTTTGTTTGTTTGTGTAAAAGGAATACAGTGATATTGCATTGGCAAATTCCGCATAGAAAGAAAGAGAGGAACAAAAGAATAATAAAGGCACCTCAACTTTTCCTCATTTATGTAGGACAGTCTTATAATATGCATCCAGATATCCTCCAATCACACAAGCTGAAAATTGTTCCACTTTACTGCAGTTCTGTAACCATATGGGAACCAATCCTGTCTGTGTTTTGTGCACATCCAAAATTCCTGCTGAATGACCTGCCATGGGAGCGAGTTACCAGTGACCCAGGGCTGCAGCGGAAGAAGGGTGCAGGTGGGGGGGGAGAGAGCCCAGGGCTGGGGCGGCAGGAGGTGTGTGTGGGGAGCAATGGTGGGGAGGAATGAGGGAGCCCAGAGCTGGGGTGGCAGGGGGTGTGGGTGCGGGGGGAGAGCCCAGGGCTGGGGCAGCAGGGGGGTGTGGTGAGGAGCCCAGGCCTGGGACGGGGGGGCAGCCAAAATTTTTTTTGCTTGGGGTGGCAAAAAACCTAGAGCCGGCCCTGCTTGCACAGACTGTGCTGTGTGGCAGCCACCTCTCTCAGGCATGACACAACAGAGCCACCTTGACATCTGGACACCAATTCAAGCAATTCTCACCCTGGAAACAGCAGTGAGTAATGACATTTCAGGGAGCATTGTGAGAGCTTGCAGCAGGATCAGGAGGAGGGAAACAATTTGGGTTGTTGTTGCCACAAAACAAGACAGGTTAGATTCTCTTTTCACCCTAGATTTATGGCAGTGTAACTCCACTGACGTCTGTGGTGTTACACCAGATCTCTACCTGTGAAACGGAAATCAGAATCTGACCCACAATGTATTACTAGTAGTCTGATTATTTTTATTACATTTTGCATCTCGGTAGCTGCTGGTCTAGACTCTGTCCCTGCTGTGAGCCCTCTCGGCCCTGCTGGTGTCACCAAGAGGTTGTTAAATTGCCCTGCCAACTGGCTGAGGGTTCCTCTCAACCTGGGGAATCCCTGATCCCATCCCCTTGCAGCCCTCCCATCCTAGGGTGCATGGCCGGAAGAAGGGGAGCATTTACAGGAACATTGCTGTTCTCCAGGGATTAAGTCCCTTGTCATCTATTCCCATCTAGCACAAACTAGAGCAGCCCTGAGGCTGCTCTAACTTGTGCCAGGGTAAAACCAGCCTGCATCATAAAATTGGCTTAGAATCACCTTCTCTTCCTCCTCCCATAGGTCCCAGGCTGAGCACAGCAAAGGGAAACGGTCCTCCGCTTCAGGAATCCTGCCACCCAAGTTAGGATTTGTCAAGGCACAGTAGTATAACTACAATGGTGCAAGTGGTTCAGGCACACTAGGGCCCACAAGGTTATGGGGCCTAACCAAAGCAGGATTTTGATGTAGCACCCAGGAGTCCAGAGATACCAGGGTGGGAGGGGCAAAGGCTGTCATCCCCTGTCTGGAGCTATAAGCTACCAGCCCACTCAACTGGTACAGTGGATAGGATCGGCCTGGAGGTGTAATCAGATTGTACATATGGATAACCCCCAGGGGATAGAATGCAGGCAACAGGTGATCAGGGCAGGGGTCTGTCTGTGATGTGCTGCAGGGGGTTGCTAGTTGTGGAGGGCGCTCAGATCTACCTGCACACGCGTATCCCCATTCGTGGCACCACCAGCCTGGCAGAAGTTGAGCTGTGCTGCAGTGAAGAGGGGCCACTAGGGGGAGAGCGGCTGGGATTGGGTGACCCCTCCAGCTAGGATGAGCCTGGGCATGAGCAGCCAGCAAGGGTGCGTGGAGAAAGGGGGGGTGGAATGCAGCACCAGGGGATGCGTGGGATATGGGGGAAGGCCCGAGAGATGGGAAAGGCAGTTTCCCCTTAGAGACAGAGTGCAGGGTAAAAGCATTGGCCACTTTGGTTGGGGCAAGGGTGTGGAGGGGTTAGATTGGGGGTTATGGAAGGGGGTTGGAATGGAGGAGGGGGAAAAGGGGAAATTGGAGCAGAGCTGGAGGGGGTTGGGGTAGGGCATGTGGGGACCTGAAACAGGACTGAGGGGATGGATCAGGGAAATGGAGGAAGGAGGGAAGCTAAAAGGGCCTGGAGGGGTGATTGGATCAGGGAGCTGTATCAGAACTTGAGGAGAGCAAAGGGTTCCACAGGAAGGAAGCTAGGGCTGGACTGGGGTTATGGGGGAGCAATGGGGCTGGATTTCAGAATCAGGCTTTTAACACCTGTTCTTGCACCAGGGCCCTCATTACACCACTATCAAGGCAGGCTAGAAGGGACATGCTCAGAGCATATCTAGGGCCCCAGTAGGCTCCTGTGTTTAGATGCTTGCCGCTAACAGTAGTGTATGCATCAACTAGCTGGGAGGCTATAGAGGCCCCTCTAAATACAGCTCACACTCTTTTGAGAGCTTATCAACACCTTTTGCAAGGCAGGAAAGTATGATCCCTATTTACCTCTGGGGAATTGTGCTCACGCAGGGACCCCTTGCTAAACAAGGAATTGAACTCAGCTCTCCTGAGTGCCAGCCTGGAGGCCTAGCCACTAGACCATCCCTATCTCAGAGCTGGAAGGGACCCTGAAAGGTCATCAAGTCCAACCCCCTACCTTCACTAGCAGGACCAAGTACTGATTTTGCCCCAGAACCCTAAATGGCCCCCTCAAGGATTGAACTCACAGCCCTGGGTTTAGGAGGCTAATGCTCAAACCATGGGATTTTATCAAGAGGCTCCCTGTCCTCTCACTTCCCCTCATTGCCCTTAATCTTGGTCCTTTGACAGACCTCACTAAAATATCTGCTGAACACCTTTTGGGCACACACTCATGAGAGTGCTTATGTTACAGGAGGGAAGGGTTACTGGAGTGGGAAACAAGCTTGTCAAAACATCCGAGGAAAAAATATTCCATGCAATGATTTGACAGGAGAAAGATTGCTCATTGGTGGAGGCTCCTCAGGCTTGACTGGGTAGGAAGAACCTGCCCTGTTCGGATTCAGATACCTTCCTCTCCTTACCCATTGCTGTGAATTGGCTGAATTCACCTCCCTGAATCAGGTATGCCTATGCTGTCTCAGCGGTCGCCATCCTCCACTACTTGCTCAGGTCTCTTCATACTGTTTCATAATCACTCAGGAGGAAACTGGGCTTGTCAGAAGAAAAGAAACGGCATTACTTACTGCACCAGCTCTCAGCTCAGTCTAAATGTGCTCAGGCTTCTGGTAACCTCTAGTTCACACTGGGCATGCGCAGAGATTTAGCATTGCACTGACAGTCCATTCTCATATCAACAGTGCCAATGTCTAATCTATGTAGTCACTCCGTTACTAATAATTTGATACCTCTCCTCAATTTTGTGCGGGTATTTTGTAGTTTCATAATGTTTGGGCATTTTAAAGTAGTTACTTCAGTTTCAGTTATTTAGCTGCCCCAAAAGTTCCATTGCAGGCTACTGCTGATAGGTAATCACCCCTTTGAGGAGTGAGCAAACATCTTTCCTTTGCATCCTTGCTCCATTGTCAGTTTCTCTGTATGAGCAGAAAGCTGTCCTCATGGGTACTGCGTACAAAGCACTGAGGAGAAAAGCCTATGTTAATATAGGCTGCAGGCACAAGAAATGCATAGAAGGTATTAGAGCAATAAACAAGAGCTCTGTAATTTTGATCTGTGGACCAGACCATTCTGCCATACTAGAAACCCTGTAAGTCTCATCTTTGTCAAGAAAGGTCGGTTTGTTTCCCTTATATAGCACTCCTGTGACATACATCACAGGTCAAATATTACATTTCATAGACATTCTTGCTGGATATACTGCTGAACAGACCAACATAAAAATGACTTGAAGGTCACTGACTATTTAAATAGTCCTTCCTTGTTATGAGTCAGAATATAATTTATTAGTGTACAAGAAAAAGAGATGTAGCAGAAACATCAGTAAATAGCTTCAGATTTTCCACCCAGTGGCATCATTCTTTGTTCTCAATCTTAACTGCTCCTGTCCTAATTGTAATCACACATAATTTGCTTTTAAAGCAATTAGAAACCTACTGTAATGCATGCAGGTTACTGATCTTATTGTCATGCAGAAAATTCATTCACTCTGCCAACAATTCCATACACTGTACTCGAGCTCATGACTCATAGCTTTGCGTAAACGATTCTACAGTAAAGCTTGTGAAACAGATAAATGTTTATCAAGGATTTACTGTAAAAGATTTCTCAATGCTATTAGTCTGTATAAGGACTCTTTCCTCAATGGAGGAAAAAAGTTGATTGTGCCTTCGTATGGGGGCATTACCTGGAGACTCAGAGCTATGTGCTTATTTTGTACAGACTGTGGACCAGATTCTGCTCTGTTGTGCCATTAACTTGAAGTTGAGAATCTAGCCCACTACCTGTAGCCGTTAAATACAGTCCCAACAATGCATTCCTGAAGACAACAGCACTATTTCAGCTGCAGGAATGAACCCCACCATTCATGGTACATAGCTCATGAGCTACACCAAATCAATCTGCCACCCCAAAAAACAAAATAAAACTGTAGAATGTTTTTAAAAATTGCTTCTATAGACAACTCTGGCCTTCCAGTGCTAAATGAGTAATAAGTTGCATGACATAACCAAGAATATGTGGGAAATCTAGCACCATTTCTTAAAATGCTACCAGGGTTGCTGGAGCTACAATGCAGAACAGTATTCCACTGTAGCTATACTAATGCATATCTGTGCTACATATAGAAGAGGCTACAATGGAAAGGACCTCACCTGCGTAGATGCTAACACTACATGCTGTAACACTTGTACCCGTACAATGCAATGAGAATCATGTTATTGATGTCTGTGCAGAATTAGGCATGAAATTTCACTGACTGCCAGAGCTCCTCTCATCATTGTTTTAATGATCATCTCCTAAACTCCACTTGCAGAAACTAGTGGCTGCTGTATGCATAACCACATTATTGCTTCCCTGCTGCAGGGCCTGACCTCCAGCAGAGGGAGCACATGCTAATTAATAGCATCACAGCTCAGAGGATGGTTTATCGGGGCTGTGGGCTCAGGTGATATTGGTGGATAAACAAGCAAATAGATAGAAAGCAAAAGCAGCTCCAGTGAACCCATGATTAAAGAGTAAATGCCCAAATGTTCAAACGTGGGTGCCTGAAATTAGGCTCCTGAACCCTTATTGAAACATAAATATACCAGAGTTTCTGGGTGCTCAGCACGCCTGAAAACTGGGCCACTGCGTTAGGTGTCTAAAATCTTGACCTGCATGCCCTTGTTAAGGTCAACAGTAGGGTGTGCAGGTGTCACAGCTGTGACAATCTACTAGAAGGCACATTTGTACCCCAACTGAAGCCAAAGAAAACTTCCCTTGACTTCAGTGGCTACAGGTTCAGACCCATGATGAGTAAGAATTAGCTTCATCATTGTAATTGGATATCTGTATTATAAATGCTGAAGTATTTCCCAACATAGTAAACTAGCACTCAATAATAGAGAGCTGATCTCTCAGAGGAAGGGCAGTAAGGGAGAGGAAAATATTAACATTATTATGGCATAATAGTAATTGGGAGGGAACAACAGCAACATGTAGCTAAAAATTTCCTTATTCCAGAAATTTCTAAATAACAAGGCCTGTATCCCATGACTCTATTCCTGTATCACATGAATATAGTAACACCTAAATATACTTAATTACTTCTAGCATATTCAAGGTACCTTGCATCTCAATAGTTACATCCTTGAATGAGTGTTGTGACAGACCCAGACCAGTGGGGTACAGGAGTCTGGTAGAGGGCAAATATATGGTCACTGGATGAGTAGTTTTCTGTTCCCTGAGTGACCAGAGCAGGGGCTCCACTAGAGTAATCAGGAACCTGCTAGAACCAGTTAAGGCAGGCAGGCTAATTAGGACACCTGGAGCCAATTAAGAAGAAGCTGCTAGAATCAATTAAGGCAGGCTAATCAGGGCACCTGGGTTTTAAAAGGAGCTCACTTCAGTTTGTGGTATGAGTGTGAGGAGCTGGGAGCAAGAGATGCAAGGAGTGTGCTGCTGGAGGACTGAGGAGCACAAGCGTTATCAGACACCAGGAGGAAGGTCCTGTGGTGAGAATAAGGAAGATGTTTGGAGGAGACCATGGGGAAGTAGCCCAGGGAGTTGTAGCTGTCATGCAGCTGTTACAGGAAACACTATAGACAGCTGCAGTCCACAGGGCCCTGGGCTGGAACCCGGAGTAGAGGGCGGGCCCGTGTTCCCCCCAAACCTCCCAATTGACCTGGACTGTGGGTTCTTCCAGAGGGGAAGGTCTCTGGGCTGTTCCCCAACCCACATGGTGAATCTCTGAGGCAAGAAAATCTGCCAGTAAGCGCAGGACCCACCAAGATAGAGGAGGAACTTTGTCACAGTGTATTATCATAGATATCATGAGTTCTAATACCATTAACTGAATTAGAGTGATGGGACTAGGCATGGGATTACTTCTATTTGTGAGGTCCACAGATGTGTCTCAACCATCAATTCCTTGCCATGGAAGGATGAGATTTTACCAAATGGCAATTCTTTTCTAGAAGATCCTTGCCCCCTTCCCATTCACATGGCACAAGTTCACTGGGTACCCAGTAGGTACCCAGGAGTAAAGGACAAACTCTTCCACAAGTGGGTGCTTACTACAGGTTTGTGTGCCAAGTCGTGCAGCCTCCTGCCTTGGGTGGGTTTATGAGAGCGTGTTGGCTTAAAAGAGAGAGATTAATAGAAAGGTATCCAGTCTTTCAAGTCTACAGGCTGCAAGCACACATACTGCGGTTTATCACAAGCTAAATGGGGAAAGGGTGGTGGATCTTGGTACGATATTGGCCGCACGGCATGAGATACATTGCCTTGGGCAAGGGCTACTGACTTAGTTGTAATTCCAGGGGATTTGGCGTGATTTCCTTAGAACATGCATTAAAATACTCTATCTCGTGGAGAATAATGCACAGATCCATTGGGCCAAAGGTATCCCTGAAGTCAGAAACTCCATGGATTGCCACAAAGATGCTGTGCAATTGCTGATGTCTATGTGGCTCATGAAAGCAGTTGCAAGGGAGTAGATCTGAGTGATGTTCACCTTGCCAACATTTAGGTCCAAAAAATCCATCTCCATTCTCTGTCCAGTTTCTGACCGTTCCAGCTCATGACACTTGTGCTACTCCTCCCCTGACCTAAAGACTCCTGCTGCTTTCCCCACTTTCTCTTTTTATAGAGGAAGGAATTGAATCTTATTGCTGCTCCCCATCCCAAAGCTTAGTCTGCTGTGGGGTTGCATATGCTAAGGACTAGGCTGTCTGCGTTCACAACCATTGGGGTGGGAGGCAGAGAGAAAAGATTAGGAAATTGGGAGTAAGCCCTCTGAACTGGCTATTGTGATGTAATAAACAGGTCTGTCCATTGCTATTGATCACTGCCCACAGCCATCCATAGAGAGCCCTCTAGAAGTGTCTTAGCACATGAAGCTAAATGTGGAAAAAAACAAATGGACTAGAACAGCAAGAATAAAAATCCTCACAACTCTTATATATTCCGTATCTAGAGTGTCTTCCCTGAAATCACTGGAGATGCTTTAGAGCAAAGTAAGTTCTAATGGGGTTTTTTGGGGCAGGAAACTTCCCCGTTTTCCTTAAGTTCATCTAATTGTTTCCCATCTCTTACTTAAAATTTCTAGTCATTTGAACAACCTCACAACGTGTGTGCCTTTCTCTTCTCCGCAACCAGACAACTATGTCCTTGTAGGGTCTAAGGCAACTGTGATCTTCCAACCTAGATGAGGCTCAGAGCAGGACAAGAACTACTTTGGAGGTGTCTGTTTTCCCTAAACTCAGTGAACAAGGCTTGCCTGGGACCTATTGAACATCTTGTTTCTGTTCACTCACAGACTTTTAGCAGGTGTATGAGGTCAGTTGTGATCTAGTGCACTAAATGTGAGGTTGGCAGTGGGAATCCTGAATTCAAATCCTGACTCCCTCTAATGTACTGGGTGACTTTTGGCTAGTTCCTTTACCCAGCGATTAAAAGGGGGAATGTTTCAAAACACAGCTCTCCCTCTGCTAAAAACCAAGAAGGAGCTCCTCTTCCTCCCTCTAGCTTGGATAAGCAGAACTTTCTCCTGGGTGAGAGCCCCCTTCTCCTGTTGGAGTTAAACAGATTGAGTTTTACGTCTCTGTGCCTCTATTGCCCCATCTGTAAAATAGGAGTGGTAATGCTTTACCCTCTGTAACATGGTTTGGATAGATGAAAAGCACTGTACATGGACACGGTAAGTATTATGTCTTTAAAAAAATGGATTAGAAGGGAAGGTAGAATGCTACTTCTTGCTACACTTAAAGGCTAAATTTTTGAATAAGAGCCTTTAATACTACTTGTAAATATCAAGGCCATCTTTGGAAATGACTACATAAAAGATGTTGCTGTATTCCATTTGTGCCATACACTGTAATTGTCAAATCACTGTTCAGTGTGATGCATTTCCTCTTTCCGCTACCTCTTTTGCCATTCTTTCAGTTATATGTGAAAGATCAATAAAGAGTTAGTTGTTTTCTAAAAATACAACTAAACATTTAAGGTGCATAATCTGCACTGAGATGACAGAAAAAATTTTCCTGCTCAGTTGTCACAAACAATGTCCTACTGAGCAAGCACTTATATAGGGAGCACGAACATTCAAACAGGCTTATGTTATGTCTCCTGCTTAAAGGTAAGGAGGTTTTTTTCTTTTTTTTTTTTTTCTTTTTCTGGTACTCATTCTTACCATAATTGGTGAAATTATTGGTGTTGCTAACAAAAGAATCTTTACAGCTCTTCTGTCCTTGGGGGGGAAATGAAGGTTCTCTTTAACAAATAAACAGCTCACCTAAAACAACAGTACTCTGACATTCTGTTTCTCATTCTCTTCATGCCAGCCTCTGCTTGTCTATTCATACGAAGCTTTAGCACTGGATGTCGCAGAGGTGTTGATGATGCAGTGATCTCTGCCATGTTCTCTTCCAGTCACTGGCTATCACAATGTAGGTGGGAGTAGTTTGAAGATGATCAAAGAAGAGAATGCACATGAAGCTCAGACAGAAATGTGTTTGTGTTCACCTTTGTACAGCAACATATTTGTATTAATACATCTTTGTATAGAAAGAAACTGTAGCCACATTTTGGCTGTTGGATCTTCATGGTGGATCTTGACTTCCATCCACTATTCTGCGTTCTAAGGGCCAGATCCCCTAACTCACATTGAATACTACCTTACTCCTCAAATAGTCTTACAGAGCTCTTCGTCTGTTTCCTATCCTAAGGTGTGATTGCACTCCGGGGTGGATGAAATGGTCCCTGTATAATTAGGGTGACCAGATGTCTCAATTTTATAGGGACAGTCCCGATTTTTGGGTCTTTTTCTTATATAGGCTCCTATTACAGCCCCCCCCCCGCCCCCACCTTTCCTGATTTTTCACATTTGCTGTCTGGTCACCCTATGTATAATATATACTGTGAAAAGTGCTTTAGGATTCTCCAGGATGAAAGGTGCTATATACTGTACATGGGGAAATCATCATCCTTACAATTGATGGACTTCAGCTCACCTAGCAACAGGTGCAGTCTGGATGCTCTGGTAGATCAGATCTCCAAAATATAGGACGAGATCTAAAGCAACAACTGACCATTTATTTTGGGGTTAGTGATTAAAGTATCTGGACTCCATTTCAGTAATCCACTACCAATTTACATGGAAATGGGAGTACAAAACAGGATTATCAGGTCAGCAGCCCCAGGGTAAGAATGGCTAAGGCAGCTTCCCAGTAGTACCTATGTCCATTCCTTATATTAAATTCTCTCTCTCTCTCTCTGGGTGGGGGGTTGTTTTTTAACTAAGGGTATATCTATACTACCCACCGGATCGGCGGGCAGCGATTGATCCAGTGGGGGTCGATTTATCGCGTCTAGTCTAGACGCGATAAATCAACCCCCAAGCGCTCTCCAGTCGACTCCTGTAGTCCACCTCCACGGGAGGCGCAGGAGGAGTTGACGGTGGAGCGGCAGCAGTCGACTCACTGCGGTGAAGACACCGCGGTGAGTAGATCTAAATACATCGACTTCAGCTACGTTATTCATGTAGCTGAAGTTGTGTAACTTAGATCGATTCCCCCCCACCACCCAGTGTAGACCAGGCCTAAGGCTATAAGTAGTTAGAAAGTCTGGTTCTACCAGGTGCTGAGACTTGTTAGGGGATGAAACCAAACCCTCCTGCAGCGTGTGGGTGTATCTGTGTACCTGCTGTGTTCTTTAATAACAAATGGAGAGAGACATTGGGCTACATCCATTCAGTTGCTGATCACCACCTGCCAGCCACTGAACCCTTTCAGCTCCATTGTACTAAATGCACTCTCGTCTAGCCCTGAATTGGAGCCAGAAGGAGGAAAACATGCAATGCTGTTTATTAAAATGTGCTGTTTATCTCCAGATGTTTGCTAAAAGCATCTCGTCATCATTACCCCCATTGACATTCGGTGTCACTGCCTTAAGTGGTAAATGCTCCTGTCAAACAGCTCAGCCAAATGACTATGTACGGATACAGTCCTGGGGAGGAGGAAGAACTGGGACATGATGCACACTTATTATTATACCTGTCGGCTACATCATGATACATCAGTATAAGTATTTGCTAAATGAGGTATAAGTGAAAGCATTAATGCAAGACGCCTATAGACCTCAAAGCCTGTAAACCAATATCTTAGCCAGACTGAAGCATGAGTAGCTTAGCCAGATTGAAGCATAAGCCTTAGCATGCGTAGCTGAGCAGGAATGGCCCAGCATCAGGAGATCGAACGCTGTCTTATTCCTGTTTGACTACACTGCTGACCGGTTACTGCAAAATACCAGTTAATGCTAGTTTTGGATATTTTAGGATTGGAATGTTCAACAGCAAGAATGCTAGGGTAACCAATTGGCATATGACAATGAGCTTGCGGTAAGTGCTCGATTAGCCTATAAGGGGAGAGCACCCCAACATTACTGGGGGGAGAAAGTTCAGAGATGGACTAAGGGGGCCGAACATCCTTGTAAATATTCATGGTGGCCACAGAACCCTATAAGAGAGCTATCCATGGCCCAAGCACTTAGGATTTTCTTGGCAAGCCAGAGGTAAGACCACTCATGGATTACCTGTCTCACTACTTTTAAGGGCTCTGCTGGGGATAGCGTGAGCTTTTAGATACTCAGACGTTTTGACCATTCTTTGTTATCTCTAACTGCTTTGCTGGGTTGGGGTGTTTGTGCTTGAGCTAACTGTGCTGGTAAAAATATTACAAGGACAGAACGCCTTTCCTAAGTGTGATTGTCCCCCTCCAGCACACTAGGGTTGTTGTAATAATGCTAGTACTTCTGGGTCTGGTCACGAGGCAGAACTCTATCAAACTATAGAGTGCTAATTGGCATTTCTAATTGATCAGTATAACTGATACTGATACATAATTAGCAAAGATCAAGCAATAATTATTCCATGATCAACTGCATAATTGCCCTTGACAGCATTTTAGTCACTAGAGGAAGGTAGAGCGAAACTCAGGCTGAAGAAACACCTTCTCAAGCCTTATATAATACATTTCATATATGACTGGTCATACAAACCACACTAGAATGGCTCTTGGAATGAGTGGATACTTTCAGAGGACTGGTAATAGGATACATAACCTTAAAGTTCCAGGCCACTAATTCAACTCTAGTGCTTATAGAGTTGCTACCTGACCAGATTATCCCAAGATTGTCTCTTTTTTGAGGTAGCTGTCCCAGGAAATCTGTAAGCGTGCGCAGCACACTAGTCCAATTTCATGGGTTCAGGATCATCCTGGATGCCCCAGGTTTTTGTACCTCAGAGGTGGCAAACCTAAGTGCATGGCAGTTGTGACTTAGTTCATTTTACAGAAATTTTGCAAACTTTCAATAGTAAAGTGTGACGAACCTGCTAAGCAGGGAGCTACCATTTCCATCAACTCCCTCTCCACTACGTCTCCTTCCTCTGGCCAGGTGGGGGTGGGGGCAAAAACTCTATGGAAAGACTCTGACCCAGGAAGTAAACAGGCACTTGGAGAAAACAACAGTGGCAGGCATATCAATCCTCCAGCTTGCCTGCAGGGAACAGCATCAGCTCACAGAGCAGATTACCCTAGGAACTGGGGAACCATGTGTGGAACGGGGTGTGACTGTCAGTCAATATGGCCAGGTTCAGGTCTATGCAGAACTGTGGGGAAGCAGCAGAGGTTGGGTAAGGAGCCAGATAAGATGTCTCCCTAACTAACCTTGGCCTGGAAATCTGCAAGCTTCTATTTGCCTTTAACAGAAGATTGCATGGGAGGGGGAATCCCAGGCATTAGGCATGAAGAACCCTAACCTTCCATTGGATTGCCTCTAGGGGCCCAGATAAGAACTATTAGTGACTTGTAATTGTTGACGCCTCTGTAGCTAGGGTATTTGCAACCTTTCCTTTTCCTGCCAACCCTAGTAAAATTCACCTTCACTTTCATCAAGTTTCTGAGTGGTTGTTGGGACCTACCAGGGCTAGCACTACAAGGTCTAGTCACTGAAGTGCCTTCAATCGTGGCACACCATTGTTACCTGAGGGATTTGATGTACCACAACACTGAGCAGCCATAAAAATTCCAAAAGGAGCTGTGAGCCAGTTGCAATATGCCTGGTTGGTTTTGTTTTTTAACTAATGAATCTCAAGAAGTTTTAGGCTAAACCCAAAATTCTCTCAGATTATCTTGCCTCATGGAGTTCTTAAGACAAGAAGTAGCAGCCCGATGTGTGTGTGTGTGTGTGTGTGTGTGTGCACATACATATGTATACAGAAGGAATAAGAATCTGTTATACAGCTTTAAAAATCACACACAATAAATCCATTACACAAATAACATTCTTTTAATGTGGTTGCTTAGGTTACAAAGTCAAGCATTTGGAAGTTAGGAAGGGCCAGATTTACAGTTGCCTGCACAAATTTGCCCAACTTGTGCATCTGTTCTGTGCACTGAATAAGATGGGGGTCTTGTGTGTTGGGGGAAGAAACGTGCAAACATACTCGAAGACTGGCTCATAATTAGAGCTGAGCAAATGGCTGATTATTTTGGTTCTCTGGCTGACCAAAAGAAAAAAGCTTGTCTAATTTCAAACCAAAACTGTCTTTTGGTGGGGCGGTGGAGTGGGGGAGGGAGGGACGCAGGGACCACTTTTTGACAAAACTGAACAAATTTAGGTCAAACAAAATGTTTCAAATGTCTACTCCAAATGACATGTTGATACTTTCAAAAGAAAATGCCAAAATGTGCAAATGTCAAAATGAAACATTTTAAAACATGAAACATTTTGACATTTCCAAACCTAAAAAAAAAGTTCAGCTGATGCTATTCGCCAAATTCACAAATAGTTTTTGCACCCTGAAAAATGCATTTTGGGGGCCAAATTTCTATTTGCTGAAAATGGTTCACCCAGCTCTAATCCTAAAGCATGCATAAGGGGGTGGAGTTAAGGTTGCAGAGGCAACCTTAAATCTGGCATTTCCACTTCACAAGTGTAACAGGGCACTGAGCCTGGACCATATGTGTGTCCCAGTGCACCTGTTCCAAGACATTCCCTTCAAAGGAGCTGCTTCATTTTCAGCAGCCCTCTCTGTAACGATGACATTATGACAGAAATAAATTTTAGACAACTTCTTTGAACTAATTGCATATATAAGTAAAGTAGAAGTAAACAATACAATATTAAAAAAAAATAAAAAATACAGTAAATAATACAATTTACTAGAAGAATTCTCAGGGAAATTTTCATCTCTGTTGGGGCATCTAAATTGCGGAATTCTTTGTCTGAATACGCAATGAGACTCTCAGAGGATATAAGATGACAATAGAGGATATAGGATGCGGCTAACCCACAAGCTTAAAGCTCAACTATTAGTTATATTGATATGAATTACACCCAGGTAATAAGCAAACCATCAGAAAATTGTATGTGGGTTGTATTTTTCCAATAAATGGATTTGTTTTGTTTTTATAGAAGATTATGCTGAATTACCTAATATTGGTACTAAAATTAGTAGCAGAAAATGTTTATTGAAACAAGTAAAAATTTTAATTTTATATTATAAATATTGAGATTTATATATCTATACAACAAATTATATATATATATATATATATATATATATATATATATATATAATATATGCCGAAAACTTGTGTTATTTTACCAGGATATTTCTGTGAAAGTTAGTGCTATTTTAGCACTGTTCTCACAGGAAAACAAGAGAGGATATATAATTTTTTTACACCATGAATAAGGAAAATTATCCTTTTCATATGAATAAATGAAAAAACATTTGATTAATTTTGTTAGGGAAATACTACGTTCATCCAGACTATATATAAAATATATTTACAAATGTTTATTCTGATTTAATTTTCGCTACAAAGCAATGAATTGTTGGGATTTTTCTTTTGCCATACTATAAAAATACATTATATTATGCATATGATCTGTGCTTTATGAGTCTATATAAGATTTTTTTTACATAGCATACTTCCTATAATAAAATATTATCTTGCACGCTCCAAACCTGGCGAGCAGAAAATCCCAGTCTTTTTTCTAGGCAGACATCTCTCTTTGCGTTCATTTCTCTATCCTCAGTCTCCCCCAGGACCACTAATTAATCTCGAGTAAACACCTCTGACACACAGTGACAACAAGCTGTATACAAGAAAGAGAGAAAAATTTACCAGAAAAAAAGCCTGGTAATCTCTAGACTGGCATTGAGAAAGTGAGAAAAACTACCCTATATTCAAGCAAATATAATGAATATTATGGGCTTTAATAGCCCATAAATTATATATGCACATAGTTTGAAATAACTTGCTCACCAAGTACTCAGAATATTTTGATATATATGTATATCTTCCTTCACTTCTCTCAAAACCCTCTATTTATCCTTTCGTCAGCACTCTCTGATATTTACTGTGAAGAGTCCCGAAACTGAAGGAGGGAAGCCAACACAAATGTATCCTCCTCAAGATCCACTCAACCCAAGCCCATAAGACGATCACCGGCAAACTCAATCATGTGAAGCATGGATAGCGCTTGAAGCAGAAAGCGGTGAGTGCACTAAAATACACAATTGTGCGTATGTACCGCTCAAAAGAAGAAAGAACACAATAACATATGAGTATGAGCTTGGCAGGATTTCTTCACAACACTGCCATCTCCAACCTCACATTTTTCCCAGTTTTATCAGCAGTGAGATTATTTATTTAAATAAGTTATGAAGGCGTGGTCAGAATTTTACCAGCAGCACCTGGCCAACAAAATGCCGCCTTAGGACACTGATAGCAGACTTGCTGGTAGAAATACTAATTTTACAAGTGCAATTATCGTTTTTTTTCTCAGCCATGGCCTCCTGCCTGTCAATAATGAACACTTAGTGAAGGGTAAAAGTAGGATAGGGGTATTTGTGTAGCCAGATGTGTATATTTTTGTCATATTTGAACAAAAATGTCTATAGAGAGAATCTTCTTTTCCCCATCTCTCCTTTATTTACAGGGCAGCCTGGGGGGGGGGCAAGTGGGGCAATTTGCACCAGGCCCCGGGCCCCGCAGGGGCCCCCACGAGAATGTCGGAGGCTCCCCCCTGCCTCCGCCTTCACCTTCCTCCATCCCCCGGCACTTCAGCATGCCGCGTCCAGGAGCGGCCCTGGACAGCGCTGCAGCGGCGTGGCTCGGGCAGGGCCTGAGATCCTCCCGCTCGGAGCCGCGTGGTAAGGGGGCAGGGCTGCGAGCTCTGGCAGGCCGAGCGGCAGGAGCTCCTGGACGCGGCTTGCTGAGGCTCTGGGAGAGGGGGTAAGCGGCATGGTAAGCCCCTATGAGCCGGGCACCCCCCCCCACCCCCCCCCCCCCCAGCCCTGACCCCCAGCTCCGAGCCCAGCCCCTCTGAGCCGGACACCCCCCAACCCCATCCCCCCCAAACCCTGACCCCCAGCTCCAAGCCCAGCCCCTCTGAATTGGACACCACCCGACCCAGAGCCCAGCTCCCCACCCAGCCCTGGGCAATGGTAGCGCCACCCCCAGGCAGCGACAGCCCATTGGCACCAACCATCACCATCAACAGCCCATTATGTAATTGCAAATGTATACATACCATTAAAGCATTTAATGTTTTTAAATAATGTATTTCGTGTATTTTCAAATTATTAAAAATTAATTTTTGAATGTATTTCACTGGTTATTTTTTACATTTCCAAATACATGTTACTATAGTATTGCAACTTTTTTTTATGGAAGGGGCCCCCGAAATTGCTTTGCCCCAGGCCCCCTGATTTCTCTGGGCGGCCCTGTTTATTTATCAACCGATTTTGATAACATTTGAAATGGAGTCAGTTTTTTCTTTTTTTAGAGGCCCCTCATACTGCGAGGCCCTAACCTGTAGTTTAGTAGTTTATACCTTAATCCGGCACTGGGCTTGCGGTTTATCTACATTTAAAATGCTACTGCGGTGCCACTGCAGCAGCTTCAGCATAGACACTACCTACACCGACAAGAGGGGTTCTCCCATGGGCGTAGGTAATCTGCCTCCCTGAGATGCAGTAGGTAGGTCGATGGAAGAATTCTTCCATCACCCTAGTGCTGTCTTCACAGGGACTTAGGTCATCTTAACAATGCTGCTCAGGTAGGTGGATTTTTCACACCCTTAACCAACATAGTTAAACTGACCTAATTTTCTGATGTATACCAGGCCTCAAACTCTATTAGGAGCATGGCCCCAGATGAGCTGGGGTATTGTTATGCTGGAAGATGTTAATGGGTGCCATCAACCTGTTGTGTGATCTCTGCAATTGTCTATAGGTGCCTGAGGCTATACGTGTGTTAAAGAACCATCAGGAGTTCTATGTATCCCAAAATGAAGATAGTTCTGGCTGCTGATACCTAGAACGTTCCCTGAAATTTTAGAATTGCTCAGATACAGTGTTCAAAAGTTCTCATCATACAGGCAGACACACTAGGGTTGCCAACTTTCTAATGGCACAAAACCGATCACCCTTGCCCTGCCCCTTTTCTGAGCCCCCCCCTCACTTCATCCTGCCTCGCTCCGTTGCTTGCTCTCCCCCACCCTCACTCACTTTCACTGGGCTGGGGCAGGGGATTGGGATGTGAGAGGGGGTGAGGGCTCCGGCTGTGGGTGCAGGCTCTGGGGTGGGGCTGGGGATGAGGGGTTTGGGGTGCAGGAGGGGGCTCTGGGCTGGAGCCAAGGGGTTCAGAGTGTGGGAGTGGGCTCAGGCCTAGGGCAGGGGATGGGCTCTAGGAGGGAGTTAGAGTGTGGGAGGGGGTTCCTTCTGGGGCTTGGGGTGCAGGAGGGGTTGAGGGTGTGGGCTCCAAGAACCCCCCACACTTTGCAAACTAAAGGTCTCAAGAATCTTTTATAATAGAAGGTGGGGAAGGGTTTGCTACCAGGCCTCGTTAGCTGTTCCCCAGAGGGCAAATCTAAATTCTATCAATGCTGCCTGGGACATTTTTTCCCCCAATATGCAAAAAATTAGCAACCAAGATGTGAAGTTGTCCATGGATTTGTTACTATCTTAGACCCTGACCCTGCAATCACTTGCACACATGCTTAACTGCATGTGCGTGAGCATTCCCATTGATGTCAGGGGGACTACTCTCATAGTTAAAGTCAAGCATGTGAGTATTTGCCAAATTGGAGGCCTTATCTCTTACTACCGCTGGCAGCCATAAAAGACCTCCAGTTCCATATTTACATAGACAAAGCTCCCACTAATGCTAATGGGAGTCTTGCATGAATAAAGAGTACAGGATCAAACCTCGGGAATTTTGGCTGCAGAAAGAATGATGAAACGGGCCTTAAATTGGTATTTGTATTAAAGGCAATTAACATCAGTGCAGAAATGCAACCCTCTTATCGCCACCCCAAAGGTTCAAAAATCATGTCAGGTCTTAAAAATCACAAGATTAGCTTAATAATCATGAGACTTTAAATTCAACTTTGGGTTTTTATTTGTTTCTGGTTTTTGAGCCTTTCACTTGTTCAAGGTTCTCTTTGCAACCGTAAGGGCTAGAAACCACATTTTAAATGAAAGTTCAGATTCTCGTGAGACTTGAAATAACATTGTAAGTTGGCAACACTCCTAGAATGTTCATCATTAGGAATATTCTAGAAAAAAGAATATTGAGGAAGCCAGACTTCCCTTTGTGAGAGGTCTCTGTTAGTTTAGGAGCCCTGTGTTTTCTTGAGCAGTAAGCAATGGCTACACAAATATACCTTTATTATCACCCCAGGAGCTATATTGTTCAATTTTTGTCAGCCAAAAAAAAAAAATCTTATCTTGATCTCCTTGCTTCTTATGGTGAGTAGCAGAGAGGAGTTTACATAATCCTCTGACTTTTCTCTTTCCTTCCGGGAAATCTTTCATTAAGGAGTTTGCTGCTGTTAATCATCTTTTTATTATAAAAACCTATCTGTTCAAACCGCAGGAGGTCTCCTGACCTCCAGCAATTGTTAAGCACTACGTAAGTAAACTATTACTTCAATTCTTTGTAGCATCGGTAACTTGCCACCTTGAGTGCATGCTTTTATTATATTTATAAAATTCACCTCACTACTGGAAGTGCTCTATCCAGAAGCTGCTAACAATTACTACAATCTTCCTTTCATTCGATCCTTGTTTGGAAGCAGAATGAGGTATTCAAAACACTGTATCAAAACCAGAATCTGTCACTTTGCTATGGATTTGCACCAAGCTCTGAGCTTTTTTTAAAAAAAAAGGCAACACATGAGAATGCTTGGAAAATGCAATAGTGTTTTTATAAACTGCTTTTCACCTTCAACGATCTCTAAAAATAGCAAGTAACTAAACATCACCAAGGAGTATGTTCTTTTTGTAATGAGAGGTTCTGTATCACCGCTGTCTTCAGTTTAGTGGGCTGGGCCGGGCAAGGCTACTATTACCATGGGCTGTGACTGGGGCCAGCAGGAAATAGAGAGGTCTATTACTAGGGTTCCTGTGTGGTATCTCTCTGTTACAGGATGTGCAGGAAGAGGCATTAATATTGTGTGTAGTCCATCTTGGTTTTAGTTTATTTTTTCCACAATGATCTCAGAACCGATCACTTGAAGTAACTCTGATTAGCTCCCCCCATATTTAGGCCAATGTTGCCTAACAAAGGGCTGCATTGACAGTTTACCTGGAGCATTACAGCCGCATATGAAAGAGCAGATTGTAGCCACTCTCCTCTTTCACATGGTTTGTGGCCCATGGAAACCGCCATCCTTGTGTGGATTGCTTCATCTTGATCAGAGTGGCTTTCTTCTTGGAACAAGCTAGAGAACGAATAAGCCAGGTAATGAGCCAATGTGATTTTTTTCAACCCATGCAGCCAGAGTTGAGATGGAGAGAGCAGCCTGCTAGCAGTTCAGAGTGTCTCTTATTGCTTGGGTAGCTAGAACTCCTTTGTTGGGTTATCCCTATTTTACATCTGGGGAAGTGACTTGCCTAAGGTCAGCCTGTAGGCCAGAGCTGGGAATATAACCTATGTCTCCCAAGTGTAGTGTTTTATCCACTAGAACACAATCTCAGAGACTTTTGCTAGAAAAATCTGGGGAAACATGCCTCCAACACAGTTCCCCAAAGGAGGTATTTGTAAGTGCAGGCAGAACCCGAACAGCTCAAGGATAGACTGCACCCTCCTACCATGCTACTCCACTCTGAATGGGCCCAACTTATATAACAGCCTCACCTATTCTCTCTCCTACGAGTCTACTGTGACACAAGATGGTGGCTCAGAGGCATTTGCCTCTTTGTGCCTCAGGACAGGGCTCCACAGGCCTGAGACTAGAAACTCTTGCAGATATTTGGCCAATTCTCTCCTTACTTCTCTTCGGTTGGCTCAACGTGGAGGAGAAGCTATTGCACTGAAAATGCTGATCTTCTGATCCAGGCACCATGTAAGAGATAAGTTCCCTTTCCACTGCTTCATGATATCAGAGGGAAACGCAGGTGGCAGTGAGGGACTGCTGATTGCAAAAGCTAAACAATTTAATTCTGCTTTCTCCCTTGCTTATATTTAACACTGTCACATCTGAACAATTAATAAATACAATAAGTCATTACCATCCCATTTCTCCAAGCTGAGATTTCTGAAACAATTGAGTGAATGGGGAGGGGGAGCAATTCATTATGTCCGGGACACAACTTCTGGGAATTTCAGCTATATTAAACAAAACCTACCTTTGCTCAATCAAATTAGCCTAATTACGTACATATGTATTGTCTGCTGTTCTATTATACCTAGAAAAAATTAAAAGGAGATTGAGTTTCACTATGAAACTGGCAGCTTTTGCATAAGAAATGTGAACAACTTGACATCAGACAAAGCTTGATACTCCATTATTCATTAAAAATGTTGATAAGACTTGCTTATGTGTAGACAACCAGATTTAAAAAAAAAAAAAATCTTCAAGGGACATGCTTGAATTAGCACAGGTCTCTGCTTTATTTCTGTAGCCTTTCTGTCCAGGTGTGCTGTGCTGAGAATATTGACAACATGAGATTGTCAAGCTACACTCAAATTCTTATGCATGTCCTTTCCTGTTTAAATGTTACTATGACTTCAGAGATCATACTGCATCTGAATCATTTTGCTGCTGCATGAAGATACATCAACACAAGAATCTGATGCTTAATATATGCCCATTAATGGGAAAGCAAATGTTACACTCATTACGTTACACTATGTGTTCAAAGGGCAACAGTAACAAAATAACGCATTCTGTTTTGGTAGATGTGGGAGCTCTTCAGAAGCTCTCAAGGCCTCTCTTAAAAGGCTGCAGCCTGTTCTCTCCTATGCCATGACTTTTCACCACGTCCTCTGCTCTCCCTTCAGGGCTCTAATGCTGCAGGGGTGCTAGCAGGGAGCAGGTGCTTTGGTTGGCCCTTGCTCTTGAGATAAAAGGGAAGGCTTCTTGCGTGTCTAGCAGACAACAGCCACCATCTGGCCCTCAGATGCACTATCTTTCTAGACTGATATGAGAACAGCACTTTGATAGATATCAGTTATCTCTTGGCCAAATCCTACAAGGTGCTGACCTCCCTTAACTTGACGGAACAAAACAGTTCCTGGAAGGCACTTAGTGATTTGCAGAAGCTGACCTAATTAAAATAATCCTTGTGGGTTTGAAACCTTCTATACAAGCACCAGCTGAGAAATGATTTTTTTACAGAGAGAGATCTGGGCTCTGATATAAAGTCTCTGCCCTGCACCTCTGATACTGGGCTGAGAGAAAATCATTTGACGTACAAAGCCTGAGCCAGATGCTCCCAATGCAGAGAGGTTCAAAGAAATGGAAATTGCACCTGAAAGGGTACAGGTTCGACAAAGGAGGAAGAGAAGTGAACATACTGCAGGCTTCTGCCCTGCTCATTGACTGAAAACTCCCTCCTCACCCTCGTAGCTGGAGTGCTGAAGATCTGAGAGATACCTATTAGGTATAACAAGAGCTGAGGCATGCTGAATGCTTTCTTTAGGGGCCTGTATATTTCCAAGCAGGAAGCTAATGCTAACCCTGGCTTCTCAGGCCTGGCCCACACTACAAAGTTAGGTCAACATAAGCCACCTTGCGTCAACCTAGTAGTGCATGTGTCTACACTTAAGTTTGTTTCCCACCAATGTGAACTCTCCATTATGTAACAGCACCTCCCAGAGCGGTGTTCAGCCACGGTTGATGTACTGAGGTCGACACAGCCTGACTGTAGACACTGCGTTACCTATATCAACCTTAACAGTCTTCCACCAGCTGTCCCACACTGCCCGACACTGACCACTCTGGTCAGAATTGTGAACTCCACTGCCCAGGGTCATGGAGATTGGAAGCCCCCTGCCCTTTAAAACTCAGCGAATTTTTGAAATGCCTTTTCCTGATTGTCCAGCATGGTGAGCCCACCCAGCAGCTCTCCATTGTTGTGTGCAACCACCCAGCAGACCATGCCAGCTACATACTCCAGACGCGCTCTGGCTTGGAATAGACAAGAGATATTGGATCTCCTGGGCCTGTGGGGAGAAGAAGCTGTGCATGCACAACTATGGAACAGCCATAGAAGTGTGGACATCTAAGAGCAGATTGCTCGGGGAATGCAGGAGAAGGGATACAATGGGGACCAGCAGCAGTGCCACGTGAAAGCGAAGGAACTGTGTCACTCATATTAGGAGGCCAGAAAGGTCAATCCAATGCCAAGCCGCAAGGATGTCTCTTGATTCCTCCTGAGAGATCTTGATGAAATTTCCAGGGAGATAATCTGCAGTCCTCTCCTGAACGTTTCTAGGGATGGCAGCCTTATTTCTTCCTCCCCGATAGGACACTTTCCCACACCAGTCAGCGATAACTTCAGCAGGCCCCATTGCAGTACACAGGCTAGCAGCATACAGGCCTGAGTGGCTTCAGGAGCCAGCACCAGTTGTGCTCTCTGTGGCTTTGTTACCCTCAGGAGTGGGATATCAGCTAAAATCACCATCGCGTGTGGAAAATGGTGCCAGTATTCAGTGCCAGTGCCCTATATTCATAGATTCATGCAACCAAGCACTTTCCCTCCTCATTTCCCTCAGCCCGGCCGGGCCACACTCACAATGGCTGGTGCTATGCGTAGTGCCTTGCACAAGCAATTCCAAGCAGAAGAGTCAATAAGCCTGTCTTGTTTAAAACTTTAGGGGAGCAAGGGAAGGGAGTTCTGAATCTTAACTTTCACTTTCCATTGTGACTGTACTGACAATGGTACCTCTGTGGATTTTATCTGCAGCTGCTGCCGTTGAAGACTTGAAGGGTTCCCCCTCCACAACCGCAGGATGCAGAAGCCAGAGGAGGAGAAAGAAGAGGACTCGGGATGACACGTTCATTCAGATCCTGCAAGCCAGTGCAGTATCAGACTATGAGAAAAGGGCCTGGAGGATGAAGAGGAGGCCTGTATAGAGAGGGAAAGAGCAGACAGGAGAAAGGCCCAAGAGTCCCAGCAGGAAAAGGAGAGAGGGAGACGCACCAGGACATAATGGGGCTGCTCCGTCAGCAAACACAGATACTGCAGACTCTTGTGGACCTACAGGTCCAACAATCCCAAGTTCACCTCCCTTTGCAGTCCATGGAGAACTCCAGTATAGCACTCACCGCCTCAACTTTCCATGTGGCACCAGGGGCCATATCCCTAACCCTACCCTTCCATAATGGGGGACATTAAAGACAAACACAGCTTCACCTACATATACATCAACTACCCCCTGATACTATACATCAACTGTGGCTCTCACAGGACAATGTATCTAAAATGGATATGACTGTTCCTTCCTCTTCTTTACACTCTGTTCCACTTGGTTTGCTTTTAAGTTCCACAGAATTTTTTGATGTGTTTTTGTTAGTCAATAACACTGTTGTTGTTCGGAAAATAATAGTTCCCATCCTGCATAATGCCTGGCGGTAGCGAAAGCACCCACTTACTTGATATTGTACTCTGTGACACCACTCGTAGGATCAGTGACAAACACAGTGTAATAATCATAAATGTACAGCAAGCACCGCAGTGTTACTAGGTGCATTGTCAGTGTTATATTCATAGATGTGCACCAATTCCTAACAGGCCCCCAAACTGCAGGACCAGGCAGAGCACAGTACATCACAATGCGTTACTGTGGCTCGCTGTTAAAGAGCTCTTTCGAAGCCTTCCTGAGCTATGTAGCTCCACATTGAACTCTTCTGATAACCCTTGTGTCTCGCTGTTCAAACTCAGCAGACAGGCACTCCACCTCCACCCCAGTGGAAACTTTTACCCCGTCGCTTCTCAGATATTATCCAGGACACCGCAGGCAGCTATAACCATTGGGATATTTTTCTCACTGAGGTTTAATTTTGTGAGAAAACAATGCCAACATCCCTTCAGCTTCCTGAGCCAGGGGACTAAAGGGTAGGCTAGATCCCCCAGGATCACTGTTGGCATTTTAATATCACAACCAGTAATCCACTGGTTGTGAAAGAAAGTCCCGGCTTGTAGCTTTCTGAACAGTCCTGTGTTCTTAAAGGTGCAAGTGTCATGCACCTTCCCTGACCACTCAACACTGATGTTGATGAAGCATCCCCAGTGATCCACAAGCACCAGTGGCAGATTACCACATGGGCACATGGGGCCTGTGCCCAGGGGGCCCAGCCAATTTGGGGCCCCTGGAAAAATCTCCCCTTGCCACAGCCCCAAGATTGGAAGAGCTCTCGCTCCCCACTGCAGCCTCGGGGCCGTGGCAGGGACGCAGATCTTCTCCAGTCTCCGGGCCACATCAGGGGGGTTGGCGGAACAGGGATGGGGCCGTGGGCGAAAGAGGGGCGGGCCCACGTGGGAAGGGGCAGAATGGGGTGGGGCCATAGGCAGAAGGTGTGGGGTGGAGCCACAGTTCCCATGCCGGGGCTCCCCCACTTGCTCCAGCCCAGGGCCTTAGGAGACCTTAATCCACCTCTGACCAGCGCTTGCAGAACCATAGAAAAGTAGCTCTTTTGTTGATGTACTCTGTGGCAAGGTGGGCTGGTGCCAAAATAGGGATATGTGCGCTGTCTATTGCTCCACCATAGTTCAGGAACCCCATTGCTGCAAATCCATCCACTATGTTGTGCACATTGCTGAGTCAATCCTGCATAGCAGGAGACCATTAATGGCCCTGCACACTTGCATGACGACAGCACCCACAGTGGATTTTCCAATTCCAAAATGATTTCCCACTGACTGGCAGAATCCAGCATTGAACGTTTCCACAGTGAAATCACCACTCGCTTTTCCACTCTCAGTGCAGCTCTCATTCAGGTGTCCCTGCGCTAGAGGGTTCGGTGAACTCAGCACACAGATCCAGGGAGGTGGCCTTGCACTTCTGAAACTTCCACAGCTCATCCTCCCAAGCAGTGGCATTGGAACAGTTTGTATAGTGTGGGTGCTGAGAGCCATTGAACCAAACTGTAAACCCTCTATATGATGGAAATCACTTCAAGCCGGGGGTGCTGCCACACCCCCAGCACCGCTAGTTCCAGCACCCCAATCCCAAGCCTGCATTACGATGTGATCCCACCAGTCAGTGCTCGTTTCTCGGGCCCAGCAGTGTCACGCTACATTTGCAGCTGCTCTGTGAATGCCACCAACAACCTTGAATTGGTTCTCGCTATGTCCCACAGCAATCTGCCCTCCAGGAAATCATTATGTTCCCTGCAGCTCTTCTTGTGGCTCTGCAAATACCGGAGAATTGTGGGTCCTGTGCTTGCAATGCTCATAACAATAGAGCAGCGCTGGGGTGGCGGACAACGACAAGTCCCAGGTGGGTTCATGGGCTTTTCAAAATAGGCATGAAAATTCTGGGATAGAGATGGCATTATGGGATGGATAAAGTTACATGATAGAACTTGACCCCTGCATGACTCGTTTCTGCCCCTCCATGCATTGCCAAAAGATAGCGTGCTAGACAGTGGTGAGTTGCACACTGGCATACCTACCCATGGTGCGTTCCACTATGCATTGACACAAGCACTCTTGGTGAGTATGCACAGCACCAATGCAAAGAGCTAAGTTTGCACAATCACAAGCAATGCACTAACTGTGGCGGCTGGACGCCAATGTAACTTGCATCGGTAAAAGTTTGTAGTGCACATTGCCTCAGAGAGACTAGTGAGCAGCCTCAGTGAGGGAGCAGATGGCACTGCAGTCTGATTATTGTGTGAGCCAGGCTGATTTGATGAGGGTATGCAGAGAGATAAGCTATCTAGGTAGCTGCCCCAATGGTTATAGTGCTGGAAACTGATGTCCCAACATCCTCAGGCTCCAAACTGTTGCAAGGTTACATCTTCTCTGTGTGTCTGCAAAACCTTTCCTTCCCTTGTACCGACAGCAGCAAATTGCTATACAGCGATTTCAAATCCAAGGAAGATGAGGGGGTTTTCAGTGACATAACACACCTGTTATTGCTGTTAGTTCCTGATGATCTCTCCCTTATTGTGTGCTTTTGCCTAGTTATCTCCCAGCATTGAAGTCATCCCATTGTGCTTAGCAAGTATTAATTTTAAAATGAACCAATATCTGTTCTGAAGTATACCAAATAAGCAGGCTCCTATCAAGCTACCCATAGACCAACATCATTCTCTTTAAACTGTTTCTACAGAGCTTTCAGTTACCTTTGGGCCCAGTCATACAATCCTTTCTCAAGCAAAAATCCCACTGACTTGCCCGCAGTGGGAGTCTTTGCCTGAATGAGGGGTAAGTATCAGTTTGAATCAGATTTTGTTTTCTTGACAGAAAGTGGCCTAGGGAGTGTTTAAATCACTTCATTTCCCACTATGGGAGGGGAGAATTTAGTCTCCCATTCCCAGAGCTGTGCTGATTACCTGTACTTGATGGTATTGGCTCACAACCAAGGCAGGGGGGAAGAGAAACCATTTCACAGTCCATTTGAAACATAGGGAAAGGAATCAATTTTAATACTGGGAAAAGGTCCAATTAGCCTGTAAGGGAAATCATAGAATCATAGAATATCAGGGTTGGAAGGGACCTCAGGAGGTCATCTAGTCCAACCCCCTGCTCAAAGCAGGACCAATTTCTGCTTCTAAGAATAAATTACCATTTACCAACAATGAGGACTAAAGCTATTAAACAAACCGCATAGGACAGCTTCCAGGTAAAATATGTATATAATTTTAATGTAAGTTCTGGGCACAGATCTAGAGCATGATATAGCTCTCAGGGTCCCAGTCCTGCAAGCTGCTGCATGCAGACGGATTCTTCTATCCATTCAGAGGGTCACCGATGTCAATGGGCTCTGCCTCGGAGTGTCTGCCCCACAGAACAGCTTGCAGGTTTGGGGCTTTGCATCTGAGGTGTTGTCATGTGAATTGCCACTTGCTGTCAAGAAATCAAACTCTGAATGGCAAACAAACAAATAGGTTTTTTAAAAAATCACAAGTGAACCATCTATTGAGTAACATGCAAATTTCACTATGAAAGCTTTGCAGATGTCCAAGGAAATGTGTGCTTCATTTCATTTCTGACTGCACCTTGGCTGGCCTTTTCTGATTGTAGTAAGAGAATATAATGGATTTATTCCAAATACCCACTGGCATAACAAGTCAGAATCTGGGTTTAGATATCTGATCCAATTTTTTTCTTGGACAACAGCATCAAATAGTGGGAAGCCACTTAAATGAATTACCCAGAAACCTTTTCCCATCAAAAAACTGTTTTGTTTTTGTTTTTTTAAATACTGGGTGGGTGGTGATGGTGGCATTAGCACAGAATTGTAACTAGTTTATCAGAAAAACAGGATGAGGTAGTATTTTGTGAACTCTCTTCTACCACGCATCAAGTTTATCAGTGTGTCATTCTAAACTGCAACCTCCAGAAAATGTTACTTTTTAGAACTACGTCAGCAGCACGGTTGAATCACTATCTTTGCATAGTCATTCCCCAAAGTATTGTTCTCTAGAAGTGACAAATGTGGAAATGACTTCAAACCCATGGGAGTAGTAGTAGTAACTGGATGTGAATCTGGTCCTGCCCTTACACTGGTATAAATCAGGAGTAACACCGGGACTTGATTCCAAATATGTTTGCACTAACTTTAAATAAGGAGTAACTCCATCAAAAGTCAATGGAGTTACACATGTAAAACTGGCTTAAATTACATAAGAATTAGATTCAGGTATTTTAGTATTGATGCCTTTCTATTTAGGTTCTGGCCTTATTTATGGTCCTTGTCTTGAGATTGTTACTGTGATAAAATACGTTTTGAACTCAATAGGAGTTTTGTGTGAATAAAGACTGAAGGACTAGTCTTATGCATCATAGAATCATAGAATATCAGGGTTGGAAGGGACCTCAGGAGGTCATCTAGTCCAACCCCCTGCTGGGAATGCATCATTACTATTCTGATTTTTTTAGCAGTTTGCAAGGGTGTGAATGATGACACACGGTGCGAGGCAGTGGAGAAGCCAGCCCTGGATAAAGATTGGATCCTATGTAAATGGAACTTTTTCTAAAATAAATAAATAAATAAATAAAAATGCTCCTGGCATATATTTAGGATACTGCAAGCCTTCAACTGAAATACTTAGAACAAGCTTATGACAACTGGTATTTTAAGATTCATAGCCTTAAAAAGCATAAAGGGATGATTTCAATACTGGGAGATAACTAAGCAAAATAGCTCAACAGGGGAGAGATCATAATGTAATAACAGTCATAATAGTGTGTAATGCTGCACAAAGTGCTGTTGCTGAAAATCCACTCATCTTATCCTTTGAAATTGCCTTGGTTTGGCTTAGTCATAGTGGTGGGAGGGAATGAGAGACAAGTGTGTCTTCATCCAATACAAATTAATGGGCCAAACTGGGCCCTCACTTACTCAAATGCAACCCTGTTGACCTACTTATATAGCTTTCCATCAGTAGAGCTTAAAACACTTTAGAAGAGCTAGGTAGAATCATAGAATATCAGGGTTGGAAGGGACCTCAGGAGGTCATCTAGTCCAGCTCAAAGCAGGACCAATCCCCAACTAAATTATCCCAGCCAGGGCTTTGTCAAGCCTGACCTTAAAAACCTCTAAGGAAGGAGATTCCACCACCTCCCTAGGTAACCCATTCCAGTGCTTCACCACCCTTCTAGTGAAAAAGTTTTTCCTAATATCCAACCTAAACCTCCCCCACTACAACTTGAGACCATTACTCCTTGTTCCATCATCTGCCACCACTGAGAACAGTCTAGATCCATCCTCTTTGGAACCCCCTTTCAGGTAGTTGAAAGCAGCTATCAAATCCCCCCTCATTCTTCTCTTCTGCAGACTAAACAATCCCAGTTCCCTCAGCCTCTCCTCATAAGTCATGTGCTCCAGCCTCCAAATCATTTTTGTTGCCCTCCGCTGGACTCTTTCCAATTTTTCCACATCCTTCTTGTAGTGTGGGGCCCAAAACTGGACAGAGTACTCCAGATGAGGCCTCACCAATGTCAAATAGAGGGGAATGATCATATCCCTCGATCTGCTGGCAAAGCCCCTACTTATACAGCCCAAAATGCCGTTAGACTTCTTGGCAACAAGAGCACACTGTCGACTCATATCCAGCTTCTCGTCCACTGTAACCCCTAGGTCCTTTTCTGCAGACCTGCTGCCTAGCCATTCAGTCCCTACTCTGTAGCAGTGCATGGGATTCTTCCGTCCTAAGTGCAGGACTCTGCACTTGTCCTTGTTGAACCTCATCAGATTTCTTTTCGCCCAATCCTCTAATTTGTCTAGGTCCCTCTGTTTGCTATCCCTACCCTCCAGCGTATCTACCACTCCTCCCAGTTTAGTGTCATCTGCAAACTTGCTGAGGGTGCAGTCCATGCCATCCTCCAGATCATTAATGAAGATACTGAACAAAACTGGCCCCAGGACCGACCCTTGGGGCACTCCGCTTGATACTGGCTGCCAACTAGACATGGAGCCATTGATCACTACCCGATGAGCCCGATGATCTAGCCAGCTTTCTATCCACCTTATAGTCCATTCATCCAGCCCATACTTCTTTAACTTGCCGGCAAGAATACTGTGGGAGACCGTATCACAAGCTTTGCTAAAGTCAAGGAATAACACGTTCACTGCTTTCCCCTCATCCACAGACCCAGTTATCTCCTCATAGAAGGCAATTAGGTTAGTCAGGCATGACTTGCTCTTGGTGAATCCATGCTGACTGTTCCTGATCACTTTTCTCTCCTCTAAGTGCTTCAGAATTGATTCCTTGAGGACCTGCTCCATGATTTTTCCAGGGACTGAGGTGAGGCTGACTGGCCTGTAGTTCCCTGGATCCTTCTTCTTCCCTTTTTTAAAGATGGGCACTACATTAGCCTTTTTCCAGTCATCCGGGACCTCCCCAGATCGCCATGAGTTTTCAGAGATAATGGCCAATGACTCTGCAATCACATCTGCCAACTCCTTTAGCACCCTCGGATGCAGCGCATCCGCCCCCATGGACTTGTGCTCGTCCAGCTTTTCTAAATAGTCCTGAACCACTTCTTTCTCCACAGAGGACTGGTCACCTCCTCCCCATGCTGTGCTGCCCCGTGCAGTAGTCTGGGAGCTGACCTTGTTCGTGAAGACAGAGGCAAAAAAAGCATTGAGTACATTAGCTTTTTCCACATCCTCTGTCACTAGGTTGCCTCCCTCATTCAGTAAGGGGCCCACACTTTCCTTGACTTTCTTCTTGTTGCTAACATACCTGAAGAAACCCTTCTTATTACTCTTAACATCCCTTGCTAGCTGCAACTCCAAGTGTGATTTGGCCTTCTTGATTTTATGCCTGCATGCCTGAGCAATATTTTTATACTCCTCCCTGGTCATTTGTCCAATCTTCTACTTCTTGTAAGCTTCTTTTTTGTGTTTAAGATCAGCAAGGATTTCACTGTTAAGCCAAGCTGGTCGCCTGCCTTATTAACTATTCTTTCTACACATTGGGATGGTTTGTTCCTGCAATCTCAATAAGGATTCTTTAAAATACAGCCAGCTCTCCTGGACTCCTTTCCCCCTCATGTTATTCTCCCAGGGGATCCTGCCCATCAGTTCCTTGAGGGAGTCAAAGTCTGCTTTTCTGAAGTCCAGGGTCCGTATTCTGCTGCTCTCCTTTCTTCCTTGTGTCAGGATCCTGAACTCAACCATCTCATGGTCACTGCCTCCCAGGTTCCCATCCACTTTTGCTTCCCCTACTAATTCTTCCCAGTTTGTAAGCAGCAGATCAAGAAGAGCTCTGCCCCTAGTTGGTTCCTCTAGCACTTGCACCAGGAAATTATCCCCTACACTTTCCAAAAACTTCTTGGATTGTCTGTACACCACTGTATTGCTCTCCCAGCAGATATCAGGGTGATTGAAGTCTCCCATGAGAACCAGGGCCTGTGATCTAGTAACTTCTGTTAGTTGCCGGAAGAAAGCCTCGTCCACCTCATCCCCCTGGTCTGGTGGTCTATAGCAGACTCCCACCATGACATCACCCTTGTTGCTCACACTTCTAAACTTAATACAGAGACTCTCAGGTTTTTCTGCAGTTTCATACCGGAGCTCTGGGCAGTCATATGGCTCTCTTACATACAATGCAACTCCCCCACCTTTTCTGCCCTACCTGTCCTTCCTGAACAGTTTATATCCATCCGTGACACTACTCCAATCATGTGAGTTATCCCACCAAGTCTCTGTTATTCCAATCACATCATAGTTCCTTGACTGTGCCAGGACTTCCAGTTCTCCCTGCTTGTTTCCCAGGCTTCTTGCATTTGTGTAAAGGCACTTAAGATAACTCGCTGATCGTCCCACTTTCTCAGTATTAGACAGGAGTCCTCCCCTCTTGCACCCTCCTCCTTGAGTTTCCTCCCAGTATCCCATTTCCCCACTTATCTCAGGGCTTTGGTCTCCTTCCCCCAGTGAACCTAGTTTAAAGCCCTCCTCACTAGGTTAGCCAGCCTGCTTGCAAAGATGCTCTTCCCTCTCTTCGTTAGGTGGAGCCCGTCTCTGCCTAGCACTCCTCACCTCCTTCTTGGAACACCATTCCATGGTCAAAGAATCCAAAACCTTCTGTCTGACACCACCTGCGTAGACAATCGTTGACTTCCACGATTCGACGGTCTCTACCCGGGCCTTTTCCTTCAACAGGGAGGATGGACGAGAACACCACTTGGGCCTCAAATTCCTTTATCTTTCTTCCCAGAGCCACATAGTCTGCAGTGATCTGCTCAAGGTCATTCTTGGCAGTATCATTGGTGCCCACATGGAGAAGCAGGAAGGGATAACGATCCGAGGGCTTGATGAGTCTCAGCAGTCTCTCCGTCACATCGTGAATCCTAGCTCCTTGCAAGCAGCAGACCTCTTGGTTTTCCCGGTCGGGGCGGCAGATAGATGACTCAGTCCCCCTGAAGAGGGAGTCCCCGACCACCACCACCCGCCTCCTTCTCTTGGGAGAGGTGGTCATGGAACCCCCCTCCCTTGGACAGTGCATCTCATGCCTTCCAATCGGTGGAGTCTCCTTCTGCTCCCTTCTCTCAGATGTATCATCTAGTCCACTCTCCGCATTAGTACCTGTGGAGAGAACACGAAAACGGTTGCTCACCTGTATCTGCATTGCTGGTACATGGATGCTCCTCTTTCTTCTTCTGGAGGTCACATGCTGCTAAATTTCTTCACCGTCCTTCTGTCCCCGCTGCGCAGCCTGCTCTGATTCTTCAGAATGTTGTGCCCGTAGAAGCATATCTTGATGTCTGCAGGGTCGGCGCTTCCATTTAGGCAACCTAGGCGGTTGCCTAGGGCACCAGGATTTGGGGGGGTGGCAATTCGGCGGCGGGGGGTCCTTCCGCGCTCTGGGTCTTCAGTGGCAATTCTGCGGCAGGTCCTTCACTCGCTCCGGGACCCGCCACCAAAGTACCCTGAAGACCAGGAGCGCGGAAGGACCCCCCCACCGCAGAATTGCCGACGACGACCGGGAGCGCGGAAGGACCCCCGCCTAGGGCGCCAAAAACCCTGGCGCCGCTCCTGGACGTCTGTCCAGGAAATCTTTATTTTCTCTTATGCAACGCAGGGTCGATACTTGTTTCTCCAGACCTCGAACCTTCTCTTCCAATATGGAGACCAGTTTGCACTTTGTACAGACAAAGTCACTTCTGTCCTGTGGAAGAAAGACAAACATAGCACATCCTGTGCAGGTAACAACAGCTGAACGCTCATCATCCATATTTCCTTCCTTCTAAGAGCTTCCTCAGCTGTTGCAGTAACTACTCAGAGAAGCCTACAAGATGAAAGCCTCAGTACGCTTTCCCGAGGCGAACTCCCTCTGTTAGCCTCCGCTGTTCGCTGCTCAGCTGGTTTGCTGCTGACTGCCTTTTTATAACAGTCAGGCCCACTCAAGGCCCACCTGGAACAAAGCATTCCCAGTTCACACTTTTCAAACAACCAAGCACTCGGTCAAACTGACAAACTGTCCCCGCAACAGACACTCAGATACTCACCAACACAGCCCCCCTAATGCAGCACTTAGCGTAACTCCTCTCAGACAGATCCCAGGTAAACTCCCTCTGTTAGCTTCCACTGTTTGCCGCATTATTATTAATTAGTGATCCAAATGGATATAATTTTCAGATCAATTATTATCGATTCAGAAATGTCTTTCTATCTTTCTCTGGCTGAGAATACATCTCCTTTGTCTTCCAGTCAATCCAGAATCTGAGATCATGCCTGTTTAAAACTGTCTGATACGTTTCTTTAAAGGTTCTAATTTGTTTTACTCAGTACTTTATATACTAGTTGTAAGTGGCTTAGTTCTAAAAGTTTTGTTCCATGTAAATACAGCTCACTGAATGATTCCAGTGAGCTGTATGTCCTAGACATATTGTCCTAGACATATTGATGATGATGTCCTAGACATATTGTCTGTCATTTTATTGTTTGATGCACACATACAAACTGAATAACAGAAGCAACTTGTTTCAGAGGGGTAGCCGTGTTAGGCCTGGTCTACACTAGGAGGTTATGTCGAATTTAGCAGCGTTAAATCGAATTAACCCTGGACCCGTCCACACAACGAAGCTATTTAGTTCGACATAGAGGTCTCTTAAATTCGATTTCTGTACTCCTCCCCAACGAGGGGAGTAGCGCTAAATTCGACATGGCCATGTCGAATTAGGGTAGGTGTGGATGGAATTCGACGCTAATAGCTCCGGGAGCTATCCCACAGTGCACCACTCTGTTGACGCTCTGGACAGCAGTCCAAGCTCGGATGCTCTGACCAGCCACACAGGAAATGCCCCAGGAAAATTTGAATTCCTTTTCCTGTCTGGGCAGTTTGAATCTCATTTCCTGTTTGGACATTGTGGCGAGCTCAGCAGCACTGGCAACAATGCAGAGTTCTCCAGCAGAGGTGACCATGCAATCTCAGAATAGAAAGAGGGCCCCAGCATGGACTGATCGGAAAGTCTTGGATCTGATTGCTGTGTGGGACGATGAGTCCGTGCTTTCGGAGCTGCGATCGAAAAGACGGAATGCAAAGATCTACGAGAAGATCTCAAAAGCCATGACAGAGAGAAGATACAGCCGGGATGCAACGCAGTGCCGCGTGAAAATCAAGGAGCTGAGACAAGGGTACCAGAAGACCAAAGAGGCAAACGGACGCTCCGGATCCCAGCCCCAGACATGCCGTTTCTACGAGGCACTGCATTCCATTCTAGGTGCGGCCGCCACCACTACCCCACCACTGACCGTGGACTCTGAGGATGGGATATTGTCGACGGCCGCTTCCTCGGAGATGTTAGCGGACGGGGAAGATGAGGGAGTAGATGAGGAGGATGAGACAGTCGACAGCGCTTACAACGCTGATTTCCCCGACAGCCAGGATCTCTTCATCACCCTCACAGAGATCCCCTACCAACCGTCCCCAGGCGTTAACCCGGACCCTGAATCAGGGGAAGGATCAGTCGGTAAGTGTATTAAACATGTAAACATTTATTTTGAACAGAACAGGAATATTAACAATGGGTTTTTCATGATTACTTTGCCCTAGGCGCTTAACGTTTAAGTCCTTGGCAGTGCAACTACTGCAAAAGAATCTAACAATGTCCGGTTTATCATGATTAGTTTGCCCTAGGCGCTCTACTTTTTAGTCCTTGCCAGTGCAGCTACTGGAAAATAAGGTCTATATGTCCGGGGATAGAGCTGAAATCCTCATGGGACATCTCCACGAAGCTCTCCTGGAGGTAATTGGAAAGCCTTTGCATGAGGTTCCTGGGGAGAGCGGCCTTATTGTGTCCTCCGTGGTAGGAAACTTTTCCGCGCCAGGCTATCATCAAGTACTCTGGGATCATTGCCTTGCAGAGCATGGTGGCATACGGCCCTGGGTTTTGCTGGCTTTCACGCAGCATGCGTTCTTTCTCTGTCTCAGAAATCCTCAGCAGAGTGATGTCGCTCATGGTGATCTGCTTAGAATTAGGGGAATGTTACTATTGGGACTGCTTGCCTGTTCCTTTACAGAACTGTAACTGGCAGTTTACAGCCACGTGATGGAGACGGGAGAGGGGCAGCAAACAGGGATCTTTCCCGGGGTCAGCCGCGAGGGGGTGGGACAGGGGCAGAGTTCATGCTTGCCGGATTGCCGGCAGCAGGAACTGGCCAACGCTAGGAGCATTGCTTTGAACGTGAAAGGAGGGCACTGCTATAATTTAAATTTTAAGCAGCCAAAAGTCTACGGCTTACCATGTCAGCCTGCTACCCCAATTCCGCTGTCCTGCCCCGCTTGTCTGATCTCCACTGCAAGACCCCAGGCACTGAATGCGAAGGCCGAAAATTCGACCTTGTCCTGAGTGCGCATGTGATAGGTGCTGTGCATGGTCTTGTTCACAGAGAAAGACTATGTTCATTGTTCACAAAAAATTATCTTTTTGAGGAATTCACTCCCTTTTTCCCATCCCACAGCTGCGACTGTCTCCCGACCTTCCCTGGCATCCCCCTCCCAGAGGCTGGCGCAGATTAGGCTGAGAAAGAAAAGGACACGGGACGACATGTTCTCAGAATTTATGGGCTGCTCCCGAGCCGAGGTGGCCCAGCAGACCCAGTGGAGGGAGAACATGTCGCAATACCATCGATCACACATTGAACGGGAGGAGAGGTGGCGGCAGGAAGACCAGCAGGCGACTCAAACGCTGCTTGGACTAATGAGGGAGCAAACGGACATGCTCCGGCGCTTTGTGGATGTTCTGCAGGACCAGAGGCAGGAGGACAGAGCCCCACTGCAGTCTATCTCTAACCGCCCTCCCCCGCCACAAAGTCCCATACCCCCCTCACCCAAAGTCCCAAGAAGGAGGGGCGGCAGGGGCTGTGAAAACTGTCACTCCACCCCTGCAGACTGCTCAAGTACCAGATGGCTCTCATTCCCAAAGTTTTGATAAGTCCTTTCCTTCACTCCAAAAGCACCTCACCCAAGCCCCCATCCCAGTGTCATCCCCTAACTGTGTAGTTGCTAATAAAAAATACATTTCTGTTAATTACTGTTTCCGTCATGTTCTTTTAGAGGAGAGTGTGTTTGAAGGGGGGGAAGGGGGTTGGTAATTGGAGAGGACAGTCACCTTTACCAGGGTACAGACACGGGGGCAGGTTCAGCAGAAGGTCACACACACATTGCAGTCACTAGGCACCCTGGTCAGTCTGGGAGGTGGTTTTCATGTTCGGGGGGGGAGCTATGTGACTTTGTGGCGGGGGAGGGCGGTTAGAGATCTTATGCAGCGGTCCTTAGCCTGGATCACAGAGCCATGCAGCAGGGGATCTGTAACCGTCCTCCCACGCCACAAAGTCACATAGCCCCCACACACAGAGTCCTGAAAAGTAATAAAGAAAACGGTGTTCATTAACAAAGTTCCATTTATTTTATTTTTAAACGTGTGTTGGAAGGGGGGGAATGGGGTGAACAGGGTATGTAACTGGAGAGGATAGTCAACATTAACTGGGTAAAGAAACGGGGGCAGGTTCAGCTTCTCTTTAAACACGCTTAATAGTCACAGGTTACCCTGCTCACTCAGGAACCTAGCTTTCAAAGCCTCCCGGATGCACAGCGCATCCTGCTGTGCTCTTCTAATCACACGGCTGTCTGGCTGGGCGTAATCAGCAGCCAGGCTATTTGCCTCAACCTCCCACCCTGCCATAAAGGTCTCCCCCTTGCTCTCACAGAGATTGTGGAGCACACAGTAAGCTGCAATAACAATGGGGATATTGGTTTCGCTGAGATCAGAGCGAGTCAGTAAGCTTCTCCATCTCCCCTTGAGACATCCAAAAGCACACTCCACCACCATTCTGCACTTGCTCAGACGGTAGTTGAAGAGTTCTTTTTCAGTGTCCAGGGCGCCAGTATAGGGCTTCATGAGCCAGGGCATTAGCAGGTAGGCTGGGTCCCCGAGGATCCCTATAGGCATCTCCACATCCCCAACAGTTATTTTGTGGACCGGGAAGTAAATACCTTCCTGCAGCTGTCTAAACAGACCAGAGTTCCTGAAAACGCAAGCATCATGAACCTTGCCCGGCCATCCGACGTTGATGTTTGTAAAACGTCCCCTATGGTCCACCAGTGCTTGCAGCACCATTGAAAAGTAGCCCTTTCGGTTAATGTACTGGCTGGCCTGGTGGTCCGGTCCCAGGATAGGGATGTGAGTTCCATCTATAGCCCCACCGCAGTTTGGGAATCCCATCGTGGCGAAGCCATCTATGATCACCTGCACGTTTCCAAGGGTCACTACCTTTGACAGCAGTAGCTCAACGATTGCGTTGGCAACTTGCATCACAGCAACCCTCACGGTAGATTTGCCCACGCCAAAGTGGTTCACGACTGACCGGTAGCTGTCTGGCGTTGCAAGCTTCCAGAGGGCTATGGCCACTCGCTTCTGGACAGTCAGGGCTGCTCGCATCTGGGTGTCCTTGCGCTTCAGGGCAGGTGACAGCAACTCACAAAGTTCCAAGAAAGTTCCCTTCCGCATCCGAAAGTTTCACAGCCACTGTGATTCATCCCAGACCTGCAGCACTATGCGGTCCCACCAGTCCGTGCGTGTTTCCTGGGCCCAGAATCGCCGTTCCACAGCATCAACATGACCCATTGCCACCATGATGTTCACGGCGTGGGGTCCCGTGCTTTGTGAGAGGTCTGTGCCCCTCTCAGACTTAATGTCCTCACCGCGCTGCCGTAGCCTCCTCGCCCGATTTCTCAGCATCTGCCTCTGGAAAAGCTGGATGATAAGGTACGAGGTGTTGACAACGGCCATAACTGCAGTGATGGTCGCAGCAGGCTCCATGCTCGCAGTGCTGTGGCGTCCGCACTGTCACTCACCAGAAAAGTGCGCGAACTGATTTCCCGCCGGCGCTTTCAGGGAGGGAGGGCGGGAGTGATGGTTGGATGATGACAGTTATCCAAAACCACCCTCGACACATTTTTTGCCCCAGCAGGCATTGGGGGCTCGACCCAGAATTCCAATGGGCAGCGGGGACTGCGGGAACTGTGGGATAGCTGCCCACAGTGCACCGCTTCCAATGTCGACGCTTGCCCCGTTAGTGTGGACTCACAAAGTCGAATTACTGTCCTTAGTGTGGATACACACGTTCGACTTTGTAATATCGGTTCCACAAATTCGATTTAAGTAAAATCGAATTACTCTCATAGTGTAGACATACCCTTAGTCTGTATCAGCAAAAACAACAAGGAGTCATTGTGGCACCTTAGAGAGTCTCTAAGGTGCCACAAGAAGCAACTTGTTTAGTTAAACTTTGTGAGGTGTGGGTGGGGAGAGAATTTCACAAATCAAATATAGTATACCACAGTGGGGTTCAGTTGTGTTTCCAAAAATAAAGTCAAAGGTCTTAAACAACAACAAAACTCTTACTACAACCTTTTCCTCTGAACTATATCTATATTTGTAGTTTGTCTTTCATTGCACTGAAACTATTTACAAACACACAACAGTAGACACTTATAGTCTACTAGCAGTAGACACTTATAATATACCTTAATAAGGGACTTCCATTTTGGGGAAGTCTTTCATATGCATGTCATCAGGTGGCATTTATTTTTGTCAGGTTTTTTATAGGGCCTTTCCATAGCTGCTAATTAACCAAAGGTATTTGTGCCCAATTTGCAATCCTAGTTCAGGATTTCAATGAAGTATGTGGGAGAGGTAGACTGCCAGAGGGCCTGCTCCTGCTTCTTTTCAACTCAATTGAAGCTATTTCATTCGCAGGAATAGACATTTAGCAAGCACTGAGGCCAAAGCCAGCCTTGATTTTTTTTTTTAAATGTTCTCTGAATGCCCCTGTGACAGGGATGACAATTTCCTGGACAAACCTTATTGAAGTAAGCTTATTAGGAGTTTATTGTATTAAAAATGCAAATGTTTATGTACTATTGTATATAATGTCTCTGGGAGGTGGGGGTGGGGGTGCGGGGTGGAGACATGACTAATGTAAAGCCTGGGACGTGTTATGAACTTCAGTGGGCTATTTGAAACAACGTGCCAGACAACAATGAATGTAGTTAAATGGTGAGGAGTCTGGTGGCACCTTAAAGACTAACCGATTTATTTGGGCATAAGCTTTCATGGGTAAAAAACCCACTTCTTCAGTCACTCCAGGCATCTGAAGAAGTGGGTTTTTTACCCACGAAAGCTTATGCCCCAATAAATTGGTTAGTCTTTAAGGTGCCACCAGACTCCTCGTTGTTTCTGTGGATACAGACTAATACGGTTACCCTTCGGATACTGTAGTTAAGTGGGTTTCCCAGGAACAATCTTGGGGGAGGTGTATGCAGACATACCCCCTCTATTATGCAAGAGCTCTGCTTTTTGAAGCCTCACCCTGAGGAGAGAACCATTGTCTGTTGAGTGCCTGTTACATGAGGACAAGATCAGAAGCCCAAACTGTGTAAAGGAATGACTCACAGATGTGCTTGTTCTCAGCCAAGGCAGTTATGAACTTGTAACCACACAAAACCCCCTTGCTGGGTTTTGAAGCACTGACTCCTACCAGAGCCCTTGCTGGAGATGGGTTGATTTCAGGTAAGCTTATTAGCATGCATGGTTCTTGTTTTAATATGGTTTCTCTATAATGCTTGCACCTTAGGAATAAATGTGCTTGCTTAGAAAAAACTGTGCAGTACCTTTATAACTGTGGGCAGTTACACTGTTCACAGCCTCTGAGGAAAAAAAGCAAAGCAGGCCTGCTCAGGCAGTCTGACTTGCTGGGGAATTCACACAGTGTAGACAGGGAACTGTGCAGCCTGAAAACACTGCAGTCAGAAGGGGACGGAGATGCATGTCTCTGCCTAAGAGAACTGATGGCTACGGAACCAGAAGCTTGGGAGAGGGTGCTTTTGTTAGCCCATAAAAGAGGAACAGTGGTGCAGTTGCCAAAGGGGTTGCAAGGAGTATATGTTGGATGAATTCAGCCCTGAGTACAGGCTGCAGGATTTGGCCCCTGTGGGATTTTAAAAATGGCATTCCTTTGCAGAGCATCTCCTCTTACTTAATGCTGTGGTCTATATTCTACTCCAGATCTACATGTGCAATTCCCACTGATGTCAATAGGATTTCCATCTATAAATCAAGGCTAGTGGGTTGGGGGGAGGGGGAGAGGAAGCATAGTGTCAAAACTGTGATAAGTCTGATGCCATAACAATGACTGATATAGACAGAGAATTATGGATTTCATTGTAGCACCAGCAGAGGATAGGTTGTGAAAGTAAAATATTTGTAAAAAATAGGAAGGACAAGATGGGGGGGGGGGGGGAAACGACCACCTGCGTAACAATCTTTGGTCCCAAACCTGCAAACACTGCTAGCTATAACTTCTATTGAAGCCTACCAGGAGTTATGCCTGAGTGAGCATTTTATATAAATGGCTGGGAGAGTATAGCTGTAGCTTGCCAAAATGGTGGCGTGCTTTAGAGGCATGTTCCATTAACTAAGACCCTATTTCGTGTTATAATACCTCTTAAAAACAGTTTTTACAACCATTCTGATATAGCATAGTTTACACTAGATAAACTGTCACATATAAATCTACTGCCTTGCCTTTGCATACCTGTGAAAAAAGCCTTGAGAAAAAACAAGTCATTCCTTTAAATACAACCACTTCTCTATAAATAGAATGTATGTCAGTCAATCAATTTTGATCTCGCTAGATCTACTGCTATACTACTCAAAGAGCAATATGACAGCAATGCCTCCCACTTATGGACCTTCACAGAACCTCCAAAACCAGCACTTTGGCCCACAGTGACTTGCAAGGAAACATTCATCCCTGCTGAAAATACATGGAAGCCAATGGATATACACAAGTGATTACTTTAGGGCAGAGGATATACACCAGTGATCTCCTAGTGCAAGGTGTGTGGTAATGCTTGTATAATATAATGCATATTGTGAACAGCACAGTATAACAAAAACGACAAGTTAGTCAAAAGGACTTGGTGCCTCTCTACAGATGCTGGCAAAATAACCCAAATCCTGGGCACACTCAGGTACCAATTTATCAGCGATGAAGGAGGGAAGGCCTGCTAAATGTTCTGTTACAAACAGGACTATTGCAACCAAAGAGTTTTATCATTTCACCTTTAATAATACTTTCTACACATGTAAAGCTAGTCAGCCAAGGATCTCACAGCATTTGACAAAAGGTGTGATGTTATCCCCATTTTACAGACAGGGAAACGGAGGCACAGACACAGCAATGTAGCCTAGGTTAAACAGCAAGTCACCATCCAAAACAGGACTAGAACCCACGGCTCCTGGCTCAATCCCTTTCTCTAACCATTAGCAAAATCCAGTTTGTTACAGCACAGTAGTTCTTACAAAAGAAAACAAAAAATTGCATACTTCCACCCATTCATTAGTGGCATGAGTACAAAAATAAATATATTTTTTAAAATTCACAGTTTATAAAAATAAGTCCATTTAGTTGCACATGACTCAGTGTTGGGGTTTATTTGACTTTGGAAGATAATGCCTGTTTGAAACGTCTCTTTAGATCTTGCATGTTGGGAGACTTGGGTCGAGGGATGATGGACGATCTCCTTTTGTCTCCACAGCTGCTGTGGTGTAGTTTGCTAACCTCCTTGCAAAGATACTGAAAAACATCACACACCCCATGGTAGCTTTCACTAGTGGAGATTTCTAAAAACACAGTGCCCAGTTCATTAGCCAGCTGTATCCCCTCATTGGTCTGTACCTGCCTCGCATGAAGGAGATCCCCTTTGTTTCCCACAATAAGGATGGGTATTTTAGAGTCTGGATGGACTTTGCGTATGTGCTGATAGAGAGGACGAATAGACTGATAGCTACTGTAGTCTGTGATAGAATAGACCAACAGAAAGCCCTCTGCCCACTTCACACATCTGGAAAGAGAGTCCAACATCTGTACAAAGCCTTCTTGCACCTGTAAAGGAATGATTGGAAGTTAGATAATGGAATGATGAAGCTTAAATTGTACTATTTTCAAACAGATTAATAAAGCAACAAGACATCTGACCACACTGCACAATCTAATGAACTTGATTCCTATTAATTAGGAGGCAGGTCTGGCTATTTAAGGAATGGCTCAACTTTTGAGTCTTTACTAAAGACTTGTCTACATTACCCGCAGGATCGATGGGCAGCGTCTATCTAGTCTAGAGGCCATAAGTCAACTGCTGAGCGCTGTCCTGTCGACTCTGGTACTCCACTGGAGCGAGAAGCGCAGACAGAGTTGACGGGGGAGCGTCAGCAGTCGACTCACCGCAATGAGTCGATCTAAGTACGTCAACTTCAGCTATGTTACTCACGTAGCTGAAGTTGCGTAACTTAGGGCAGGTCTTCACTACGGGGGGGGGGTCGATTTAAGATACGCAAATTCAGCTACGCAAATAGCGTAGCTGAATTCGACGTATCGTAGCCGACTTACCCCGCTGTAGGGACGGCGGCAAAATCGACCTCTGCGGCTTCCCGTCGACGGCGCTTACTCCCACCTTCGCTGGTGGAGTAAGAGCGTTGATTCGGGGATCGATTGTCGCGTCCCGACGGGACGCGATAAATCGATCCCCGAGAGGTCAATTTCTACCCGCCGATTCAGGCGGGTAGTGTAGACCTAGCCTTAGATCAATTCCCCCCCGTGTAGACCAGGCCTGATAGAGCATAACTACTTAACGCAGACTTAAAGAACAGAATTGTGAAAACTAATGTTTCATCTTGAATCATTTTAAATTAAATCAAATGATTTAGTTGCTGTACATTTAGCTTAGTACTTAGACAACATAAATCACTATAGCACACATTTTTCAAGCAAGCTACTCTAGCATATTTAATAAATCTGCAGGGGAAAAAAAATCTGGTTTTAGTCATGTTCTACTAGCAGCCTAAGTACATTATCATGCACATTCTAGTATGTCTTAAATATAGTATTTTAAATAAAATTTGTTTTTTTTTAAACTGTCTGTTAATAAACTTTCAACATAAATAAGTTTGATAGAACTGCATTCCAAACAGCCATTACAGATTCTTTTGTACAGGCTTAAATCCATTCTATTTATGGAAATGTTTGCTAATGTACCTTTAATCACAGCTATTAGTCATAAAATAAGTGTAGGCAGTGAGGCAGGAATGGTTCTAATGATTAGGAAAGAAAGACTGCATTTCTACTGACTTTCAGTGGAGTTTGGATCAAGTCCCCCATTGCTAGCTCAGAAGCATTTCTGTACCTGAATACATCCTGGTGTGTCTTGGATCTGTATGGAAACTTGGTCTCCCTCTACATGAACAAGTCTTGAATACAAGTTTCCTGAGAAATAAATAAAGATAATTAAAACTGTTGCTTTGGGGCAGGGGGAAGAAATTCTAAAGAAACATGGTAGCTAGCATGTAGATTCTGAAAACAGGCATTAAAAAAATAAATCCTCACCTGTATTGGGTTCATAGTCTCCAATAAACCTCTTTGTTAGGAATCGAACAATCATAGCTGAAAAGAACCAGATGCTTTTATTAATAGCCGCATGGCAAAACACAGTACAATCACGCTCTAACCCCTCTGGCACTCCCAGGTATGTACATCTACAGGTTTATCAACGGATGTTAATGCAGAAAGAGCCTTAAAAAAATCATTGTCATATTTGGATTGGAGGGGTGTACAGCTAGATCAAAGCCAATCAAACGAACAAGATTTGGACAATAGGCTTGGCCTGCCTGGCTACTGGAAAAACTCTGTGGCTGTGAAGGAATTCGCCAGCTAAGGCAAGAAGCATCCCTGACTTCGGCGCTTCTCTCCTGACCAAGTGCCAAGTCCACAAACCACCCAGACAGACTCAGCCAACATCCCTCTGTTTTCAGGAATATTCCTTCCTTCGCCTCCGGGATCTCTCCACGTGCGATGGAGCCCAGCTGTCTCTCGCTTCCCAGCCCCAGCTACGGCCCCTGGATCGCGGCTCCCACCCCCCGCGCCTCGGCAGGCGGGAGCCCCCCAGGCAGTGGCGCGCCCAGCTGAACTCACCGCTTTTGCCCACGCTGCCGGCCCCCAGCACCGCCAGCTTGATGTCCCGGCTCTGGAAGAAGTCCGAGGGGCACTCCAGGATGGGCGCGAGCAGGAAGTTAGTGGACATGGTCGGCAGGCGCATGGAAAGGGAGGGGTAGATCCGGGCTGGGAACAGCAGCGTGTGCCCCACAAGTACCGACACAACGGAGGGAGCCCCGCGGGCGGCAGGAGGGCAGCTGTTGCCGCCGCCGGAGGAGGAGGAGGAGGAAGAGGAGATGATGATGATGGTGGTGGTGGTGGTGCTGATGATGCTGCAGCTGCTTCCAGCTGCGGTGCCACTGCCTGAGCGCCTCTGAAGCCCGAGCTTTTAAAGGGATCCCGGCAACCGCTAGGAGCCGCCTCCTCCCCTCGCAGCCCAGCCCCAGCCCGGCGGCCGTCGCTACGTACGCACATGGCGGGGTGTGCGCACAGAGCGCACACGCCACTGGCCGGCTGCAGCAGCGGGGGCCCTCCCCCGGGCTGGCTGGGGCGCGCCCCGCGTGCCTGGGGCGCAGCTCTCCGCGGTTGCGCGCCTTTGTTTTCAGACGCCTGCTGCCCGGGGCCGCTGGTCAGGGGGCTTGTGGTGACCCAGTGTCCCCAACGGGGAAAGTGCACCAGCAAAAGGTGAACCAGTTAAAGCCCGGATCCTGCAAACTCTTCTGCCAGCTTAGCCACCTGCAGCCCCCTGACTGCCGGGGGCTGCTCATGTGCGAGTTTGCAGGTGGGGGGAAATGTACCTTTGCTTATACTGCTAAAAAGACACCAAAGTGAGCTTAGCGCCCTAGACATATAAGGCTGGAACTGGGACCTCAAAGGTCCTCAAGTCCAGCCCCCTGCGCTGTGGCAGGACCAAGTAAACCTAGAGATCATTCCTGACAGGTGCTTGTCCAACCTGTTCTTATAAAAACCTGGATGCTGGGGACTCCATAGCTTCCTTTGGAAGCCTATTGCTGAGCTTAACTACACTATTAATTAGAATTTTGTTCCTAATATCCACCCTCCGTCTCCCTTGCTGCGGACTAAGCCAATTCCATCTTGTCCTGCCTTCAGGGGCTATGAAAAATAATTGATCACCTCCCCTTTCTAACAGCCCTGAACATATTTGAAGACTATCAGGTCTCCCGTCTTCTTTTCTCAAGACTAAACATGCCCATTTTTTTTAACCTTTCCTGGCGGGTCAGGTTTTCTAAACCAATCATTTTGTTGCTCTTCTTCCAGCACTCTCCAATTTGTCCACATTTTACCTAAAACATGGCACTTGGAACTGGACACAATATTCCACCTGAGGCCTCACTAGTGCCAAGTAGAGCTAGACAATGACCTCCCGTGTGTCTTACCTACCACACTCCACATTTCCACAGGAATCGGGACAAGCGATGCAGGAAGTGTGGCTATGCCAATGAGATATTACCCCACGTCCTGTGTAGCTGCAAGCCCCATTCCAGAGCCTGGCAGCTGCGACACAATGCCATCCAAGATTGCCTGGGCAGAGCCATCCCCGGGGCCGTCCTTACCCATATGCATACGCAAAGTACGCAGCTCCGGTTCTTCCCCAGGGTCCCTGCCCCTGCTCCACCCTGCCTCGCCTCTTCCCTGCCCCAGCCCCGCCTCTTCCCACCCCCGCCCTGCCCCCACTCCCTGAGGACTCTAGAAGTGGTCAGGCCTGCACTCACCATTAAGTAGAGTGACCCGGCCCCAGCCTGCTCTGCTCCCCTGGCTCCCAGCCACGCCGCCGGCGAGTGCTGGGGGGCGGTTCCCCCCTCCCCCCAAGCCTGGGAGCCAGGGAAGCGGAGCAGACTGGGGCCGGGTCACTCCATTGAAGTGGCCTAAAGCCCCCCTACCCCCGTCCCCCACGGAGGCCTGGGGCGGGGCCCCACACAGCCCCCTGCAGACGCCTGGGGCCAGCCCCCCACCGCTTCTCCCCACGGGGGGGCTGCATAGAGCACCAAAATAGCTAGGGACAGCCCTGGCCATCCCGCCACCTGTGGGGAAGGTAGCCATGAACTCCGCCATCCCCGGAACCGACAGCCAACTGTGACCGGATATCGTCATCATCAACGAGGACCGGAAGAAGATCATCATGGTGGACATCACAGTGCCCTTCGAAAACAGGATTCCCACTTTCCATGATGCCCAATCTCGAAAGCTGGAGAAATACGCCCCTCTGGCTGACACCCTGAGAGCTAGGGGCTACGAGGTCCAAACTCACGTGCTGATCGTCGGAGCCCTGGATGCATGGGACCCCGGTAACGAACGAGTGCTGAGAGAATGTGGAGTCGGTCAACGTTATGCTTGGCTGATGTGGCAACTCATGGTGTCAGATGCCATCAGGTGGTCAAGGGACATCTACATAGAACACATCACCGGACATCAGCAATACCAGGAGGGATAAGCTGGAGTGCCCATGAGAAGCGCAGTCAGGAAAGTAACTCAAATACTTTTCAGATGGACTGTTTTTCTTCTCTAAATGGACAACCTATCCTAAATTCTCAATTACGGGACAATCTTCACTCATTGATATATTTTGCTTTCCGCCACCAGCTCTCTGTAAAACTTTTTTCATGAGTAATATACCCGAATGCATGGAAGCTAGATATCTAAACTATTATTAAATTCATTCACCTAAATTTTGATTATTGTTGATTATGCACTATATGTATCTTACGACTTTAAAAATAAACTTTGTATTTGTGGGTAATCTAAGCACTATACCCAGATGTACAGACACTCTTTTCTCAACCTATGTATTATATAATTCTTTTAACATTAACTTTAATAAAAAATTTAAATCTGTTTCTCTGGGGTCAGAGGCCTGCAGCTGCCTGGCTGGCTAATTAGCCTCATCCACTGCACCTGGGAACAGACCGGCACCTTAACTGGCTAATCCTTAGAAAAGGAGGAGCAGGATATAGAAGAGGGGGCTGTAATACCTGCTAGAGCCTGGAGCAAATTCTGGGAGGAGCAGCTCCAAGAAACAGAAGGGAAACTGGGGAAAGTCCTGTTATCACAAAAAAGGCTCTGCGGTAAGAACTTTAGGGTTGATGAGTTTGTGGGGTGAGGGACAGACTTGGGAGAAAGGGACTTAACCTATACAGACTGTGTGGAGAGGTTCCGAAGTGTTGATTCTGTTATGAAGATTTGAAATAAAACCCACAGCAATTAATCTGACTGGAAACTACCTTCCCTGGATTCTGTGAGAGGGCCCCAGGGATGGAGCTGGCTCTGCAGGCACTAGCCTGGGTCCAGCTGGAAGAGAGTGTTGTAGGAGGCCCCAGTCTTTTACAGCACCTCAGAATGATTTTAGCCTTTTTCACAACTGTATCACATTGTTGACTTATATTCAGTGAGATCCACTATAACCCTCTGAACCTTTTAGCAGTACTACCACCAAGCTAGTTATTCCCCATTTTGTATTGTGCACTTGATTTTTTGCTTCCTAAGGCCTGGTCCACACTACCCCCCCACTTTGGACTAAGGTACGCAAATTCAGCTACGTTAATAACGTAGCTGAATTCGAAGTACCTTAGTCCGAACTTACCACGGGTCCAGACGCGGCAGGAAGGCTCCCCCGTCGATGCCGCGTACTCCTCTCGCTGAGCTGGAGTACCGGCGTCGACGGCGAGCACTTCCGGGATCGATCCCAGAACATTGATTGCCTGCCGTCGGACCCGGAGGTAAGTGTAGACGTACCCTAAGTGAAGTACTTTGTATTTGTCCTTATTGAATTTAATGTTGTTGAATTCAGACCAAGTCTCCTATTTGTCAAGGTCATGTTGAATTCTAATCCTGTCCTCTGAAGTGTTTGCAACTCCTCCCAGCTTTGTGTCCTCTGCAAATTTTATAAGCACACTCTCAACTCCATTATCAAAGTTATTATTGAAAATATTGAATAGTACTGACCCCTGGGGGATCCCAATAGATACACTCTTCCAGTTTAACAGTGAATCATTGATGATTACTCTTTGAACACAGTTGTGCACCCACCTTATAGTAATTTCATGTAGACCAGGGGTTCTCAACCTTTTTTTTTCCTGAGCCCCCCCAACCCGCCAAAATGTGCTGTAAAAACACCAGGGCCCAGCAGGTCAACCTCATGCCACTCCCAGCTTCAGCCCCATGGTGGGTTGCTGGGGTTTGGAGTTTCAGCTGTGGGGCCTTGTGGCCCCCCTGCAAGCGCTGATGGACCCCCAGTTGAGAACTGCCAATCTAGACCATATTTCCCTAGTTTGCTTATGAGAATGTAAAGTAGGACAGTGTCAAACGCCTTACTCTATTGTGATACATGCTTTATTTTAATAATTAGGAGTAAATCATATACTTTATTTTTTCATTTTTTTTATATAAAGTTATAAACAGAATTCATTTTGTGTTTCTTTTATCATTTAGTAATACTTTTATTTTTCATATCCAGATACATCATTCAATAACCAATATTGGAAATCCAGGCTCACATTAATTAAGTGCTCAAAAAAGAAAAAACAAAAAACAGGGGTTTAATCTAGACTTTTAAAAAAGTGAGGCAAATATTAAAAATGAAATGCTTCTATTACTAGAAATAAATAACACAATTACTGTCACACTCAAGCCCCAATCCTGCAAGCAATTGTGCACGTGCTCATTTTTATTCATGTGAGTAGTTGCACTGGCTTCAATTAAATTAATTATGCATGTTCAGCAGGTGAGAGTTTGCTGATCCGGGCCTTAAAGAATTCATAAAAGTGTGAATATATATTTTTTAACATTAAGGAGTATGACACAAACCAGCAAAAGCTGACATGTAGAACTAAAATGTTAGAAGGTGGTCTGTCAGAACATGATTTTTTAAAAAGTAGTAAATTTACAAAATCAAGTTGATAGTATCCCTTTAAGTTTGTGTCTTTGTTCACCTATAGGTTGCGTTTGATACAACTATTACATTACAAGAGAGGGATCAAAGTAAGACTTATCAAACCCCTAGACCATGACTTCATAGTTAAAGTTCAGGGCAACTGCATCTGCACTCCCCCTCTATGATCCATTGTCAGGCTTCCAGCTCCCCAGCTGTCATGTCTCCTGGTTGGAGACATGTTTCTCTTCCTCCTGACCAGGGTATTCCAGGTTGCACAGCTCCCTGCCTACACTGATATTCCAAGAAAATGAGAGCACCTAAACAGGCCAGTGTCTGTGCTTTGCTTTCTCTTCAGAGACCATAAACAATGTAATTGCCCATTGTTAAGGAACTACACAGCTCTTTCTAAGCAAGCACCTTTATTCTTAAGGTGAAAGCAGGGGAGCTGGAAGAATTTGTATAATGGGGGTGTGGAGAGCCACTGAACCCAACTGTTAACCCTGTATATGATGGAAAAAGCCCACTCCGAGCAATCTGGGTTCATCTATAGATTTTTCCCTTCCAGAAGTAGGTGTATCCTCCTTTCTCCTCCCTCACCTGTCTATCAGCTCTTCTAGTTTCAGACAAAGCAGCAATATTGATGTTGAACGAACTCAATTCACAAGCAATAATGGCTGTATGTTGCTCTGGTCAGTCGCTGTTTAAGTTGTCCATCAGGGTATGTACGTTCCAAAATTGAAAAGTTTCTTACATTTTCGACCACTGAGGTGGTGATCCTGCTGGATGTGGCTATCCAGCCAGGAAAAACAAAGGCAAGACTATTTTTAGGGTACCTTTTCTAACCCCTTACCATGTGGGGTGAGCAGAGTGGATCCTAAAAAGGACTGCTCAGTTGTGAGTGCAGCTGCCGAGATGCTCAACCCGCCTCAATCCTCGAGCAAGACGACTGTATCACACACCCACCACCTGTGTGTCGCTCTGTGACTAGGAACTTCTGGATTTCACTGTCCTGTTCCCGTTGCCGATTGCCATCAGACTTTTGACTTGTGCAAATGTTATTTTTCCCAAAAAAACTGAAAGATGTCTGTGCGGGACTTCTTTTAAAGTGGGGAGACTGGTGCACAACAGTCCCCACACTATCCTTGACAGATAGAGGACTTGAAACCAATGACACGGATACCATGATGATTGGAGATCCTCTATCTGCTGCAGCCTTCATCCACCTTCACAGCCGTTGTAACATTACACAACAGTTTCTCCTCCATTGTGCAGTTATCCTCCATCTGCTCTGTTGTTAGGGACTTCTTGGATCACACTTTGTCTGGAACCTCACCCTTGACCGTTCTGCCATGGGTCCATGCTAAGGGAGTACATGACTCCAGGCAGCATTGCTCTCGGGGTCATTGAGACACGCAAGCCTCTCCACCATTACAAGGTACCAGTTGGCAACAATGAGCAGTTTATGACTCTCTGAGGCACACCAAAAATCAACAGGCAACTATTGTGAGCGCCTATGCATCAACACTGGATCCCAATGAGAATATAAAGGAAGATTTTTATTCTCAGTTGGAAACCATTTTATTGGAGACCCCTACAGAAGACAAGATCATCCTTCTGGGGGATTTCAATGCACGTGGTGGATGAGACTCAGACCTGTGGAAAGAAACAATCAGGGAAAAAAGGAGTTGGCAAAAGCAATTCAAATGGAATTCTGCTCCTGACCAAGTGTGCTGAACATGAACTTATTATTACGAACACTCTTTTTTCTGACAAAAGGAAAAGTTCAAAACATCTTGGAGACACCCACGGTCAAAGCACTGGCATCTTCTCGACTACGTCATAGTTCGTGCCCGAGATCATAGTGACATACTTCTCACAAGAGCAATGACAAGTGCTGATGACTGATCATCGCCTTATTCGATCCACAATGAAAATTAAGATCGCTCCCAAATGGAGGCTGCAAAAGAAGCAGGTCAGGCGCAAGTTGAAGGTTCAAGATTTGAAGGACCCTGTTAAGCGTGACCACTTCCAAGCAGTCTTAGGCCTGGTCTACACTAGGCTTTTATGTCGACTTTAGCGCCGTTATATCGAATTAACCCTGCACCCGTCCACACCAGGAAGCCATTTAGTTCGACATAAAGCTCTCTTTAAATCGATTTCTGTAATCCTCCCCAACGAGAGGATTAGCGCTAAATTCGACATGGCCATATCGAATTAGGCTAGGTGTGGATGGAAATCGACGGTAATAGCTCCGGGAGCTATCCCACAGTGCACCACTCTGTTGACGCTCTGGACAGCAGTCCGAGCTCGGATGCTCTGACCAGCCACACCCCCGGGAAAATTTGAATTCATTTTCATTTTCCTGTCTGGGCAGTTTGAATCTCAGTTCCTCTTTGGACATCGAGGGGAGCTCAGCAGCAGTGGCAACTATGCAGAGCTCTCCAGCAGAGATGGCCGTGCAATCTAATAGAAAGAGGGCCCCAGCATGGACTGATCGGGAAGTCTTGGATCTCATCGCAGTGTGGGGCGATGAGTCCGTGCTTTCAGAGCTGCGCTCCAAAAGAAGGAATGCTAAGATCTACGAGAAGATCTCCAAAGCCATGGCAGAGAGAGGCTACAGCCGGGATGCAACGCAGTGCCGCGTGAAAATCAAGGAGCTGAGACAAGGCTACCAAAAAACCAAAGAGGCTAACGGACGCTCCGGATCCCAGCCCCACACATCCCGTTTCTACGAGGCACTGCATTCCATCCTGGGAGCGGCCGCCACCACTACCCCACCCCTGACCGTGGACTCCGAGGATGGGATCATGTCCGCGGCCGGTTCCTCGTCGGACATGACAGCGGACGGGGAAGATGAAGAAGGAGATGAGGAGGACGAGGCAGTCGACAGCGCTGGCACCGCTGATTTCCCCGACAGCCAGGAGCTCTTCATCACCCTTACCGAGATCCC
>NW_020664490.1:4284621-4286930 GCF_002925995.2 Terrapene triunguis | reverse complement strand
CAGTGCACCTACGCGAAAATCCGGTCAATGTGGCCGGGGATCGACGAGAAATCCTCGTAGGAGAACTCCTCGTAGGTCTCGTGGAGGTAGAGCTCAAGCCTGTTGATCAGGTTCCGGGGTAGGGCGATCTTAGTGGGCCCTCCGTGGTAGCAGACATGCCCCCTCCACGCCACAATCAAGTACTCCGGGATCATGGCCCGACATAGCATGGCGGCATACGGCCCCGGTTTCTGCATGCTTTCCCGCAGCATGCGTTCTCTCTGGGTGTCCGGGATCCTCAGGAGGGTGATGTCGCTCATGACGCCCTGCTTTGAATTAGGGAGGGGAATGTTAGTATTGGGACTGCTTTACAGCCACGCGGTGGAGGGAGAGGGGCAGCATACAGGGATCTTTCCCTGGGACAGCCGCGAGGGGGTGGGACAGGGGCAGAGTTGATGCTGTCCTGATTGCTGGCAGCAGAGACTGGCATTGCTTTCAATGTGAAAGGAGGCCAGTGCTACTGCTGGAGTTTTAAGCAGCCACAAGTCTGCGGCTTACCATTATTGCCCGCTCCAGAAGTTCAGGTCTCCAGCCACAGTTCTCTGAACAGTCCAAGACCTCCGCAAGTCCACAGGCACTGAAGGCGACGGCCGAAAATTCGACCTTGTCCTGAGTGCGCATGTGAGAGGTGCAGTGCATGGTCTTGTTCACAGAGAAAGACTAGGTTCTTTGTATACAATTTCATTTATCTGTCTCAGGAATTCACTCCCTTTTCACAATTCACACAGACACATCTGCGACTGTCTCCCAACCCAGCCTCTCAGCACACTCCCAGAGGCTAGCGCAGATTAGGCGGAGGAAGAAGAAGACGCGTGAAGACATGTTCACAGAACTAATGGGCTGCTCCCGAGCCCAGGCAGCCCAGCAGACAGAGTGGAGGGAGAACTTGTCACAAATGCACCGAGCAGTCATGGAACGGGAGGAGAGGTGGCGTCAGGAGGACCAACAGGCTACTGAAAAGCTGCTTGGACTAATGAGGGAGCAAACGGACACGCTCCGGCGCCTTGTGGATGTTCTGCAAGACCGGAGGCAGGAGGACAGAGCCCCGCTGCAGTCTATCTGTAACCGCCCTCACCCGCCACCAAGTCCCACACCACCCTCACCCAAACTCCAAAGAAGGAGGGGCGGCAAGGGCCGTTAAAACTTTCAGTCAACCCCTGCAGACTGCTCTAGCACTAGAAGGCTGACATTCCCCAAAATTTCATAAGTCCTTTCCCACCCACCTCACAGAAGCCCCCGTCCAAGTTTCACACCCCACGTTTCATGTCTGGTTCGCAATAAAATGTTTGTTTCTCTCCATTACTGTTTCAGTCAGGTTCTTTTGAGGGAGAGTCTGTCTGGAGGGGGGGAAGGGGCTTGGTAATTGGGCAGGACAGTGACCTTTAGCAGGGTACAGAGGCGGTGTCAGGTCCAGCATCAGGACACATACACAGTGCAGTCACTGGTTACCCTGGTCAGTCTGGGAGGTGTTTTTCATGTTCTCCATTGAAATAACCAGTCCACCAGTGCGGAGCCTGTCATTCCGGGAGTTTAGAAGCATCATTTGCATCAGAACACTGAACCCGCCCCCCGCCACAGTCTGCGTCCCCGGTTTAAAATATTCCCGCGAAAACAGCAATACAGACAACGCTGTTCATTAACAAAATCGAAATGATTTTATTTTTTGGGAAGGGGAAGGGGGTGAAGGGGGTATGTAACTGGAGAGGATAGTCAAAATGAACTGGGCAAAGAAACGGGGGCAGGTTCAGCTTCTCTGTCCACAAACTGAAAAGTCACTGGTTGCCCTGCTCACTCAGGAACCTAGCTTTCAAAGCCTCCCGGATGCACAGGGCGTCCCGCTGGGATCTTCTAATGGCCCGGCTGTCTGGCTGGACGTAATCAGCAGCCAGGCTATTTGCCTCTAGCTCCCACCCCGCCATAAAGGTCTCCCCCTTGCTCTCACATAGATTGTGGAGCACACAGCAAGCTGCAATAACGATGGGGATATTGGTTTCACTGAGATCACAGCGAGTGAGTAAGCTTCTCCATCTCCCTTTGAGACGGCCAAAAGCACACTCCACCACCATTCTGCACTTGCTGAGACGGTAGTTGAACAGTTCTTTTTCTGTGTCCAGGGCGCCAGTATAGGGCTTCATGAGCCAGGGCATTAGCGGGTAGGCTGGGTCCCCGAGGATGACTGTAGGCATCTCCACATCCCCAAGAGTTATTTTGTGGTCTGGGAAGTAAATACCTTCCTGCAGCCGTCTAAACAGACCAGAGTTCCTGAACAC
>NW_020664490.1:4281838-4284611 GCF_002925995.2 Terrapene triunguis | reverse complement strand
ACGATTGCCTTGGCTACTTGCATGACAACAACCCCCACGGTAGATTTGCCCACACCAAAGTGGTTCGCGACTGACCGGTAGCTGTCCGGCATTGCAAGCTTCCAGAGGGCTATGGCCACTCGCTTCTGGACAGTGAGGGCTGCTCGCATGCGGGTGTCCTTGCGCTTCAGGGCAGGGGACAGCAACTCACAAAGTTCGAGGAAAGTCCCCTTCCGCATGCGAAAGTTTCGCAGCCACTGGGATTCATCCCAGACCTGAAGCACTATACGGTCCCACCAGTCCGTGCTTGTTTCCCGGGCCCAGAATCGCCGTTCAACAAAATCAACATGCCCCATTGCCACCGTGATGTCCTGGGCGCTGGGGCTCGTGGTTTCTGACAGCTCTGTGCCACTCTCCGACTTCAGGCTCTCACGGCGGTGCCGTAGCCTCCTCGCCCGATTTCTCTGCATCTGCCTCAGGGAAAGGTGTATGATAAGCTGCGAGGTGTTGAGAACGGCCACAAGTGCAGCGATGGTCGCAGCGTGATCCATGCTCGCAGTGCTGTGGCGTCCGCGCTGTCACTGACCAGAAAAGTGCGCGAACTGATTTCCCGCCGGCGCTTTCATGGAGGGAGGGAGGGCGTTAGTGACGGACGGATGACGACAAATTTTTTTTACCCAGAAGGCATTGGCGGCTCGACCCAGAATTCCGATGGGCAGCGGGGACTGCGGGAACTGTGGGATAGCTGCCCACAGTGCACCGCTTCCAATATCGACGCTCGCCCCGTTAGTGTGGACTCACAAAGTCGAATTACTGTCCTTAGTGTGGACACACACGTTCGACTTTGCAATATCGATTCCACATATTCGATTTAAGTAAAATCGAATTACCCTCGTAGTGTAGACATACCCTTAGAAGAAAAGTTCCCATCAGTATTTCCGGAAGAAATTGAGGAACATTGGAGCCAGTTGAAAGCAGTAATCCTCAATGCCTGTGAGGAAACCATAGGCTACCAAACCAGAAAACATCAGGACTGGTTTTGACAAGAATGATTCTGAAATTGAGAAACTCATCAATGAGAAGAGAATGGCATTTCGTACTTGGCAGAATGACATAAATTGTAATGTAAAGAGTGAAGCCGATGCCAAGGCAAGGGCCATAGGCGCCAACTTTTCCTGGCACTGGTCTTTTTATCTGTCTTCCTGCCTGCTGGTTACTTGTTATAATAAGTCCCCCTCTCGGGGTGAAGCTTTAAAAGGCTGAGTTCTTGCATAACTGGAGTAAGTGTGTTTGCATAACGCGTCCCCAAGATTTCCTGGGAAACCTACTGTGATGAAGGGTGGATTTTCTGTAATATTTTTATGATTTGTATGTGTGCTTCAGCTTCCTGCTCTACTTTGCAATGTTACTCAATGATTGGAAAATGGTTAAATCTGCTTTTAGGGCACAGCAAGAGACATGAGGTGTTGGGTCACATAGCTGTCCGGGATAGAATGAATGGATCATTAAAGGACCGGCTGAAACCAACCCATATCAATGGAGAATCTGCAAAGACAATGGGAACCCCAGTAACCAGGACATTCATACCTGGCAACCAACCTGAGAAAGGCAAGGAAGCAGAGCAAGGGCTCCAGCTCAAGAACAAAGGGGAAAGGTATCAGGTGGCTGGAGGAAAGGGTTGGCTTTTGGAAGAGACAGCAGCTCTCACATGGGACTGACAGAGAGATGGAGAGCCAGAGGCAGAAATAGATTTCATAGCAACTTGGCTGGCTAACTGAACTGGCTTGGCCAGAATGAAATATGTCTTTACCTTTGTTTCTGTTTACCTAAGGACTTCCTGATGCTGTGTCCCAGTTGACACAAATCCTACTCTATTTTGAAAAGGCAGCCTGGTGTCACTGCAAATACTTGCTGAGGAGCATTGGTCCCTGAAGATTGTAGAAGTCTCTGACCAGGAGTCTAGCTTAGTTGGACTTGCTGGGCAGAGCTCACCGTGTGAAGCAGGCAGGCTAGAGCTGAGAGGCTCAGGGCTTGTCTACACTGCCAGCCAGATCGACGGACAGTGATCAATCCAACGGGGGTCAATTTATCGTGTCTAGTATAGATGCAATAAATCGACTGCTGATCGCTCTAGTGTCAACTCCGGTACTCCACCTCAATGAGACGCACAAGGGGAATCGACGGGAGAGTGTCTCCTGTCAACACACCACAGTGAAGACACCGTGGTAAGTAGATCTAAGTACGTCAACTTCAGCTACGTTATTTACATAGATCGATTTCCCCCACTCCCCCCCCCGTAGTGTTGACCAGCCCTCAGTCTTGGTATCGAGACCAAATGGCCTATCTTTAAGGAAGAGTGAAACTACTTGGGAAGGAGGGATGCCACACAGAAGGTGATCCTTTAAGGGACTATTTAAAAGCTGGAGCATAGTACAGATCCTGTGGGTCTGTGACACCTTAACTTGAAAAGTTCATTCTTGTCTTGACCCAATGCTTCAAATAGTCCTTTGAAGCTCATGACACTTCCCATGGTTTTAGACGTTAAATACGATCCCACAATAATACATAGACATTTGCATTATTAATACAATGAACTCCTAAGATACTTAAACTTAATTCAAGGTTTGTCTAGGATATTGCAGGAAATTCTGTCACAACTATATAGCCTTGTCACACAGTGTAAATCTTTCTTCTCTGTGCAAATGTCAGGTCAAGGCAAACAGATGAAATGCTATCTCAAGGCAAAGTATTTATGAATACTACTATTTTATTACAAAATTGGAGATTGGTCCAA
>NW_020664490.1:4271243-4271838 GCF_002925995.2 Terrapene triunguis | reverse complement strand
CCTAAATAGGAAACACTGTGAGCTCTAAATGCCTGTCATGGCTGTTAAATGATACAGCAATGGTTCCCGAACTGTGGCTTGTGGCCCACTGGAGGTCCATAGAAAGACAGCTGATTAGATGGCGTGAGCTTTTGTTTCCAGGCTCGGAGGTTCAAGAAGCTGGAAGTGAGGCAGAGGCAGTTGAATGTTGAATTATTTTTTATTACAGACTGCTGTCACTTAAGAATAGGGGAAAGAGAAGTCCCCTCAGTGACTGGAGTCATTGGGACTGGAGCTGCCAGCCACCTGCAGAAGAGGAATGGATTGTAGTTGTAGCTGTGTCAGTCCCAGTCCCCTTGCCTCTCAGGAGGAATGAGGCAGTCTGACAGCATGTACAAGGGAGCAGTTATATCCAGGAAGGAGAGAAGAGAAACAAGAAGCAGGGAAGCATGTGCAGGAGGGACACAATTGTTGCAATAGCTGAGTCTGTTGTCTCTCAAGCCTTAATCTTGCAAGTATTTGCAAGCTGTGTCAGGGGGAGCACAGTTGCTGCACTCAGGGCCGGTGCAAGGATGTTTCGCGCCCTAGGCGAAACTTCCACCTTGCGCCCTTCCCC
>NW_020664490.1:4177637-4271143 GCF_002925995.2 Terrapene triunguis | reverse complement strand
TCTCCCGCCTCCCAGGCTTGCGGCGCCAATCAGCTGTTTGGCGCCACAAGCCTGGGAGGGAGAGAAGCAGAGCGGGGCGGCATGCTCAGGGGAGAAGGCGGAGCAGAGGTGAGCTGGGGCAGGGAGTTCCCCTGCATGCCGCGCCCCCCTCCCCTTACTTGCTGCAGGCGGCCCTCCCCGCCCCAGCTCCCTCCACCGAAATGCCGATGACGACCGGGGCAGCCGAAGATCCGGCCGCCGTGGTCACCGCCAAAGAAAATGCCACCCCCTCAAATGCTAGCGCCCTAGGCGACTGCCTAGGTTGCCTAATAGGTTGCACCGGCCCTGGCTGCACTCCAGCACAAAGATAAGCACAGGCTGTGAGGGGGCAGGCAAGGTTAAACATTAGACATAGTCTTCTGCACTGAGCAAAAACGTGTTAACTCCGTTACGTGTCTTCTCCCCTCTCAATATCACGAGGTAAAAAAGGAGCAGAATATGGGGAAATGGTCAAATCTGAGTGAGCAGTTATGGGTTTAAATGCTATTCTCAGATTGCAAATGAGGTTTTTATTTAGGCATTCCCATCACTGGCTGTACTCCTACTATTAGTCTGCACTAACTTTATGGCCACACTGCAGCACTCTCTATGCAGAATCAGGTTGTCCTGATTATCACTTTAGTTCATATATTTCTTTAAATTCCTGTTATAGTGGATTCCTACAGGCAAAAACCCATCTTTCCTTTTGCACATATTTTAGTTTCACACAACTACACCATTACCTGTTCAATTCACATTGGTCACAAACATATATAATTATCTTCATTATAGAGAGGAAAATTCCATACACAAGACTGATATGAACAGAATAAAAGATTGTGTACTTCCTGAAGCATGTTGCTGCTTTTAATGGACTATACTTAAAGCACAACAGCATGCTCAAGGTATTTTTGTATATAGAAAAAGAAAGCTCTTGAGCAAACCTTCACCTCTTTTGACTTAGCAGAAATGGTCCGTTTACAATCTTAGCTTTTAAGGCTCCGTATCTACCTAGATCTGAGTATACTCTGGGGGATATTGGGTCTGAATTTTAAGGACTTCTTTTCATGCTCAGTTCAGAATCTGAGGATTCTTATCAAAACAATCTATTACTGTTGTGATTGTAAGTGAAGATAATTGTCAGTATTTCTTATTTTCTTCCTTTCAAAATGTATTCCTCCTCATGTTCCACCTCTCTGCAGTGCCTACAAAAGCCTGCCAATTGGCGTTCTCCCTAGTCATGGGTCCATTTTTTTTTTAAATTGAGTTAAGTTGCTGAATAACCTGTTATTTTACTGATGTTAGCCCTTTCCCCCCTACAGTCTTGTTCACCCCACTATGCCACATTCAAAATTAGTATGCAAGCTCCTTTGAGCCAGAGATCTTCTATCTGCTGCTGTCCTAACTCAAGACTTTTTAAATAACATTTACTTTGTAATAGTGTTTATAAATGAGTCAAAATGATTTAAGCAAGATGTGTTCTCTTCACATTGTTTAGTGAACACTGCACTATTTTGTACCAAATGAACAGGTGCAATATGCTGCTTAAGAATTCATTTCCTTATGTTAAAATGAAAACAATAACTTGATATCCCTAATCAATTTTCAGAGTGCAGTGGTTCCCAAACTGGGGTACCACTATTCCAGATGCTTGGTTTCCCTTCCTTATCTCCATCTATTAAACTGCTTACATGGAAAAGTAAATTAAGAAAGTATTTCACATAGTATTTAGCAGCTGTCTTTTAATGCAATCACTGCAGTTGCCTTGGGACTGTTTGGTCCCCAAAGGGAGATGACAGACTCCATGCAAATGGGAAGGGAGGCATCTATGAGGCAATTACTTTTAACATGTGATCTGCACTATTTAAAAAAACAGAAGTTTAGCACATGTAGAAAATACAATCTTCTGACCACTACAGCTTGGGTAATATCTAAACTTCCTGGGTTGGGGATGTTCAGATTTGTGGGTTTGGTTAGTCCTATTAGAGTTAGGGACCAGCACTATCAGAGAAAACTACATAGGCATATGATAGCCAAATATTAACCTATAAAGTATACTTATCTAACAAGTTGTCCATTATACTACTAAAGTTGTCACCTACTAGCAAAAACTTAAAGGTATGTATATATTTTGTTCATTCTTTCAAATTGAGTACTAGCACTTTTTTATTATCTTTGATACCTAATTAACAACACTGTCTTGATATTTAGCTGACAAATAAAATTTGAGGAAATTAATGTATGTATGTCCTAATTATAAAGAAAAATGTCAGTGATCAGCATTCCCTTTAATGGGCCAAATTCTACTTATTTACACCTGTTAATTTCTTTGATGCTAATGCTATAGGTACAAAGGAGGGGAGAAACTAGCCCCATGAACATTTGTTACAGGTACTGACACTTGCATAACAATATAATCAAGTCATACTCCACTCTCCACTGGCTTGGAAGTGAGACTTTTATAGTTGCATTTGATTACAAATATAATCAAAATACTGTACTTATGCTGGCATGCATTGATATTTTAAGATCTAGGTCTTTCCACCAGAGCAGGATGTACATTTGCAATTTTTTTAATAAATAGGTATATCTCCATATATATCTCAGAGCTGGAAGGGACCCTGAAAAGTCATCAAGTCCAGCCCCCTGCCTTCACTAGCAGGACCAAGTACTGATTTTGCCCCAGATCCCTAAGTGGTCCCCTCAAGGATTGAGCTCACAACCCTAGGTTTAGCAGGCCAATGCTCAAACCACTGAGCTATCCTTCCCCCCTTTTTATTGAAAGTGAGGTGATGTATCTAGACAAGTGGAGACCAGAGAATAGAAGCATGGCTTAAAAGAAGCCCTTGTCAGCCTTGAGCTTTGAAATCTGTAAACTAGGTTTTTAAAAAAAAAAAAAAATTCCATCCAGGTCTGTAGATTTAACATATGCAATACACAACTGTATAATACACTTAGACAGGGGTTCTCAAACTTCATTGCACCATGACCCCCTTCTGACAAAAACTAGTTCATGACCTCAGGATGGGGGACCAAAGCCTGAGCCCCACTGACCTGGGGGTGGGGGCAAAGCTAAAGCTCAAGGGCTTCAGCCCCTGGCAGGGGGCCTGTAACCAGAGTCCCAGCATGCAGGGCTGAAACCTCAGGCTTTGGCCCTAGGCCACAGCAAGTCTAAGCCAGCCAGCCCTGGTGACCCCATTAAAATGGGGTTGGGACCCACTTTGGGGTCCTGACCCCCAGTTTGAGAACCTCTATCACTGTATTTTGAGCCAAGTGATTTGTACTCAGTCAGTGGATGGAGACAAATGTGGCAGAGGAGGAAAAAGGAAGAATGATTGAGGGGGAAAGGGATGCAGGGAGAGGAAGACTAGGTAAGAGGGCAGATGGGTGGGGGGCAAAGGTGGATAAGAGGTTGAAAAGGAGATGGAAAAGATAGATGGGAATTTGAACAAAGTGGGGAAAAAAAAGCAGAAGCTGAGCTGGTAGGGATAAGGAGGGGGGACCGAGGAAGAGTATTGTATGAATATGGGGAAGCAAGGCTGTGAATGGTGTGGGTAAAGGCACTGACAAGATATGGAAGGAAGCAAACAGATGAAGAGTTGGGTGTGGGGAGACAAAAGGATTGAAGGTGAGCTGTTCCAGAGGCCAATTCAATTCTTCAGAAACTTCTTGTTTCTCTTCAGCAACGTTTTGCCTAGTAGGCACTGCTTCAGCATGGGGATGATATGGTGCTAGTTGTACAATTGTGATTCCTCTGTGCACCTCCTGCAGTGCAAATCATGAAGATGGTGTGGAAGACAGCAGGGCCATCACCATTCACCCCACAAGGAAATATGCTACGGCCCCTGGAGGCGTGGGGGCATACTGCCTGAGAACCAGAGAGCTTCAGGATACTCGAGTCCTCAGTATAGAATTCCTCCAGCACTTTCGTTGAAGCAGTATAGATCTAACATCAGTGCTGATCCCACCAGAAGCAGATTGCTAAAGGTGCTATTTTTAGTTGTATTTAATGTCTACTACAGCAGCACAGCTGTAGCACCGTAGTGTAGATGCTTCCTAAATCAATGCTATCAAAGTAATTAATCCACTTCTCTAACTACATAAAGAATTTCTCCATCAACCTGGTTAGTGTGAACCACTAATCTAACTACCTCACACAGCATGAAATCTTTCACTGCCAAATGACATAACTAGCTCAATCTAATTTAAGTGTAGACCAAGTATGAGTACAAGTATTAGATTGACTCAAGGGACGCTTTAGTAATGGGTGAATTAAGCTGCAAGTAGTAGTGGAGCTGTGCTATGACACTTGTAAGTACGTAAGAGCACAAGGAAAAGAGGGGATATAAGGTAGGTTACAGATATCTAAAAGCAGCTATCAAAATTGAAAGCTGGCTTGCAGGAGAAAATTGGGGGCTGGTTACTTGGGAAGATTTTTAGGTGCAAGGCCTATTTCCTATACAAGTTTCATTTCAATTTCACTAGCTCCTGGGGACCTTAAGTATGGTAGGAATCTTCAGTACTGTGGATCTGATGAGCACCGGAAGGAAAATCTATTCCCATGCCTTAGTATATCTGAATACCATATACAACCTTCCCTGAGAACACTGAAGTCCACTAAAGCAGGGACTCTGGAGCACCTAAGTTTTTGAGCAAAGGCAGACCTCACCACACTTAAGGTCTACAGGAGGGATTTGCTCTTGGACCCACCTTTTGGGTATACATACAGCTTTGTATTTTTTACAAATCTTGTTTTGAGAATTATAATGTTGAAACACTTAACCGTTTACAGACAACTCAATAGATTGATGTCCATAATAGTCAGCTAAATACACCTAAACTGGTTTCTATCTACTAAGACTCATACAACTGAGTCACTTTCAGCTAACAATCAAGTAAATGAGACCTGAAGCTGTTTTCTTAATTAAACTAAAGATTGTAATGTGACATTAAATACTACTTACTGTATTCTGTTTGACAGTGCCTAATATGGCAATATGAGAATGCAATCAAAGGAGAATAATCATTGGTAAGGATACAGTGGTCACCAATTCAGACTTTAACAGACCTCTGACTTTTGGCTGGGGCCCTGGCAGGGCCCCTGATTTTTATTCCCCCCCACCCCTTCTGTATTTTTAGTAAAAGTCAGGGACATGTCATGGGCTTCCAGGAATGTGTGTGTTGCTTGCAACTTGACTTAAAAATACCCATGACAAAATCTTAACCTTAATCATTGGCATAAGCAAAGCATAGTGGTTAAGGTACAAGTGTTACACGTGATGTACAGAATTTTTCCTTTGTTACCCAAAACTGATTAAATTACACTTTGCATTATAGAAGATTAATTTTCTAAAGCATATGTTCAGAAAGCAGCCTTGAAAGCAATCAACCATCACTCACATTTTGTCCTAAAGAGACTCCTTTATTTTTTTAAGTTACACTATGCCATGAATTCATAGGGGATTGGCTCCAGCAGCTCTGGCTCTTTGCCATTGGTTCTCACAAAGTGTGCTTCTCTGGGTGGAGCAGGCTGTAAGCAAAAATAGCAATAATCATTAATGTGACAAACACTCAAAGTAAACCTGACTTACATTTTTTAAAACATTTATTTTGCAGTTACATTAGCAATGTGTAAACCAATTCTATCATTTGTAATGTGAAGTTTGTCTTTTCAGAGGATTCTATTAAGCTAAATGTATTTCCAATCTGACTGCTTTAACAAAATAGTCTCAGTGCTACTGAGTAGTTCTGGGAGGGGCTCCCCCATTGTAGAGAGGGAGTAGCCAAGTCAACAGAAGAATTCTTCTGTCAACCTACTGGTGTCTACACTGGGCATTAGGTCACCTTAACATCACCACTCAGGGGGTTATGGATTTTTCATACCTCAGAGCAATGCAGCTGAGTTAACCTAATTTTTTCCAGTACAGACCTACCTTAAACAAATATTCAGTGTTTATCTACTCAATATTTCTCCCACTTAGGCCTGGTCTAGTATCAACACAGAAACCATTAGTTGATTGGCCTCCTCCATTAGTGTCTGAGGAACAAACATTCATTTACATGGTCAAGCAGTTTGAGTCTTAAGTGTCATGGGTGTATCATTAGTTCAGTTAATAAAAAACAATACCTGGCGTTTCAGTTCAAACCAAGTGCCTTTTTCCTTTGCTTCCTTTTTCTTCTTTTCATTTTCTGTCACACGCTGCAGGAAGCTGTCTCTGCTCTTAGAATGCTTAATATGCTCAATACGCACATTAATTCTCTTGGCGAGAATCTTGCCCCTGAGGGAAGAAGCCTGTTTTGAATCTATTGTACTTATAAAAATGTGTAAGACTAAAATGAGCTTCAATATTTAAGTTGCAGAAGCATGACTCTGTAGCATTTTTCTTAAGGGCTGTTGCTCAAAACACACAGAACTGTAGTCAGATTTTTATCAGTTTCTACAACAAGGTGCATTAGCACATGGTTAAGTGTTATATCATCTCAGGACTAATACTCTTGAAGACAAATGATTCTCTCCTCTGTAATACAGGGACAAATAGTTGTATCATCTACCACTATTGTAGTTCAATCCACAGTCAGTAGGTCCAGGGATAAATAGGCTATGTACCTTGTTGTAGTGACTTCACTATATTATGCACAGCTGAGTAAAATTAAGACAACATAATGACCTTTAAAAAAATATTTAGTATAAATATGCTAGCCAGCTGAACTCTTCATAATCTTGTTTAGAGTGCCACTCAGAGTCCAGTGTTTCCCCTGACAGGATCCAAGCCAAACAATCATTGTTTGCTTGGGTTTTAAAAGGACTTATTTTACCCCAACTGAATGACCAAGGAAGACAAAAAATGTCTACTTGGCAAAGTGAAAGAGGGGGTGTCACTAGTTATTTTCAAAAATCAAATTTCACACACAGAGGAAAGTTAAGATACTTACTTAACCTGTTTGTTTACGATAATGCCAACAGCATGCTGAGTAATGTTAAATACCCTTCCAGTCTTGCCATGGTAACACTTGTGGGGCATACCTTGTTGAACAGTACCCATGCCCTGTTAAAAACATAGTAGAGTAAGACCATTAAAATAAAGTGAAACTATTCTACTCAGCTTTAATGTGGAGAATAGAGAATAAATTTGACATTCTTAATTTTATGGATATCTTGGAAAATGTTTACAGGTTTGCTTTGAGCTACTCAAATGGTCACAAGATATCTGAAATCTATTAAACTTCTCTGACAATCCTGGCTTGCTTTCAGTGCCGGTGAAATGATTTGCTCATTTTGCTATTACCAAAGCAATCACATGAGACAGTCATCATCAAGCTCCAGAATGTCAAGAAGCTTAGACTTTGCATCCTTAGCTTTCTCAAACAGGCAAATCTTCTCAAAAGTTTGCATATTGGAAGATAAAAGTAGAATTCTTCTATGAATAAATCAATATCCAGTGCAAAAGCTAATATAAAGCAACACTACAGTTGATTCTGGAGCACAAGTTCAGAAAATACGTTATGGTACTCACTGCAATTGAAATTGTCTCAATGCAGCTATTATATATGCAATCAAGTACATCCCTTAGTTTATTTCCCATATTTTAAAATGTGTTCACTGCTTCCATCTCTGTGCATATATTTTTAATATAGACTCCCCAAGCGACTCTACCTGCATCTAGGATTTTAGGTAGGAGCTAAGACAGATCCCCTTTGCACAATACCCTAGAAGTAAAATGTTGGCTCTGTTAGGCCAATAGAGAGTTGCAGACTGAGTTATTACTGCTATTTGTGTATCAACAACATCCAGGGGATGCCCAATCATGAACCTGGGTCCATTGCATCAGGCACTGTACATAGAGTAAAATCTCCTCAAGATGTCCAGCTTCCAGACATCAATTCCCAGTGAACATGCAGGATGGAAGAGACAGCTGTTACAGCAACCAAAACCATCCCTTAATTAGTATTTACAGTTTCAGCCATGTTTTTAAATTGTATACTACATTGTTTTGGCACTGAATTTGTTTTAGACCACCTTATTTCATCTTTAAATTATGCTATACTATTAGAAGATACCTTGATGTCCACAATATCACCCTTCTTGTAGATTCGCATATAGGTGGCCAGAGGGACAACTCCTGGGGGAGAAAATAAAGTGATTTCATAAGCGAATCATTTTTACTAAAAGTGATATTTCTCAAACTCATCTGAAAAAGCTTAAGTGACTAGAAATGGAGAAGCCATCCATCTTTTCACATTTAAAAAAGTGCAATTTAAGACACTATGGCTTATTCAAGTTCAGTTTTAACCTGATCAGTGTAGAAGTTACAAGACGATTGTAAGATTATTTTTTTTTCATTGTCAGCTGTGTAATTGCTGTTGCCATTGCCTTTTGGTAAGAGCAGTTTGAACTTGTTCATTAATGCTATAGTTTTAAGCCAGTGCTCCCAATACATATAACTATTTCTCACTTCCCCCTTCAAAGCAGTTCTTATCCGATCTTTACTAAAAATGACAAGTACTGTATTCATACTGTATCCTATTTTCAAGCAGTCAAAAGATTAGGTAATCAAAATCTGAGGAAGTACAAGATAAAGACAGGTACCACATGGAAAAAAAAAACATTTACTCTATATGACAGCATTTTGTTCTGCATTTTTAGTTGTCTCCTTAAATACGTTGTTCTTAATACACCTCTACCCCGCTATAACGCGGTCGTGGGGAGCCAAAAATCCCTACCACGTTATAGCTGAAACCCCGTTATATCGGGGTAGGGGCGGCAGGGCTCCGGCAGTGATTTAAAGGGCCCGGGGCTCCCTGCAGCAGCTGGAGCCCCCCGCAGTAGCCAGAGCCCCGGACCCTTTAAAGCACCGCCGGAGCCCTACTGCTACCGCGCTATACGCGAACCCATGTTATATTGGGTCGCATTATAGCGGGGTAGAGGTGTACAACGCTGATAAGACATTTAAGTATTGTTAACCATTTCTCATTAGGAATGGCTAAACTCATTAGTGCTATGAATGCAGGTATCCCTAACACAAGCTGTACTTACCATGTTTGCGAAATGGCCTCGAGAACATATAACGTGTCCCTCTCCTTTTCCCCTTTGTGTTTGTCATTTTGGCAAATGGCTATTAAGAAAAGAGACAACTCAGATTATCCATGTGTATTCGCCCCCAGTGCTAGTCAGGCCTTGCAACATGTGTGGAGCTAGTGTTAGTTTCAGAGCATACTCCAAATTACTGTAGAAACCCCTGACAAAATCCTGCTTGTTGCTTAATACTTCCAATAAGAGCTTCATAAAAGTCAGTAGGGAAAAAATGTGACAGCTTTGCCTAGATGAACTAGGTCAGAAAAAATATTTTAAACTAAGCACAAAGATGGCAGAGGGGTAGGTATGTTCGCTAGCAGATCATTTAGAGACGTCACACAGTGCAGACAGGCAGCTTGCCCTGGCGTCACGTTAACAGTTGGATGAAGTGACTGTACAGGTACGTAGCCCCTTAGCAGACAAGCCCGGGGCAAACCTACTAGGACGCAGGCTGGAGACCTACCCCGCCCCCCCCCGAGAACGGGGCGCCTGAACAGCCACCTCGGGAAAAGGCAATGCTCGCTCCCTGGCCCCAGACCGCCCGCCCTCCAGCCCACCGCCGCAGGCAGCTCCCCCGTGCCCCCTTCCAGGCCTGTGCAGCGGCCTCCCCTTTCTCGCGCCAACTCCCCCCCACCCCGGGCCCCTGCAGCCGCCTCCCTTTTCTGTCCCGGCTCGTGCGAGCACATGCAGCGGCCTCTCCGGCACATGCAGCCCCCTCCCCGCGCTGCTGCCGCCGCCTCCCAGACCCGGCCCGGCCCCACCAGGCCTCCATCCGCTGCCCTCCCCCCCACCCAGCGGTACCGCAGCCGCGGAGTTCCCTAGCCGGCGTTATAGCAGCGTGACAAGAGCACTGCCTCTCACACATACCTACAAAATGGCGGCTCAGGCCGAAAGGAAGGAGGCGGGGCTTCCCGGGCTCTCTTAACGGGGGACCTCAGGGGCTGCCCGCGAATTGCCTGACTATAAAGCAATCGAGGGCGGCGGGGTGGGGGCCGGAAAACAACAGCGGCTAGCGATTCACCGAGTCGGTCCCTGTGTGAAACACTTGCCATACAGTGCCCGACTGTGGGCCTCGCCATCGATTGAAAACAGGCAACTGTGTGGACAGCCTGGGAAGTGGGCTTTGGGGGGCCACGTGACATGGTGGAGCGGTTGGGCGGAGGGGGTCCTAGTCCATCATCTGGGGAGAGCTTGTTCTGGTGCTGGTAGACGCCTGGCGCTCTAGCGCCCGTGGGAGAAAACAACGTGCTCGTGTCGCCCTGTGTGGACTGTTCGTTATTAGTCTATGTTAAAAGTCAGGACAGGCTCTGCGCGCTATAAACCTTGTCGGGGGCTCCAGTGAAGCCTGTGAGTCATGTCACCCAGTGGAAAAGCCTCGATTTAAATAATCAATTTTAATCAACTTTTCCATTTATATTTCACATCTTTAAAGTGTAATCTCATTAGTTGATATAACCATTAAAATGTATTGATTTACAACTAAATAGAGCCTTTACATGAGATTTGGTATGTCTTTTTGCTAGCTAGTAGGGTACACTATATACAATAGTAGGCATAGCTCAGTGGTTTGAGCATTAGCCTGCTAAACCCAGGGTTATGAGCTCAATTCTTGAGGGGGCCACTTAGGGATCTGGGGCAAAATCAGTACTTAGTCCTGCTAGTGAAGGCAGGGGGCTGGACTCGATGACCTTTCAAGGTCCCTTCCAGTTCTAGGAGATGGGATATCTCCATCAATTTCAGTTACTTAAATAAATGCATAGCTTAATATTTGTAAAAAGCAACAAAGAGTCCTGTGGCACCTTATAGACCAGCGGTCGGCAACCTTTCAGAAGTGGTGTGCTGAGTCTTCATTCATTCACTCTAACTTATGGTTTCGCATGCCAGTAATATATTTTAACCTTTGTAGAAGGTCTCTATACGTCTATAATATATAACTAAACTATTGTATGTAAAGTAACTAAGGTTTCAAAATGTTTAAGATGCTTCATTTAAAATTAAATTAAAATGCAGAGCCCCCCCCCCCAGACCAGTGGCCAGGACCTGGGCAGTGTGAGTGCCACTGAAAATCAGCTCGCGTGCCATAGGTTGCCTACCCGTTATAGACTAACAGACGTATTGGAGCATAAGCTTTTGTGGGTGAATACCCACTTCGTCAGACGCATGTGTATTCACCCACGAAAGCTTATGCTCCAATACGTCTGTTAGTCTATAAGGTTCCACAGGACTCTTTGTTGCTTTTTACAGATCCAGACTAACACGGCTACCCCTCTGATACTTAATATTTGTAGATTATTATTGTATATTTTTAGTATATTAGAGAATGGTAAATGATATTGCTTATTTACTAAATAATTAACATTTTGCTCATGAGTTGTGTCAAGCTGCATGAGGATGGTAACTTTGAATTTAATTAAATATTCATAACAATATGTTTTTTAAACAAAGCAACCTTAAATGTTTTGTGTACATAAACTTCTCTTATCAAGACATGTTTCATATTTACAGCTAAAAGATTTATTAAATAGATGGATTAACTGTAGTCAGAATTAAAAGGATTATTTCAGGTTAGCCTGAGAAAATTTTCAAATATGCCAAAGTGAAAGTGGCTAGAGTTTAAGGCTGCACTTACCTATGGGCTTGTCTAAGCCACTGTAGTGCTTCTTGCTTCAGTGTAGATTCACTACAGCAATGGGGTGGGGTTCTCCATCAGTAGCTAATCTACCTCTCCAAGAGGTCATAGGTAGATCAACAGAAGAATTCTGTCAATCGAATGCTATCTGCACCAGGAGTGAGATTGGCTTAACTATGTTGCTCAGGGATGTGGATTTTTCAACCTCTGAGCAACATAGCTGGGTTGATTTAACTTGTGAATGTAGATCCTGGCCCAAGTCTCTTGCAAATGAGACAGTCTGCTAAATTATTACGCTGTCCTTCAAATTTTAAAAACTAGTAGATTTTATCCCCTCCTGTGTTTTTTATCATAGACTGGAAGAGTAAGACAAGTCTATCTGCTTTTTACAACTCTCAGTCAATTTCTCAGCTTTGAATTAATTAGTCAAAATAAAGAAAATATTCTTTCTGTGCCTGTGGAAGAGGCTACTGCTTTCAAAAGCTGGTTTGGCACTTTAACAAACTCTGGTCCCCAGGTGCTTAGCTAGTGATTTCCACCAGTTCAGTGGTGTGAATTGCTTTAAAACATTATCAGCAAACATATTCTTTGAATAGTTCACGTCAAGCCCTGAAATTTATTACGGTTGGCATGATGGATGGGTGATTATTAGACATCCAAGTCATAGCAGCAGCATCTTCAGCAGTTAGGTATATCTATTCTGGAACTTTAGGTTGAGAATACGGTGGAGTAAGTGCTTGATCCATATGCTTCTTTACTGCCTACAGTTTAACTCTGTAGGCAGAAAGCATTCTTTCTTCAATGTCTCCTGAAGTTCTTTCCAAATTTAAACAGCTTGCTACTGTATTGTTGAATCTCCCAAAGTTTGTCAAAGGCTATAAAAAGAGGTTTCATTATATTTAGCATATCTTCTATGTTTCTCTTTAGTCCAATGTTGAATACTTTGGCTCATAGGCGCTGACTCCGTGGGTGCTCCGTGGCTTGAGCACCCATGAGGAAAAAAATAGTGGGTGCTCGGTACATACTGGCAGCACTGGTGATCAGCTCTTCCTCCTCTGCCCCCCAGCGCCTCCTACCTGCCGGTGATCAGCTGTTCAGTGGTGTGCAGGAGGCACTGGGGGAAAGGTGGAGGAAGAGGCAGAGAGAGGGCAGGGTGCTCGGGGGAGGAACAGGGGTGGGAAGAGGCAGTGTGGGGCTTTGGGGAAAGGGGTGGAGAGGGGGCAGGGCCTGGAGTGTACCAGGGGTTGAGCACCCCCAGGGAAACAAGAAAGTTGACACCTCTGCTTTGGCTATGATAGTTCCATCTACAGACAGTCCTCGACTTTACAACGTTCGAATTATGCCAAACGGCACTTACGACGTTTTTGAATTGACACCCTGTTTCGACTTAAGACAATTGGTTTCGACTTTACAACGCTCGGTCCCACAATGGAGTGGATTGCCGTTCTGAGTTACGACGTTTCGACTTACAGCGCAGTTTTCAGGAACCAATTGTGTCGTAAGTCCGAGGACTGCCTGTATTTTGTCATGATTTTCTTCACAAATTGTCATCAGAACAGGCCAGTTCTAAGTAAATATTTCAAAACAGTCAACTGCTGAATTCCATCGTTCATCTAGAGGGAGAATTAGTTTGCTTCAGCTTCACTGAAGAGAGCAGGAGGATCCAAAGTGATTGTTATGGCAGCATTTTTCAATTTCATCATTTTGCTTTATTCCTGGGGTAGCACTTAAGTCTTTGGTTAAAACATTCATCAAATGAGCACTTTACCCATATGTTGTAAGTTTCAGGTTCCCTTCCTTATCTCCTAGATTTCTTCTCATCTTTACTACATTTGCAGCTTTGCCTATGACAAAGCTATGCACTTGACACTTGAATTTTTGTTCATGTTTTGTTATAGCTTTTACTGCTACTTCTTTTAAGTATTCTGTTGTATGGGCATTTTCTGATGTATCAGTTGTTTCTGTAAGATAAACAACCCCATCTTCTGTTGTCACAGGAGCACACATTACTGGATCATTGTGTACATTGCACTAGCTATCAAGACACAGATTAATGGATTTCTTGTCAATGAGGTTGGTTTTTTTTTTTTTTTTTTTTGCACACTGTTCAATTTCCTTCTCATATATGGTATCTACTAACCTTCCAGCAATGTCCACTCTGCAGGGTGGAGTGTAGCCTGTGTCAATGAAATGTTTGTTCTGAACAAGATGAAATGGGAAATTTGTTGCATAAATGATCTAAGCAATCTTTTGATCTTTAGAATCTTGTAGGAATTTGCTGGTCCTGATTACAAACTCATGGTTTTACTGAATAAAGAAGAAAGTCTGTTAGTTTTTGTTTTTTGATACAAGTAATTTACTTTATAATGTGTGTTAGTTGCAACACTGCCGGTGGTACCAGCAGATGACTCTGAAGTTGTAGACATTGCAGATGATGGATGTTCAAAACTCCTTATGTCTAAGCTGGACTCTGAAACAAAATGGTTAAAAAAGTCACTCTCTAACTCACTGACTGTTACTCGTGCACTGCTTTAAAAAAAAAAAAGAGATTGTTAATGAAATATTCCTCCTGATGCTGCTGTTTTTACCACTATTTAAATGACAATTATTCTAAACCTAATTTTATAGGAAAAATAATCATAAGGATTATCTAAATCTAAACCCTTGTCTCTAGTGCCATACTAAACAGATTGTAAACAAAATCACTTTTTAAATGTACAAGTTCATAAATGCCTAATAAAATTTTACTTTTAAACAGGAAATCTTCACCTAGGATTTTTGATAATATTTAGCAATAAAAAATAATCTCAGAAGTCCACCAGTAACAGTAAAAATGTAATTGATAAATACTCTCGCAACAAAATAAAATACCAATTATATTTTGATCACAGACATTTTTACATTCCTAAGTAATCCACCCAAACAACTTAGATTATTGTCATAAATTTGTGATCATTTACTAGCATAGTAAAACATGGTAGGCAGCCTATAAGAAAGGTGCAAAAATAAGTTTACTAACCAATTGATCCAAATTATTTAGACATGGCCACGCCTTCTCCATTTTTACATAACTTTCCCTGCTATCCTCAGAAAAACAAAAGAACTAAGAGTACAAGACTTCTGCTCATGTCACCCACATGTCTTTTGCACTGCAGTAATTTATTTGTTTGAAGACAGAGGGAGGCAGTTGAGGAATTAATGGATTTCTGTTTATTTTAATCTCTGTCTGTGTACACACGCAAGGAGACAGAGCAAGGTCATTTACTTTAAGTGCCTGGAAGCAAGGACTGGTAGATACTGTGCAGATCAATGTTTTTCTATGAGCTAGGAGAGTAAGTTTCCATGGTGGGTGGAACCAAAAATATTCATAATTTGAGAACTGAGCCAATTAGAGCTCAGGTAGGGAGAAGTTATAAAATAGGAGTATGAGACCTCCCCAGATGGCTCAGTGGATGATCCTGATGAGATATGTGATCCACTGAGACTAGAAGTCACCTGAATATTACTGAGATGGTTGCCTTATAACAAACATCAACAAGAACATAAGAACGGCCACACTGGGTCAGACCAAAGGTCCGTCTAGCCCAGTATCCTGTCTTCCGACGGTGGACAATGCCAGTTGCTTCAGAAGGAATGAACAGAACAGGTAAGCATCAAGTGATCCATCCCAACTTCTGGCAAACAGAGGCTAGGGATGGATACCATCCCTGCCTATCTTGGCTAATAGCCATTGGTGGACCTATCCTCCATGACTTTATCTAGTTCTTTTTTGAACTCTGTTGTAGTCTTAGCCTTCACAACATCCTCTGGCAAAGACTTCCACAGGTTGACTGTGTATTGTGTGAAGAAATATGTCCTTTTGTTTGTTTTCAACCAGATGCCTATTAATTTCATTTGGTGACCCCTAGTTCTTGTGTTATGAGAAGGAGTAATTAACACTTCCTTATTTACTTTCTCCACACCAGTCATGATTTTATAGACCTCTATCATATCCCCCCTTAGCCATCTCTTTTGCAAGCTGAAAAGTCCCAGTCTGTCAAAGCTGATTCTCCACTCTGGCACTTTGAGTGCAGAAGGTGGGGGCCCGCAAAGATTCTAAAAATTAATACTGGCCACTCCAGGCTTGTATTAAACTCCCAAGGTTACAGCTTTTCTCTGACCTTGGATGGGTAGATGCTGCCACCACCCAAGTGCAAGAAACCTCTTGGGAATTCCTTCCTGTGGGGTACCCTCAGGCCCTTTCATACACACACACACACACACACACACACAAACCCACCCGCCCTGGGGAAGAGCTGAAAAAGAAAACAAAGGAAATCAGCTGTTGCAAAAAAAAAAAAAGCTATGGACTTTTTAACCTTCACAGGTAAAACAATATGTGCACAAACCTCTTAGGATACAAAAATCCAATCCTGTTCTTAAAAAAAAAAAAAAAAAAAAAAAAATTTTATTAAAAACAAAAAAAGGAAATACATTTGGAACTTAGGCTTTTGGCTAGATTTAAAAAAAAAACAATTACAAAAATTAAGCATCAAGACAGCTGTCTTGAGGTCCAGCTTAAAGGTCACAAGCAAAACAAAAGCACCTGGGGTTAGCATAGAGGAGTCCACAAGCCATAAAGAAATAAAAGAGGTAAACCTAATCGTGTTTTCCTAGACATTTCCTGATCTACTTACATATCTGGGGTTTCAAATGAGTGGTTTCTAGGTATGATCTAATGATTTTCATACCTGGCACAAGCTTTTACAGCATAGTTCCAGCCCTGTCCCTGCTTTCCGACAAAGGGAAAGTTTTTTTCCCCAATTTTAAAAAGTTCTAGCCTTCCCATTGGCTCTTTTGGTCAGGTGCCCACTCCCTTCCTTTTACCTTGTACTTAGATTTCCAGAAAGCCTTTGACAAGGTCCCTCACCAAAGGCTCTTACATAAATTAAGTTGTCATGGGATAAAGAGGGAAGGTCCTTTCATGGATTGAGAACTGGTTAAAAGACAGGGAACAAAGGGTAGGAATTAATGGTAAATTCTCAGAATGGAGAGGGGTAACTAGTGGTGTTCCCCAAGGATCAGTCCTAGGACCAATCCTATTCAACTTATTCATAAATGATCTGGAGAAAGGGGTAAAAAGTGAGGTGGCAAAGTTTGCAGATGATACTAAACTGCTCAAGATAATTAAGACCAAAGCAGACAGTGAAGAACTTCAAAAAGATCTCACAAAACTAAGTGATTGGGCAACAAAATGGCAAATGAAATTGAATGTGGATAAATGTAAAGTAATGCACATTGGAAAAAATAACCCCAACTATACAGACAATATGATGGGGGCTAATTTAGCTACAACAAATCAGGAAAGAGATCTTGGAGTCATCGTGGATAGTTCTCTGAAGATGTCCACGCAGTGTGCAGAGGTGGTCAAAAAAGCAAACAGGATGTTAGGAATCATTAAAAAGGGGATAGAGAATAAAATGGAGAATATATTATTGCCCTTATATAAATCAATGGTACGCCCACATCTTGAATACTGTGTACCGATATGGTCTCCTCATCTCAAAAAAGCTATACTGGCACTAGAAAAGGTTCAGAGAAGGGCAACTAAAATGATTACGGGTTTGGAGAGGGTCCTATATGAGGAGAGATTGAAGAGGCTAGGACTTTTCAGCTTGGAAAAGAGGAGACTAAGGCGGGATATGATAGAGATATATAAAAGTATGAGTGATGTGGAGAAAGTAGATAAGGAAATGTTATTTACTTATTCCCATAATACAAGAACTAGGGGTCACCAAATGAAATTAATAGGCAGCAGGTTTAAAACAAATAAAAGGAAGTTCTTCTTCACACACAGTCAACTTGTGGAACTCCTTGCCTGAGGAGGTTGTGAAGGTTAGGACTATAACAGCGTTTAAAAGAGAACTGGATAAATTCGTGGAGGTTAAGTCCATTAATGGCTATTAGCCACGATGGGTAAGGAATGGTGTCCCTAGACTCTGTCAGAGGGTGGAGATGGATGGCAGGAGAGAGATCACTTGATCATTAACTGTTAGGTTCACTCCCTCTGGGGCACCTGGCATTGGCCACTGTTGGTAGACAGGATACTGGGCTAGATGGACCTTTGGTCTGACCCAGTATGGCCGTTCTTAAGTTCTTATGTACCTATGGACTTTTTAACCTTCACAGGTAAAGCAAGTAGAGAACAGCTACTAACAGGGATTTTATAGCTAACTGACTGGCTGGGTGTCCATAAAAGAGAGTTACCCTCCTCCCTTCATTTATCACACAGTCTTATTAATCTCTCCTCATATGGAAGCTGTTCCATACACCCCTGATCATGGGCGGTGGGTATTGTAGGCTCAGGGGAGGCTGTGCCTCCCCAAACAGCCTGGTATGGCCCTTCCCACATTCTGCCCCCAAGCCCACTCCAAGGCCTGCAGTTCCCAGGGCTCTGCCCTGGCCCAGGCTGGTTGGCTGGGGCTGGCCAGCCTGCCTCCTGCAGGGACTCGGGGCGGCTGGCACTGGGGCTGCGCTGCCCGCCTGGTGCTTGGACTATGCCGGCCGGCACACTGGGGCTGAGGGCGCTGCGGCTGCGCCTCCTGCCACCTGGGGCACCAGGAGTGCCAGCGGCTGCCTGGCACACCGGAGCTGGGAACACTGTGCCCGTGCTGCCTGGCCGCCCCGGGCTGGGGGTGGCCACCCAACACACTGGGGCTGGCCACCTGGCATACTGGGGCTCAGGGCACTGTGACCACACTGCTGGGGATTCTGCAGCTGTGCTGCCCAGCGCTGGGGCCGGGGGCCCTAGTGGGGGTGCTCTGCACTCCTGCGGTGGAGGGGCGTTAGATGGGAGGGCAGGGAAGCAGCCTCAGGCACAAGGGGAGGGGCCAAGAGCTAGCCTTCCCCAACTGCTGGGTCACCGGCCCCCCATGTCCCTATTCATTTTTGTTGCCCTTTTCTGAACCTTTTCCAATTCCAATATATCTTTTTTGAGATGGGGTGACCACATCCAAGGTCGGCTTTAAGCCGATTTGGCCGATTCCCTGGAATGGGGCCTCGCGCCTAAGAGGGCCCCGCAACGTCCGGGGCTGCCGGCGGAGCGGGGAAAAAAAAAAAAAGGCGCGGGGGGCGCCCCCCCCCCCCCCAGCACTTGCGCCGCCATACAGCTGATCAGCGCAAGCCTGGGAGGGAGGGGTGAGGAGGAGGAATGCTGCGTGCTTGGGGAAGACGCGGGGCCAGGGCGGGGATTTGGGGAGGGATCCAATGGGCCAGTGAGGGGGCGGAGTCCGGGCGGGGCCGGGGCGGAGTCGGGGTGGGGGGGGCGCGAGACAATTCGCGTCCTGGCGTGGGGCCCCGCACCTGCTAAAGCCGGCCCTGACCACATCTGCATGCAGTACTCAAGATGTGGGCATACCATAGATTTATACAGAAGCAATATGATATTTTCTGTCTTATTATCTATTCCTTTTTAATGATTCCCAACATTCTGTTAGCTTTTTTGACTGCCGCTGCACATTGAGTGGATGTATTCAGAGAACTATCCACAATGACTCCAATGACGCTTTCTTGAGTGGTAACAGCTAATTTAGACTCCATCATTGTATATGTATAGTTGGGATTATGTTTTCCAATGTGCATTACTTTGCATTTATCAACATTGAATTTCATCTGCCATTTTGTAGCCCAGTCACCCAGTTTGTGAGATCCCTTTGTAGCTCTTCACAGTCTGCTTTGGGTTTAACTATCTTGAGTAGTTTCGTATCATCTGCAAATTTTGCCACCTCACTGTTTACCCCTTTTTCCAGATCACTTATGAATATGTTGAATAGGACTGGTCCCAGAACAGACCCCCTGGGGGACACCACTATTTACCTCTCTCCATTCTGTAAACTGACCATTTATTCCTACGATAGGCGCCGACTCAGTGGGTGTTCCGGGGCTGGAGCACCCATGGGGAAAAATTAGTGGGTGCTCTGCACCCACCGGCAGCCCAGGTCCCCGCCCTGCCCCCCCCGCCTTTCCTCCTCCCAGCTGCGTCTCTGCTCCTCCCTCCCTGTCCTTCTCAGTGCTTGCTGCCGCCAAACAGCTGTAGCAAGCGCTGGAAGGGAGGGGGGAGGAGCGGGAACATGGCATGTTCAGGGGAGGAGGTGGGGCTGGGGCAGGGATTTGGGGAAGGAGTCCAATAGGGGCAGGGAGGGGGCGGAGTTGGGGCAGGGACTTTGGGGACGGGGTTGGAATGGGGGTGAGGGGGGTGGAGTCGGGCAGGGCCAGGGGCAGAGGGGGGTTGAGCACCCACCAGCACCAGAAGAAGTTGGCGCCTATGATTCCTACCCTTTATTTCCAATCTTTTAACCAGATACCAGTCCATGAGAGGATCTTCCCTCTTATCCTATGACAGCTTATTTTGCTTACTTTGCAATCACAGAATGAAGATTGCCTTGGGAGTAAGATAGATCCAAACGTCCAAGGGGACTGTTTGTGACTCCATGGTAAGATTGTTCTAGAGCTTTAGCAGTTCACACTTGTTACTGGTTTGGTAAAATCTAATTATAGGTCATACAACCAGTTGGGGGTTTCTCCCTTGCTTGTGGACAGTCTGCCCTGAGATTGGCACTCTTGTTTGTGAACCACTCAAAACAGTGTGACACCCACTTTCAGGCTGCTAGCTCCCTAGCAGTTTCTTGGGTGGAGACCCATGTGTCTCTTCCTCCTGGCCAGGGTATCTCTAGGCTAAACAGTTCCCTGCCTTCACTGTGTTATTCCCAGCAAAAGACAAGCTACCTAGGCAAGCTTCTCTTGCCTTCTCTTCAGATACTAACAACAGAGTGATTGCCAACAGTTGTAAATTACCACACAGCACTTCCTATACAATCCTATTTTAGTCTGAAGGAAAAAGCACTACAGAGAAAACATTTAAAAAAACAAAAGAATCTACACACATGCTAATAAGCATACCAGAGATCACCCAGCCCTAACATGGGCTCTGGTAGGAGCAGTCTATGCCAGTCCTTCATAACCCTACCCAGTAGGTCTGCTTGTGGTTTCAAGATCATTACAGCTTCATCTCAGAACAAACACACACATGGCATGTTTAGTCCACCCTTTATGTAGTTCAGGGGCCTTTGATCTGGAATTTCCAGGAGCAGGTAATTAGGAGACAATGGGTCTCTCCCCAGGGTATAACTTCAAAAGGCCTCCCAAGTACATCCTAGGTCAGGGGATCTCAGACTGGGGGTCAGGACCCCTCAGGGGGTCACGAGGTTATTACCTGGTGGGGTCGGGAGCTGTCAGCATCCACCCCAAACTCTGCTTTGCCACCAGCATTTATAATGGTGTTAAATAAATAAAAAAGTGTTTTTAATTTATAAGGGGGGTCGCACTCAGAGGCTTGTTACATGAAAGGGGTCACCAGTACAAAAATTTAAGAATCACTGTCCTAGGTGCTCTTGCTGAAGTTGAATGTCTTGCTCAACTGGCACCAGAGGTTAATCAGAATTTTGTTGTGTTCCTCTGGCCAGCTAGGCGCACACTTGATGCAGGACTTCTTCTTAGTGCTGGTCATATTAATACACATGAGGGTTAACTGTGATTCCAGTTGAGCAGTCTCCATGGTCATGAAGGGGTAAATGCTGAGCAGCTGCATTTGAACCAGGAAATTGCTTCTGGTTCCTGGGAAGTGAGTGGGAAGTTTTGGGATGGAAGGACTGGGAAACAAAGCCCAGGGAATTGTGAGATAATGTTGCTGGACTTGCCAGTCCTGAGTCTGGTGACCCAAACTTTAGATGCATCCATGTTGCAAAATGCCTGGGCTTTCACCTGCATCATATAAGAACGTAAACATAAGAATGACTATACTGGGTCAGACCAATGGTCCATCTAGCCCAATATCCTGTCTTCTGACAGTGGCTAATGTCAGGTGCTTCAGAGGGAATGAACAGAACAGGCAGTCATTGAGTGATCCATCCCCTATTATCCACTCCCAGCTTCTTGGCAGTCAGAGGCTAGGGACACCCAGAGCATGGGGTTGCATCCTTGACCATCTTGGCTAACAACCGTTGATGGACCTATCCTCCATGAATTTATCTAGTCCTTTTTTGAACCCCGTTATACTTTTGGCCTTCACAACATCCCCTGGCAATGAGTTCCACAGATTGATTGTGCATTGTGTGAAAAAGTACTTCCTTTTGTTTGTTTTAAACCTGCTGCCTATTAATTTCATTGGGTAACCCCTGGTTCTTGTGTTATGTGAAGGGGTAAATAACACTCCCTTACTCACTTTCTCCACACCGTTCACGATTTTATATACCTCTATCATATCTCCTTTTAGTCGTCTCTTTTCCAAGCTGAAAAGTCCCAGTCTTTTTAAACTCTGCTCATATGGACACTGTTCTATACCCTTAATTATTTTTGTTGTCTTTCTCTGTACCTTTTCCAATTCTAATGTATCTTTTTTGAGATGGGGTGACCTGAACTGTACACAGTATTCAAGATGTGGGTGTACCATGGATTTATATAGCGGCATTATGATATTTTCTGTTTTATCTATCCCTTTCCTAATAGTTCCTAACATTGATAGTTTTTTTGACTGCCACTGCACATTGAGCAGATGTTTTGAGAGAACTACCCACATTATCTCTTTCTTGAGTGGTAACAGCTAATTAGCCCCCATTATTTTGTATCTATAGTTGGGATTATGTTTTCCAGTGTGCATTACTCTGCAGTCACAGCGGGATTCCAGCTCTGACCCACACCCCTACCAGGGTTTGCAGACCTGAGTCCTTAGGGATTCCTAATTCAAATCAAATTTACTTGTGTGTGGACAAATGGGAGGGCTTGGACTTAAACCTGAGTAAGAGCCTGGGCTTAATGTGCTATGCCGACATACCTTTATGCAGACATAGTCTAGAGTCCCACCTTCCAAAACGAAGGGTGACTTTTGGTCTCTGAAGCTATACTCAGTATTGACAACTTGAATTATTAAAAGATCTTAAACCAGATTTTAAAATATCATAAGATTGGCTTTACAATACTTATATCTTAAAATACATTGAGTTCTTTTTATTTGTCTTCTAGTTTTTTGAAACCTTAGGGTGTGGTCAGACTACATTTTCAAGCTTTGGACTGCAACAATGTGATCTAGAAACTTATTTTAAAAAATGAATGAAGATGAAATTCTCAAATAATAATCACTTGTATCTAGTAACTGGGGCCTTAAGTAAAAGCTGATCCCCGGGCCGGGCTCAGGCTCCTGGCATCCACGCGGGTCCGGGAAGGGGGCGGGGGTGGGGGCGGGGGGGGTGAGGGGGGACTGGGAGGGGATATAAACCCAGGGCCCTCGCCCCCAGCCTGGCCTCTGCCGGGCAGCAACAAGTGAGCGCGGCTGGGACAGCATGGAAGTGCTGACAGATTTAAAAGTCACTATCATTGAACAAAAAAACTTCAGAAACAGACTTCAAAGAGAAACAGCAGAACTAAAATTCATTTGCAAATTTAACACCATTAATCTGGGCTTGAATAGGGACTGGGAGTGGCTGGCTCATTACAGAAGCAGCTTTTCCTCTCCTGGAATTGACACCTCTTCATCTATTATTGGGAGTGGACTACATCCACCCTGATTGAATTGGCCCTGTCAACACTGGTTCTCCACTTGTGAAGTAACTCCCTGCTCTCCATGTGTCAGTATATAATGCCTTCATCTGTAACTTTCACTCTATGCATCTGAAGAAGTGAGGTTTTTACCCACGAAAGCTTATGCCCAAATAAATCTGTTAGTCTTTAAGGTGCCACCAGATTCCTTGTTGTTTTTGTAGATACAGACTAACACGGCTACCCCCTGATAAGTAAAACATCAGTTATCAGAAGACTTGCAATAAAACAGTGAGAATTGGCCACACTCTGACATGCCACTTCTTTTCGCTACGACAATTGCTCTACACAAAGATGTAGGGCTGAGAGAGAGAAAGAAAGTAATAATGGTGGATTAAAAAGAAGTAAAAGTGAAAATCAATAAAGGACAGTGATCTGTCCCTTGAGCCCTGTGTGCCTCAGTTTTTCTATCTGTGAAACGGCGACAATAATGCTCACTTACCTCACTGGCAGTTGTAATTCATTAATTCTTCAGTGCTTACAAAATGCTGTGAAATCCTTTAATGGAAGGCATTCTAATGTAAATGTTAATACTATGAAATTTCTGTCCCAAATTCCGAGGTCCTCACACCACATTCTCATTAACAGTATTGCTAATCCCAAGTCTTTAAAAATCAAGAGTCCGGTCACTAGAAACCATGAGACTGGCTTAAAAATCATGTTTGTTTGTTTGTTTTAAATAATGTGTGGGTTCTTTCTTTCTTTGTTTTGTTTTCTAGTGTCATTGCCTTCAGGGTTCACATTTTCAAGCTTTTCTCAGCAACCAGGAGGGCTAGAAGCATATTTGTGTTTTTTTTTAATTAAAGTGGAGATTCTCAAATAATTCTAAGAATTAAACTGGAGGCGTTAAGAAAAGCAACAAATATTGAGACTGGCAAGAATATCATGAGAGCTGGCATCATGACTTTGGTCTAAATAAGGACTCAATAAAACCTAAGCAAGAATTTCAAGATTTGCCCCTTCTCTCACACATGAGCCCTGGGTCTCAGCAACACTGTTCTCAGTGAATTCACTCCTTAGTGGTGAGTTCATAGTTATTATCAGACATGTATGTGGCTTTTTCAAAAAAACAAAATTATAAGTATAACCAGATGGGGCTATTAAACCAGCTGGCCATCTGCAAGTACATCAGGGAAGCTACTAATTTTCCAGGGTAGAAATCTTCCAAGAGAGTGAATCAAAATGATTGTACTTTTTTGTTGACAACAAAGACAGCAGTGTTTAAGAACTGATTGCTACCTGCACATGAACAATAGCTTTACAATCAGCCAAAGAACAAAATATTGCTAACAGTGACATATGTTTCAATCACAGCAAAAATAATAAACATTAGCACCGTGTGAGACATATCAGAATCAATGGTAAGCAGTCTTTAATTACGTTACTTGCAAAGTTCTTTCCAATATTTTCTATGCTCCCATTGATCAATTTACCAATGTATAAATGCTTACTATTTTGCACGGCACTTTGTTAGGTCTAAAGGAAGCAGAATAGAAATTAACTGTTGTAGGGAACTGGTTGCCCCAAGGGACTGGAATAGTGTAAAAAACATTTTACATGTAGGTTGCCAGTTCAAATGTAATGACTGGAAGTTATTACATGATAGGTGTTTGGTAGCCTATTTGAAATGAGTTGTTACTCTAGTTCTTACAGAGCAGAACCTACACCACAAAAACCATTACAATTGACACCTTTGTTTGCTGTTCTGGAAGGAAGCAAAAGGAACAAATAGTCCTGGGCTTCATCATCCTTCCCCCCCACTCCTCCCCAGCAGCAGTTCTTCTAAATTCATTGGAAGGATTTGAGTGGAAAAGATGTCCTGTCACTGGCTTCTGCTATGCTTGTTCTGAGGATAAACAGAGGATGTTGGTCTCCAGAGCTGTTAAACTGACACCCTTAATAAAGACCAAATTCCCTTCATAAAACACAAGAGGGTATTGTAACTGAAACTGGTGCTTTTAATACTTTAAGTAGACAACATTATTTACTATGTACCTAGGGTCCTCTTCTTCCAATGAGCTCTGCACAAGCCCCTGCACCTGTGCAGACCAGAACCCCGTTAAAGAAAACTGGGCTCCACAGGGTGGCAAGGTCCATTCATGCAGAGATCATTGCAAGATCAGGGCCTGGGTTTTTATATTGTTCTTATCACTGTAGTATATGAGCACCTCTTTTCATAATGATATCCATTCTTATGTGCATACACTGACTCCCTCAAGAAATATGATCTCCTTCGTAGCCAGCTCTCCATCTTCTTTTAGCTGTCTAAAGACAAAAAGCAGTAATGATTTAAAAATCTATTGTTCTGTTATTCTCAACTCCAAGTTCCTATTTTCATTTTTTATTGGACACATTTTCTCTTTAGCCTTTTGTCTACTGCTGATATATTTGACAAAAAATTGTTAGCTGAAATACTCTTTGCAGTTCAATATTCAGTAACCTTTTTCTCTCAGGACCCATATGTAAATCCGCGGTAGAGACCATTCTCAAATTGAGGGATCGCCAATCAATCACATGAGGACAGAACAAAAGGGAAGTTCCTTATTAACTGTTTACCGTTTGAGAATTACCTTAAATAAATGCTTCAGATAGTATAAGAGAGTCTGTAAAAATCCATTAACTGATATCATTTCTTTCAATCATCAAATAACCTATGTATACCCTGGTTCACAATGGGATAAGATAAAGTAGCGCAATTACAGGATTCAGAGAGGGTTATTGAAGATAGTGAGATGACATTTCTTAAATGCCAACTGAGAACTCTTAAACAAGAGAAGGAGTAACAAGTTTTTAACAATGGGACTCTTATAGATTCCAAAGTATAGGAAAGAAGAAAGGCTCTTATCCTCTAAACACAGAGACTACACTAAAAACATCTTTGCTAAAATCTCATCTAGTTTTTCTTTATTTGGCAAAGGATCTGGTTATTTCCCCCCTGCTCCTATAACTACTGTAAATATTTATAAACTATTTTAATTTTCTTCTCCTTCAGGTGTTAAGATTATGAAGATAAAACTGACTTAGAATTGTACTTCAATGACTCCTGATGAATTACGAGCTAGGTACAAAGTTGATGCCTTTAGACTAATCCCAATGTACTATATATAAAATGATAACACAAAAATACTGTGCTTGGTGTCAGTTAAAGTAGATTTACCAATAATATACTTAACACAGAACCTAAAAAGCAAAGAAATTAAAATTTAAGGAAACCCACAGTATATATACCTCTACCCCGATATAACGCTGTCTTTGGGAGCCAAAAAATCTTACCGCGTTATATCGGGGTAGAGGTGTACTCTCTGTTCCTCCACCCAAGGACACACACCTGACCAAGAGCGCAATGAGCATACAACACAAATGCACCCCCATCTGTGCCTATGTCTTCACTGCCAAAAGAGGTGTGTTTTTTACAGTGAGATAGCTAATGCATGTTAGTTATCTTGCTGTAAAATCCTAGTGGAGATAAGGCTCTATATATTTTACTGCAATGTGGGTAGACGAGGTCAACCACAGTTGGAAGGTATAGTGTTGACCTTGTCTAGCGGTCAAAACTTGTCTTCAGTGGGCAGGGCATGTTGTTAGAATGATGAAAGACAGACGAGCTAAGTGTCTTTTGGATAGACATCCTTATGATGCTTGACCTTGTGGTTGACCAAGCAGAAGATGGAGGGATAATACTGAGCACAGCCGAAGAGGTCTTAATGTGAATTACTATCAGTGGGAAAAATATGCTCTTGACAGAAAGAGGTGGGGGCAAATTGTGAGAATAGGCAAGGATCTCTATGATCTATAGAGCCAGTGAAGAGTACATAAGAACAGCCATACTGGGTCAGACCAAAGGTCCATCTAGCCCAGTATCCTGTCTTTCGACACTGGTTAATGCCAGGTGCTTCAGAGGTAATGAACAGAACAGGTAATCATCAAATGATCCATCAAGTAGTTAATATTATGGAGTGCTCACAACTCCAAAATTAAGGTTGCAACAAATTGTGCTATTATAATGCTCATTTTGAACATACACCTCTGTCCCCCAATTTTTAGTTGAAAGAGCTATTGAGCTGCATTTTTCTGGGTCTAATGTTAGTGTTTAGTAGGATTTCTCTAATGACCTTCAGAAGTGAAGAATCACAATTGTTTATATAGTAAAGACTCAAAAATCTATGGTTTTCACTTTGGAAAAAAAAAAACTCTTATGAGTTTTGGCCACCTGTTTCTAAACACTGTTTATTTATGTATTTATTATTATATATTAAAATGTGCTCAGCACTTTCCATATGTGTAGGAAGAGACAGTCACTGCCTCAAAGACATTGTAATCTAAAAGGACAAAGGATGGAGGAAAGGGAGTCTCATATAAAGTGATTAAGATGAATGGACACAGGTCTTGTTAGTTCTAGTTCTAGATTCGTTGTTTGAAAAATACAGTAACTTCTCGCTTAATGTTGTAGTTATGTTCCTGAAAAATGTGACTTTAAGTGAAACGATGTTAAGCAAATCCAATTTCCCCATAAGAATTAATGTAAATAGGGGGGGTTAGGTTCCAGGGAAATTTTTTTCACCAGACAAAAAACTATATTTTATATATATATATACACACACAGTATAAGTTTTAAACAATGTAATACTGTACACAGCAATGAAGATTGTGAAGCTTCATTGAGGTGGTGAAGTTAGAGGGTGGAAGAGGATGGGATACTTCCCAGGGAATGCCTTACTGCTAAATGATGAACTAGCACTCGGCTGAGCACTCAAGGGTCAACAGATTATTGTTAATGTAGCCTCACTCTACAAGGCAGCACGAATGGAGGGAGGGGAGACAGCATGGCAGACTGAGACACACACCCTGTGTGTGGGGGAGAGAGAGAGAGATGCGCATTGCCCCTTTAAGTATGCTGACACCACTCTAAGTACATCGCCTTTAAAAAGATCAGGAAGTTGAGATAGCAGCTGTGGCGAGCAAGCTCTCTCCATCCTGAGCCCTGTCCTGTCCCCACCCTGCTCTATATGGAGAAGGGGTAAGCGGGGGGCAGGAGCAGGGGGGAGGGGGACACCCTGACATTATCCCTCCTCCCCTGCACAGCAAGCAGGAGGCTCCCAGGAGCAGCTCCAAGGCAGAGGGCAGGAGCCGCACATGGCAGTGGGGGGAGGGACAGCTGAACTGCCGGCAATTGATAGCCTGCTGGGCGGCTGCTGCACAGGGAACTTAGGGGAGCGGGGAGCTGATAAGGGAGCAGATGGGGGGCTGCCGGTCCACCCTGGTTCCAAGCCCCCACCAGCTAGCTGCAACGGGCTGCTCTTCCTGCAAGCAGCGGACAAAGCAGCAGGCTGCCAAACGACATTATAAGGGAGCATTGGGCAACTTTAAACGAGCATATTCCCTAATTGATCAGCAACGTAACAACGAAACAACGTTAACCAGGATGACTTTAAGTGAGGAGTCTGCCTGCCCACTTAAAAAAATACAATAAAAAAATCTCATTAAAAATCCCTTCTCCCCTTGTCTTTTCATCATCCCAACAATCAATCAATTTCCTCAGCATGAATGGCAAATTCAAAACTGATCAAAGGAAATACAATTAGCTTGTGGAACTCCTGTGTCCTGATAAATGACTCTTTTAATGCTCTAATAAATTTGTTAGTCTCTAAGGTGCCACAAGTACTCCTGTTCTTTTTGCGGATACAGACTAACACGGCTGCTACTCTGAAACCTATCTTTTAATGCTGAAATCAGTGTCAGGATTGGGCCCTGAAGCTTGTTGCAGCATCATCTGCCTCAGGCTTTTTGCCCTGCAGAGATGCAGACTCCACCTCCAAGTAGGGATGCCAACCCTCCAGGATTGGCCTGGAGTCTCCAGGAATTAAAGATTATGTCATGAGATGAAATCTTCAGGAATACATCCAACCGAAATTGGCAACCCTACCTCCAGGAGAGGTGGTGGTGGTGGTTTGAAAATTCGTACAGATACATGTCTGTGAATGAACACAAGGGGGGCTGATCTACCCTGTGTTACTCCAGCGTAGTGGTTTTCAACCAGTGGTTCAGGGACCCCAGGGGGCCTGCAGACTATGCCTGAGATTTCCAAAAGGGTCTGCACCTCCATTTGAAATTTTTTAGGGGTCTGCAAATGAAAAAAGGCTGAAAACTAGTGCTATTGTAACGCTGACAGACCCCGGTCATTGGTGGGTGGGATGAAACCAGGGACCTCTGGAGCTTAGTGCATAAACCTCTACTGCAGGGGTGGCCAACCTGAGCCTGAGAAGGAGCCAGAATTTACCAATGTACATTGCCAAAGAGCCACAGTAATATGTCAGCAGCCCCCTGCATCGTAGAATCATAGAATATCAGGGTTGGAAGAGACCTCAGGAGGTCATCTAGTTCAACCCTCCCACCCTAGTCCCACCCACCAGCAGCGCCACCGATCAGCGCCTCCCTGCACCTCCCAATCAGCTTTTTCATGGTGTGCAGGAAACTCGGGGGGGGGGGGGGGGGGGGTGGGGGCACTTCAGGCTCAAGGGAGGGGGCAGGAAGGGGTGGACTGGGGGTAGGGCCTGTGGCAGAGCCAGGGGTTGAGCAGTGAGCACCCCCTGGCACATTGGAAAGTTGGTGCCTGTAGCTCCAGCCCTGGAGTCTGTGCCTATACAAGGAGCTGCATATTAACTTCTGAAGAGCACAGGTTGCCCCCCCCGCTCTACCGCATGAGTTAAAAACCAACTGGCTGTTAGCTAAGGCTGTAGAGCAGACTCATTTAACTCTCTCTAAGTGGTCTCGGTGCCACTAGATGGGACAGAACACCACACCACACCCAGGAGGTGTGCGGGTTACATATTTCCCCTAGCTGAGGAAGTGTGTTCAGAGCTTCAGAGTCTTCCCAGTGGAAATCCCAGACAAGCCCCCACTTGTAACACCAACAGACCCCCGTCGTCGACGGGCAGGATCGAACCAGGGTCCTTTGGAGCTCAGTGCATGAGCCTCTACTCATGAGCTAAAAGCCAAGTGGCTGTTAGCTAAGGCTGTAGAGCAGACTCATTTTATCTCTCTCTCTCTAAGTGGTCTCAAGGTATGTCTATACTGCCCATTGGATCGGTGGGCAGCAATCGATTCACAGGGGTCTATTTATCACGTCTAGTCTAGACGGGATAAATTGACCCGACTGCTCTCCCGTCGACTCCTGTACTCCACCGGCACCAGAGGCACAGGCGGAGTCGATGGGGGAGTGGCAGCTGTCGACTCACCGCAGTGAAGACTCTGCGGTGAGTAGATCTAAGTACATTGACTTCAACTACGTTATTCAAGTAGCTGAAGTTGTGTAACTTAGATCGACCCCCCCCGTGTAGACCAAGCCTTAGTGCCACGAGATGGGACAGAACACTACACCCAGGAGGTGTGTGGATTACACTATGCAGGTGTAACCCCATCCAGGTCAATGGGGCGTTACAGCTGTTTAAATCGGAAGTAACACAGTGGCAAATCAGGCTCCTGTTTGTGAATGGTACCACAATGTCTTACCAGTTCTGGAGCTTTGCGACTGTTTAATAGTGGCAGGGCAGGGCCATGGCACTGACTTCCCAGCTCGCCTGACTGTATGCGCTTTGGGGTGTTGTTCTCAACAGTGGGGCTCCTGGGCTCCAGGGTTTGCCTATGACTCTCCCCTGTGAGGAGAATTAAGTTTCTGCCCCCTCAAGCAACGAAGAGGCGGCAAGATGGCATACTGGAGCTAGGGCCCGGAGAGAGCCGACGTGGCGCCGCTACGGCCCGGGAGAGCCAATGTGGGGCGGTGCTACAGCCCGGTGCTGGGAGCCGCTTCGAGTGGGCGGTGCAAAGGCCCGAGAGGAAGCAGAGGGCAGGCATTGGGCGGCGCTAAAGCCGGGAGTGCGCTAGGGCCCAGAGGGAGCCGGCGTAAGGCGGGGGTGGGCTCGCGATCTGTGCCCGCGCGCGGGGTGGGGGGTGAGGGTCTCGCGCTCTAGACTCTGCCTCTCGTAGAGCCGCGCGCCTGGCGGTTGGGGCGGCGGGTCTGGCGCGCGGGGTACGTGTCCCGCTGCAGCGGCTGGTGGGGGCGGCGGGGGCTGCCCCCTCCCCGGCTCGGCGCTGTGAGTGGGCGGAAGATGGCGCTGGGCGGATGGAAATCCTAATGACGGTCTCCAAAATCGCCTCTATCTGTACCATGGTGAGTGAGGGGGCCGGCCGGGCACCCGCGGGGCCTGTGGGGGAGGGAGGTGATATAAGGGGGCCGGGCGCCGGGTGTGAGGGGGAGCCTCCTGGCGAGGCGGGCTCGAGGGGGCGGGTTCTGGGGCGCCTGTGCATGCTTCGCGGAGGGGGGTGGGGGGTGAGCCAGGCACTGAATCGGGGGGTGGGTTTGGAATTGGGACGGAAGGTAGCGCGTGCGCTGCGGGGGCGGGTGTGTTGGGAAAGGGCGTGAGGGGGGCGCTTCCTTCGCTTGCAAACAGGTGACACGGGTTATGTTGGGTTCGAAAACCGAGCTCCTCGGAGCGGTGCTTCCTCTCTGCCTGGGTTTTGTGTGTTCATGTAGAAGAGTGTGCCGCTCGCCGTGGGAGGGAGCGAGGGTGGGAATCAAAAACTGGGTGTAGTTAATCGGCTTTAGAGAATGCAGCATTGAGGCAAGCATTAATGGCAATGGGGGTGGGGAAGCGTAATATGGACATATGGTGAAACTTGATTTAAATAACCACACAGGAAACTAGGAATCATTAGTTAACCAGTAGAGAGAAGTCTTTTTCAAAATTGTACTGGAAATCTTGCAGATGCTTTAAAATATTTGCTCAAGCTGGTTTTTATTGAGTATAGGCTTTCTAGAGATCTTGATTTCCCCCCACCCCCAACTCCGCATCATATTTTTTTGTCATCAGTAGTTAGTACATAATGCCTCACTAATGTTGTGTGGGCTTGGTTGTCATGTCACAGTGGCAGTCTGGTGCACCCTTGGTTACCCTTAAAAGCTGCATTAGCACCCAGTGTAGTTAGTCTTGTGCAATATGGCACACATACTGGTATGTAGTCTGAACTGTTTGCATTGGTCCAAGTCCTGATGGGAACACATCTTTCAGTGTTTATTTTTAATTGGACTTCATCCTTGATTATTTGTGAAGAAAGAGTTATGAGCACACTAATTGGACTTTTCTATCTCTAACTAAAAAAAATTATGAATTTAGTGCTTTTTGAGAGTGCTGAACTTTGAGACCAAGCTATCCTCTAATCTGTAGAAATAATCTCTCCTCAGAAATGAGGCACGTTGGCAGACCATTGTAGGAAATCTTGCATTCCACTCTTCTGTAAAACTGTACTATGAATGAAGGAGCTATGTACACATCTCCTTTTGAGAGCACAAAAATGTGAATTTAGAAGTTAGAGATTGCAGAAGTCGGGAGAGACCTATTGGATCATTCCCTACAGTACTTTCTCTAGGCTTTTTTCTGTCTAGTTATAAACTTCTCAAGCAGTGGGGCTTCCTCCACTTCCCATGGGAGACTGTTCTGCAGTTTTTATGAATTTCTGTATTATTGTCTTAATATATCAAGCAAAAGTTTCAAAGGAGGCCCAAACTATTTTAAATGAATTACTTTCTGTAGCTATGTCAGCTAAAATTGCCAGTAACGGTTGCTAGTCTACTGTAGTGACAGATGTTTGTGGTATGAGAGAGCACACAAAGTACTTTCAGGTAAGCTACTGAACAGTCATCAGGTATGGGTTGGATCTGAACAAGTGATGTAGGAGAGGACTCTACATTCTGTGTTGTCACCTAAGCCATTTTGTTTCAGTTAAATCTCACGATGAACTAAAATATATGTCTATACATAACTAAGACATTTTTACATCGGGTACATATGTTCAGTCGTATGGTTTATTAACTCATGATGTGCTTTGGGATAAAGCCGTTATAAAATTTAAAATGAATTTTGAAATGTCTGTGCTTTATTAGGATCTTGGGATAGGACCGCTAGATGAAGATACCCGTTGTAAAGCTGCTGTGTTTAAATTTACTAGGTAATCTAGGATCTTATTTACAATCATAGTGTAAATTAATGCACACATTATGCTGAAGCTGGTCCCAACAGTATAGTTATAATGCTGAGATAAAAGTTCTTAGTTTAAGGGGTGTTTTAAATCTTTATTTTGTAAAAAAAATTAAAAGTATTCAAAATTTACATTTACAATTTGACTCTTTCATGGTGGCTTGATGAAAATTGGGTTGATACAGAGAGAATAAGGGATAAAGGAGTTAAGGAGAGCTGGCTGTTTCTCAATGGGACAGTAGTGAAGGCATAATTGCAAACTCTTCTGATGCGGAGATAAAATAGGAAGAATAGGAAAAACAACGAGGCGTCCTTGTGGCACCTTAGAGACTAACAAATTTATTTGGGCATAGGCTTTCGTGGGCTAAACCCCACTTCATCAGATACATGGAGTGGAACATACAGTAGGAAGGTGTAAATACGCAGCATATGAAAAGATGGGAGTTGCCTTACCAAGTGGGGGATCAGTGCTAACGAGCCAATTCAATTAAGTTGGAAGTGGGCTATTCTCAACAGTTGACAAGAAGGAATGGAAATCACTTTCTTAGTGCTAATGAGGCCAGTGTAAACGAGATGGCCCATTTCAAACAGTTGACAAGAAGGTGTGAGTATTTAGCAAGGGGAAATAAGTTTTTGTAAAGACAATGAGGAGTACTTGTGGCACTTAGAGATTAACAAATTTATTTAGTTTTTGTAGTGACCCATCCACTCCCAGTCTTTATTCAGGCCTAATTTGATGGTGTCCAGTTTGCAAATTAATTCCAGTTCTGCAGTTTCTTGTTGGAATCTGTTTTTGAAGTTTTTTTTGTTGAAGAATTGCCACTTTTAAGTCTGTTTATTGAGTGACCAGGGAGATTGAAGTGTTTTCTTACTGGTTTTTGAATGTTATAATTCCTGATGTCAGATTTGTGTCCATTTATTCTTTTGCGTAGAGACTGTTCGGTTTGGCCAATGTATGTGACAGAGGTGCATTGCTGGCACATTATGGCATATATCACATTAGTAGATGTGCAGGTGACTGAGGCCCTGATGGTGTGGCTGATGTGGTTAGGTTCTATGATGGTGTCCCTTGAATAGATATACGGACAGAGTTGGCACTGGGGTTTGTTGCAGGGTTTGGTTCCTGGGTTAGTGTTTTTGTTGTGTGGTGTGTAGGTCCTGGTGTATATTTGCTTCAGGTTGGGGTACTGTCTGTAAGCGAGGACTGGCCTGTCTCCCAAGGTCCGTGAGAGTGAGGGATCGTCCTTCAGGATAGGTTGTAGATCCTTGACGATGCGCTGGAGAGGTTTTAGTTGGGGGCTGTAGGTGACGGCTAGTGGCGTTCTGTTACTTTCTTTGTTGGGCCTGTCTTGTAGTAGGTGACTTCTGGGTACCCTTCTGGCTCTGTCAATCTGATTCTTCACTTCACCAGGTGGGTATTGCAGTTTTAAGAATGATTGAGAGAGATCCTGTAGGTGTTTGTCTCTGTCTGAGGGATTGGAGCAAATGCGGTTGTATCTTAGAGCTTGGCTGTAGACAATGGATTGTGTGATGTGATCTGGATGAAAGCTGGAGGCATGTAGGTAAGTATAGCAGTCAGTAGGTTTCCGGTATAGGGTGGTGGTTATGTGACCATCACTTATTAGCACTGTAGTGTCTAGGAAGTGGATCTCTTGTGTGGACTGGTCCAGGGTGAGGTGGATGGTGAGGTGGAAATTGTTGCAATCCTGGTGGAATTAAGGATTAAGGGCACAAAATGAATTACACCTAGCAAAGGACATAAAAAGCAATAAGAAGAGGTTCCTTAAATACATTAGGATTGAAAGAAAGACAAAGGAAAGTGTAGGTACTCTACTTTCTGGGGACGGCACGCTAATAACTATGACAGCAAGAAGGCTGAGGTGTTTACTGAGTTTAACAAAATAAGCATTAATCTTCACTAGAAAATTAAGGGTGACTGGATACTTAGCACAATATTAACAAGGGGAAAGGAACACATTCCAAAATAGGGAAAAACTAGGTTAAAGAATGTTTAGATAAGTTAGGTATATTCAAGTCAGCAGGGCCTAATGAAATTCACTCTACAGCAGTGGTTCTCAATCTAGGGCCGCCGCTTGTTCAGGGAAAGCCCCTGGCGGGCCGGGCCCGTTTGTTTACCTGCCGCGTCCGCAGGTTCGGCCCATCGCGGCTCTCACTGGCCGCGATTTGCTGTTCCAGGCCAACGGGGGCTGCAGGAAGGGCGGCTAGTAAGTCCCTTGGCCCACGCCGCTTCCCTGCTCTAGAGTACTTAAGGAGCTAGCCAAAGCAATCATGGAACTGTTAGTGATCATCTTTGAGAACTCAGAGGACAGGTGAGATCCCAGAGGACTGGAAAAGGGCAAACCTACTACCTATCTTTAAAAAGGGGGACAAAGAGGACCTGGGGAATCATAAATCAGTCAACTTAACTTCAATACATGGAAAGATAGTGGAATAAATATTAATCAGTTTGTAAGCACCTAGAGGATAATAGGATTATAAGGAATAGTCAATATGGATTTGTCAAGAACAGAGTCACAAACCTAGTGGATAGGGGGAAAACAATAGACATGATATATCTTGATTTTAGTAAGGCTTTTGACACAGTTCCACATGTCATTCTCATAAGATGACTAGGGAAATCTGGTCTAGATAAAATTACTAGAAGGTGGGTGCACAACTGGTTGAAAAATTGTACTCAAAGAGTAGTTATCAATGGTTCGTTGTCTAATTGGGAGGGCTTATCTAATGGGGTCCAACAGGGGTCAGCCCTGAGTGTGGTACTGTAATGCTTCCCAAGAGCATCCAGAATTATGAGGCACCTCGCTTCCACCTGCCTTTAACAAGAGGAAGTCTTGTCTGTGCCTGCTGTGGATCAGCTCCCTGACTCCAACATCCTCTAGCAACATGAGCACTAACTTCCACACCTCAGCAGGCCTGTCTCTGTCTGTGAAGGTTAACGATAGGCATCCCTTTTGAGCACCCAGGCCCTGGTCCACTGAACACTCTCAGAAGTCTCAGATTTGCTACTCTCAAAGGAATAGCAACACAAGTTTATTAGTTTTAATTCAGGATTGACACTTTTCTTAACACAAATTTAAACTTATTCTTGTTTTCACTATAAATATATCTATTACCAAAGAACAGAGATTTAGATGATAGAAAGTAAGAATATTGGAAACAAATGGTTACATATAAAACAAAATCATAACTCTAGAAAGAGAGTTGAAATTTAACTCACAAGACATTCCTGTCTCCAACAAGATAGCTTACCTTATGTCCTTTCCTCAGCATTTTCAACCAGGATGTCTGAGAACCCCCTTTGATAAGATAAAGCCTGCTGGCACTTGTCTTGGTAGATTGAAGGATGCCAGGGCATCTCTCTGCACCCCAGATAGACCAGACCAGATCTTTTATCTTCACATGAAAGCAGGGTCTTCTCTCCCCCCCAACCCTAAACCCCCCTCCCTCCCGCTGTTTACTTCTTCCTCTTAGTTTCCTTTTGAAGTCTCCGCAAGCTCTTCATTAGCATTTGACTCAGTATGCTAATAGATTTCTATAATAAGAAACATAATACACAATGGTCCACCAGGGAGATAAATGTCTTCCACCTCCTGTCTGGACAAGTTTGTCTCAAGTCACTCAAAAGTAGCATGCCCTGTCTTTACAAGGCCTACAGAATATATTTTTCAGCATGTATACAGCATATATACTTCTTGCACGTTTTCCATATCTACATATCATAAGAGACCTTACATGACCCCTTTTGGTGAATCCAAGGAATTCCAGTTGCCCTATGTATCTCCGTGCCCTCTGCCAGTTGGCAGCAAGAAGTTCATAGGTACTGTTCAGTAGTTTCATTAATTACTTGAATAATGGAGTGGAGAGTATGATTATAAAATTTGTGGATGATACCAAGCTGGGTGGGGTCGCATGGATTTTAGAAGAAAGGATTAGAATTCAGAATGACATTGGCGAATTGGTCTGAAATCAATAAGATGAAATTTAGTAAGGACAAGTACAGCACTTAGCTGTGCATTTGACTTTTCCTTCCTAACAAAATGGGGAAAGCTGGCTAGGTGGTAGTACTGCTGAGAAGGATGTGGGGGTTATAGTGGAACACAAATTGATTGAGAGCCAACAGTATGATGCAGCTGTGAAAAAGGCTAATATTCTGGGGTGTATCTACATGAATGTTGTGTGTAAGACACGGGAGGTAATTGTCCTGCTCTGCTCGCCAATGGTGAGGCCTCAACTGGAGTACTGTGTCCAGCTCTGGGCTCCATGCTTTAGGAAAGATGTGGATACATTTGAGAGAATTGAGAGGAAAGCAACAAAAATGATAAAAGGTTTAGAAAACCTAATCTATGAGAAAAGGTTTAAAAAAAACTAAACATGTTTATTCTTGAGAAAAGAAGACCGAGAGGAGGACCTGACAAGTCTTCAAATATGTTAACAGCTGTTTGAAAGAGGACAGTGATTAGTTGTTCTCCATGTCCGTTAGATATTAGGAAAAACTTTGTAATTTTTAAAGTTAGTTAACCACTGGTATAGGCTTACAAGGGAGGTGATGGGATCCCTATGACTGGAGGTTTTTAAGTACAGGTTAGATAAACACCAGTCATGGATAGTCTAGGTTTACGTGTCCTGCTTCAGTGCAAGGGACTGGATTTGATGACATATGAGAACATAAGAGTGGCCATACTGGGTCAGACAAAAGGTCCATCTAGCCCGGTATCCTGTCTTCCGACAGTGGCCAATGCCAGGTGTCCCAGAGGGAATGAACAGAACAGGTAATCATCAAGTGATCCATCCCCTGTCGCTCATTCCCAGCTTCTGGCAAACAGAGAATAGGGACACCATCCCTACCCATCCTGGCTAATAGCCATTGATGGACCTATCTTCCATGAACTTTTCTAGTTTTTTTTTTTTGTTGATCCCTGTTATAGCCTTGGCCTCTTGAGGTCCCTTCCAGCCATACTTTTTTTATGATTCTATAATAAGTCTTCTAAAATCTCCCCTTTTCGACCCCCCCCCCAAGATTCTCCCCTTTTTTTCAGACCCCTGTAGCGAGCATTCTGGATATGTGCTTTGCTTCTTGTGTGCTGATTACCACAAGATTAGTTATTTATAACTGATCTTGTATTTATAGGTAGTGTTTGTCTGTGTCATAATTTGTGACTCTTTCCCCATAATGGAAAAGAAATGTGCCAAGATGAACATACTGTATTTAATAGTGATGATATAAGATAGCTGTTTGGGGAAGGTGTGTGTGTGTGTCTCTCACTAACTCTTCACTCCCCCAAAAGATCCTGTAGCCTAGGGGGAAGTTGGGAAAGAGCTGGGGGAGAAGAGACCATACATTCAAATCTGACCTCTATTAACTGTCTTATATTTCCATGCACTTTGTTATCCTTCTTATTGACGAAGTCTATGAATCCTAGAAAGCAGTCATCCTGTGTGAACTGCCATCCCGTTTTACAGGTACATTAAAAGAGGTTTCATAAGGTCTCTACAAGCACTGTCAGATATAAAACCCAACCACACTGCCTTTCCAATTGAATGTGCTTTGGTCATCCTATGTCTAAGGGTATGTATTCACTTCAGAGTTACCCAGGTTATTGGCACCTATGTTAGCCTAGCCCAGGTGTCAGTGGCCACACTGTAAAGCTCTGCCCTAATTGCTGTGTCCTCACTGGTGCTGCACTCTTCTGTGTGTGTTGTTTGGACTTCTGGGGGTCATATTCTGTGGTTCGTTTGTGTTGTAGAAAGCTGAGCTGCTCTGTGAGTCTTTCCCAGTGAATTGTGGGAGAACTTGTCAGTCCTTTTGGGTGTATGTGAGTAATTGTGAGAAGGCATTTAAGGACTATATGCACTTAAGTGATTTAACTGGCATCCTTGCTGCCAAGTGGGCAGATTACTAGCCCAAGTGAATGCGTAACCGGGGCTGTAACCCACACCCCCAAGCAGTGCCAGCTAACTTGGACTGAATGCATTACTTAACTCATGTGAGAGGTTTTTGTGTGTGCATGGAAGGGGGCTTCAGGCAACACCTGAGTAAGAATAACATAGGCTAATTCTGCAATGAAGCTACATTATCAGAGCTAGTGATAGAATCGAGGAGTTCTGATCTCCAGCATATTTCTGCTCTTTAGCGAACAGTTTTGTAAGCAACTGGGAAACTGTGTGAAATTCTGTGTGTATTCTGGGATTATTTTCCTTGCTGCACATTGTGGGAAATCTACTGAAAGCATCTGGAATTATGGGTGAAATTAGTATATTCCCATGATTCCTCTTCTGGCATCCCATGATACATCTGTATTTTATGAGCCAGCACCATTTTCAAAATGCTGTTAGGCAGCATGCAGGGAATGCTGCTGAATGCCATGATCCTGACAGTCAGTAGTAGTTGTAGTAGTACTAATCACAGTTCAGGGTAACAGTACCTGTATTCCCCTCTGCAGTCTAGCAAGGGCTCTGGTAGGTGATTAGTTTTTCAAACCCAAAACAGGGTTTTTGCCTGTGGTTACTAGTTCATCACAGCTTCAGCTCAGAACAAGCACATTCATGACTCTGACAGTCATTCATTTATATAATTTGGGCCTTTGAAGAGATGGTGAATAGGTAATCAGCCAGACAATGATTTTTCTGCCCAAGGTGAAGCTTCAGAAGGGGGATGGGTCATTTTCATTCCCCTCACCCCAAGTATTTCCTAGGAAATCCATTTCATGTGTATTTTCCCAAAAAGTCCTTTCCTAATGCTGCCCAGAGATTGCATTAGTCACATCTCCTAGAAAAATTACATACAGTTCCACAATAGCACATAAACAATGGCATTTGTAATTCAATTGACTCCTGAAATCCTTAGTTCAATAAGGTTTAACTTAATTCCATAAGGTTTGTGTAGGATATTGCAGGATATTGTTATATCTGTTACAGTAATTAATGCTGTATTTGTAGTCATGCAGTCAGATGGCTTTGGGAGTCAGCTACTGCGCTGCAGAGCCAATTTGGGTAGAGGAGGATGAAACTGAGCAACTACCGGTGGATGAACTTTTCCTGGGGCAGCTTCACTTGGAGGAGCACCATGTCTGGGCTTGAGAAACGAATTGAGTGGTGTGAAAGCATAGTGCTGGAGACCTGGGATGACCAATAGTTGTGATAGAATTTCAGGATATAGGCCACTTTCCCAGAGATCTGTATGGAACTCACTCACCCCTGAGCTGCTGCAGTAGTGTATGAACATGAGAGTTCCTCTTACCATGGAGAAGTTTGTGACCATCGCCATCTGGAAGCTAACTATACCCAGTTGGTCAGTAGCTAATCAGTTTGGTACTGTTGCGGCTGTTGTCATGGAGATGTGCAGTGCATTAAAGTGCTGATCCCCCAGGTGATAACACTTAGTAGTGCACATGAGGTTATTGATGGGTTTGCATGGTTGGGGTTCCTGAATTATAATGGGGCCATTAATGAGACCCTTGTGCATATTCTTTTGCCTCCCACACCAGAGTTCATATTCAGAAATGGGTATATCTGAATGGTGCTTCAGATATGGTTGATCACCATGGAAGGTTTGCCAATATTGATGTAAGGTGGTCCTGAAAGATCCATGTTGCTAGGATCTTTAGAAACTCAGACCTGTTTTCTTTAATCAAAACGTGTGTCCTCCCAGGACCACTCTGGATGTTAATGGTGGTATGATTCCCATGGTCCTTCTAGGAGACTTAGATTACCCTTAGCTTCCTTGGTGTATGAAGCCTTTAACTGGACATTTGGATAGAGAAAGGGGCTGTTCAGCTATACCCTGAGTTGCTGGAGAAGAACAGTGGAATGTGTATTCAGAATGCTGAAAGGGATATGCTGGTGTCTGATGACTAGGCTGGAGTCTGCTGAGCAATATCTGCCTAATGGGATAACTGTTTCAATGGGAGTGAGCCTCACTGATGGGCAGAGGTGCAGAGACTTTCAGAACATTGTGAACAGCCAGAGAGGCTGCCTCTGAACACTACAGCAAATGCTTAAGGCCAGAGGTGAAAGTAAGCTGGTACGGGCCGGTAAGAAAAGGTGCAGCAGTGTACCAGCAAGAAAATGGAGCATTCTCTCCCTCTGACTCCTCCTCCTGGCTCCAGCAATATTGAGGGTCCGGGGGCCCGGCTCCACGAATGTTCGGGGCCGGGTCTCCCCCCTGGCCCCACCTGCTGCTCCCCCCGTGCCTCCCCTGAGTGTGGGCTGGCCCTCCTTTGCTGCCCCCGTGCACCTCCCTGGGTCCCCTCCTGTGTGTCTCCCCTGAAGCTCCATGCTGCCTGCCTGCATTAACTGCCACCACAGGGTCCTAGTGCCCCCCCTCAGGCTGCCCCTCCCCCTCAGATCCTTTCATTTTCCGGTGGGACCCTCCACCAGTACAGCCGCCCCCCCTGCCCGCAGTCACCGCTCTTGCCCCACGTTGGGCAAGGGGCAGCCCCATCCCCCACCCCCAGTGAGGCTACAGTGAGGGGCAGCAGCAGGGGAGGAGGTGCCCATGTGATGGCAGCCCCCCTGGCATGGCACCCACCACAGGGGAGGCGAGGGGGATTCCTAGACCTGAGAGGGGCCCTAGGAGCACGTGCAGTGACAGTGGGGGGGTGAGTGTGCTGCTGGGGGGGAGAAGGGGGTCCCTACCCCAGAGCTCGCTGCTGCCGGTAGGGAGAGGGCTGGGGGGAGTCCTCCTCTCTGGCTCCAGTCCCAGGGCAGCCTGCCTGCACCCCAAACTCATCCCCAGCCCTGCCCCACCCCAGAGCCCACATCCCCAGCCAGAGCCCTCATCCCCCTGCACCCCAACCCTCTGTCCTAGCCCTGAGCCTCTCCAACACCCCAAACCCCTCATCTCCAGCCCCAGCCAGAGCCCTCGTCCCCATGCACCCTAACCCTCTGCCTCAGCCCTGAGTCCCCAGCCACACCCCACAGCCCTCACCCCTGCACCCCCTCCCTCCACACTCCCTCCCATCCCCAAACTCCCTCCCAGAGCCTGCACCCTGCACCCCTCCTGCACCCCTGCCCCAGCCCAGGGCCTGTACCCCAGACCTCCTCCCCCACCCAAACTCCCTCCCAGAGCCTTGGGCAGGTGGGGGGTGGAGTTTGGGCGGGGGGGGGGCAGAGTTTGGGCAGGGGCAGGTTCTGGGCCCACCACCAAAATTTCTACAAACCTGCCACCCCTGCCAGCAAGAGCTGGTGTGCCATACCCGGGTGGACCGGCTTTCTGAGGCAGCAATTTAAAGGGCTGGAGCCCAGGGCCCTTTAAATTGCTGCCAGAGCCCTGGGGTAGCGGCGGCAGGGCTCGGGTGACAATTTAAAGGGCCCAGGGCTCCTGCCACTGCTGCCGCCCTTTAAATAGCCACTGGAGACCTGCCGCCGCTACCCCAGGGCTCCGGAGACGATTTAAAGGGCCCTGGAGGGTAGCGGCAGCCGGAGCCCCGGGCCCTGCTGCTGGAGCCCCGGGGCTCTGTCGGCAATTTAAAGGGCCCGGGGCTCCACTGCGGTAGCAGCAGCTAGAGCCCCCGGGCCCTTTAAATCATCCCCTTTAAATCGCCCCCGAACCCCAGGGCTCCCAGACACCTCTGCAGCTGGGAGCTCAGGGGGTGATTTAAAGGGCTTGGGGCTCCCAGCTGCTGCTACCACAGCCCTAGCCCTTTAAATCCTGATTTAAAGGGCCTGGGGATTTAAAGGCCACGCCTCTTCCGGTGGAGGCCACGCCCCTCTGCAGGACTCCGGAGTACCGGCAAGTCCTTTAAGTTACTTTCACCCCTGGTTAAGGCTGGATGGTCAGGAATGCCTTGTGCTTTTACTTTGAGGCTAGGAGCTGAAGTTGTTAATGCTTTTTTTTGTTTTAACTAAAAAGGTTGTGTGTGACCAGATGCTTAACACACATAATATTAGCAACAAGGGGGAAGGAATATAGGCTAGACTAGGGAAAGAACAGGTTAAAGAATAGTTAGCTGTTAGGGTATGTCTACGCTGCAATGTAAGCCAAGGGTCTTTTGGATTTGAGTCCGGAGTTCTAGCTACTGTTGATAAATGCAAAGTAATGCACATTGGAAAACACAATTCCAACTATACATATAAAGTGATGGGGTCTAAATTAACTGTTACCACTCAAGAAAAAGATCTTGGAGTCATTGTGGATAGTTCCCTAAATAAAATCCACTCAATGTGCAGCAGCAGTCAAAAAAGCTAACCGAATGTTGGGCATCATTAAGAAAGGGATAGATAGTAAGACATAAAATATCATATTGCCTCTATATTAATCAATGGTACACCCACATCTTGAATACTGTGTGCGCCCCATCTCAAAAAAGATATATTGGAATTGGAAAAAGTTCAGAAAAAGGCAACAAAAATGATTAGGGGAATGGAAGGCCTTCTATTTGAGGAGAGAATAATAAGACTGGGACTTTTCAGCTTGGAAAAGAGATGACTAAGGGGGGATATGATAGAGGTCTATAAAATCATGACTGGTGTGGAGAAAGTAAATAAGGAAGTGTTATTTATTCCTTCTCATAATACAAGAACTAGGGGTCACCAAATGAAGTTAATAATCAGCAAGTTTAAAACAAATAAAAGGAAGTATTTCTTCACACAATGCACAGTCAGTCTGTGGAAGTCTTTGTCAGAGGATGTCGTGAAGGCCAAGACTATAACAAGGTTCAAAAAAGAACTAGATAAGTTCATGGAGTATGGGTCCATCAATGGCTATTAGCAATGATGGGCAGGGATGGTGTCCCTATCCTCTGTTTGCCAGAAGCTGGGAATGAGTGACAGGGAATGGATCACTTGATAATTCCCTGTTCTGTTCATTCCCTCTGGGGCACCTGGCATTGGCCATTGTCAGAAGACAGGATATTGGGCTAGATGAACTTTTGGTCTGACCCAGTATGGCCATTCTTATGTTCTTATTATCTCCATTTTACACATGGGAAACTGAGGCACAGAGAAGTGATGTGGCTTGCCCAAGATCATCCAGGCCAGTCTAGTGGTATTTCCACTAAGCTACACAGTTACTATGTGATATCTAAGTGCTTCTCCTGTACATTTTGTTATAGTGGAGCGGTGATAATGGTCATGCTTTGAAATGTTTGCAATGTGTAGTTCCTAACAAGGCTGGTGAGAGAGGCCCAGTTTTGGGCCCCACACTACAAGAAGGATGTGGAAAAATTGGAAAGAATCCAGCAGAAGGCAACAAAAATGATTAGGGGTCTGGAGCACATGACTTATGAGGAGAGGCTGAGGGAACTGGGATTCTTTAGTCTGCAGAAGAGAAGAATGAGGGGGGATTTGATAGCTGCTTTCAACTACCTGAAAGGGAGTTCCAAAGAGGATGGATCTAGACTGTTCTCAGTGGTGGCAGATGATGGAACAAGGAGTAATGGTCTCAAGTTGCAGTGCGGGAAGTCTAGGTTGGATATTAGGAAAAACTTTTTCACTAGGAGGGTGGTGAAGCACTGGAATGGGTTACCTAGGGAGGTGGTGGAATCTCCTTCCTTAGAAGTTTTTAAGGTCAGGCTTGACAAAGCCCTGGCTGGGATAATTTAGTTTGGTATTGGTCCTGCTTTGAGCAGGGGGTTGGACTAGATGACCTCCTGAGGTCCCTTCCAACCCTGATATTCTATGATTTACTCCATTTATATCCGTGAGTGTTCCCATCCGCTCTACGCAATGCTGGAGAGGCTGTGATATGCGTCAAGCATGTCTGTTCTCAGCCCCTCACCCCAGCATCAGCAATGTGTTCTTGGTGCATGCTCCAAGCATGCCTATTCGAAGCTCCCCACATAGAGGGGCAGGGCTTTCCCAGATCCTGACTTATATGCGAGGGGGTAGTGAGATGGGCCCTGAAGCCCTTAGAGGGACAAGACATCCCGTATTCCAGCTTACATGAATGGTGTCAGGAAGCGGGGGGGAGAGAATCAAACCCCTGAGTTTCTGGCCCTCACCCAGCAGGGCAGGGAGTGAGGCTCAGATACTTTTGGGGAGCAGGGACCCCCAAATCCCAGCTCACATGAAGGGGTGAGGAGAGGGGTCAGACCCTCCCCAGAAAGGCAAGCCTTTCCAGATCACTTGGGGAAGGGGGGGATTATATCCCTGTAGATGGGCTGGGGGCTTCCATATTGTAGCACACTCAGGAGGGGAGTGTAGAGCTGACAGGCACTCCTATCCCTATTCTTCCCCAGTCCCCATGTCACTTGCCCCCTCCTCCAGATCCACTCCCCTTATTCCCACCTACTTTCACCCCAGTCATCCTGCCCTCCTAGCGAGCATTTGCTTGTGTAGTTTTTCTTTTCAAAAAGTAGTTTCAGTGCCTTCTGAAATTTTTGTTGTACTCTGATTACATTTCCCCAGAATGAAAAAAACCCTTTTACAGAGCCACATTACAGCAAAATTATCCTGTGTTCGGATTTGATGACTGTAACATACCATCAGAGCCACACAGGTTCTGTGATGTAGAGAGAGTTTTTCAGATTGTTAGCTGCTCTCTCTACCTGTGCACAGTGTAATCCATTTGATGTGTGAGCACTAGAACTGCTTGGAGTGGGCCTATCTGGAGAAGCAAACTCTCTTTTAAATAACATTCCAATTTGATTCCCCCAGAAGGGCTGGGGGGTGCCATGCACTCTGTTGGGGTAACCCTTGAGCTTCATAGATCCTGATGTGATGATCTGAGTACTGGCTTGATCTCTGTGTGCCAGAATAGGTCAACTTTAAGAAACAACTCTTCCAAAAAGAGAGTTTATCCAAATGGCCCCAAATTTGGATTACTGACCCTACACTGAACCCACATGAGGCGCACAGATTTCAAGGCAATCCGAGTAACCGTAAGGATTTTAGAGCACTTGGAACAGTCAAGCTTTAAACAGGAAGCTGGTCTTAACCTTAAGTATAGCAGAGCTCTACTATTATCTTTAAAGCAGGGAAAAAGGAAGACTCAGGCCATTAAAACACAGTCATCATAACTTCATTACCCAGAAAGATACTGAAACAAATTATTAAATTGTAAGCACCTAAAGCAGAGGTTCTCAAACTGGCGGTCGGGACCTCTTGGGGGGTCACGATCTGTCAGCCTCCACCCCAAACAGCGCTTTGCATCCAGCATTTATAATGTTAAATATATAAAAAAGTGTTTTTAATTTATAAGGGGTCGCACTCAGAGGCTTGCTATGTGAAAGGGGTCACCAGTACAAAAGTTTGAGAACCATTGACCTAGAGGATAAGGTGATAAGTGATAGCCAAATCATGCTAAACCAACCTAACTTCCTTTGTTGACGGGAACTGGTGTATTGGAGGTGAGGGAAGCAGTAGGGTGACAGAGTCCAATAGAAAAGTGTGCCAGATAAAAACATCACCAAAATAAGCAGCAACATTATATTCTGTCCTTATTTGACAAAGTTTGCAGCAGTTCCAGCCTTTACTGCTTCATATTGTACCATAATGTCTCCCACATGTTAGTGCTGAGATGGCGATCATTAGGCCAAGATGATATAACTTTATAGAAAACCAATTTGAAGATTGCAGAATTCTAATGTTAATATTAATATTAATAAAACAAACAAGCCTCTTTGCGCCTTGTAGATGATCTCCATTCCCTAACTTCTGTAAAATGTAATCCTGGTATAATAGTACATTCCAGGCATTTCATTGTTTCTGAAATGGGTAAAAGTCATGTGGCCTGAGGTCCATTGCTTTGCAATGATAGATGCGTGCAAATGCTGCTCAGAAAAGAACTAATGTCTTACTGTTTTGGTGTGCTTTATTTATAGTTATTCAAAAATACATGTGACTTTTGCAGGTCAGTAAATATCATACTAAAGGTGAAGTAACCAGAACATACACAGAAATAAATATCTTTTAAGGGATTGTAAAATGATATAACATAATCCTGTCTGTCTTGGTGCAAGAGAGGTTAGATGATGCTATATTTTGGGAGTTTTAAAAATATTAATGGGGTGTAGTCTGAGGAATACTTGCTAGATGTTCTGCCTCCTTTAAGAGCTGTATGGGTGGGGGGAGGGGGGGAGATGGCAATTTAATTCTTCTCCCTGACTAAGTTCCATTCTGGAGGTGTCAGCCAGAAAAACACCAACAATTAAAATGGCTACTTTTTTCTGTGTTGCTGGCTAATTAGGACTAGCTAAGCATACTCAGTTAGTTCTCTCTCTAATCATTGCCAAAATTTTAATTGCCATATATAATGACTGGGCTGGGTCATAAAAACCACCCCCTGGGAAGGAGGCAGGACAGACACCTAATCCATTGTTTTTTGCATTTCTTTGCCTTTCTTAACCTGACTAAGGCGTAACTGTTGTTACAGAGTCTAGGAAATCCAGAGTATTTATGGCCTGAAAGTTGTGCATGCTTGTTTTGGCTGGATCAGCCCCAGGTTATGGAGTGCCTAGGAATAAGTACCAAATCCTGACCAAAACTTTTATTTATTTATTTATTTATTTATTTATTTTGATGGATCAGAAAGTTCAAACTCAGTCAGCTTTTCCGGTATGTTCAATTTGTTTGGTTTAAAATTGCCTTAAACAATTACTTAATTTTGGTAGAATAAATGTGCACTGTGGAATATAGGCAGTTAATTCCAAGTATAGAGGCTGACAGTCCTCCACATTAATACATCCTACTTCAAAAGCAATTGAGCACCTGTTTTTGTTTTTAAACAAGTGACTGTTGTTCATATTAGACATTTGACGCAGATTTTCAGAACCGTGGGTATGTATTTGCATGCCTCACTTGTGCATACGCTACCAGTTAGATGCGTAACTGGCCATTTGTGTGTGCAGTTATTCACATTGACCATTGCAGAGCTGGCCTTGTATCCTGGTAGAAACTGCCATTTAATTAATTTTTCCTTCTTTAGTTACACTACATGTCTACACTGTGGACGTAGCTAGAACTATAAATAGATAGGTAGAACCATAGAACCTGTGAATATTAAGATTGCATTGTTTTATTTTCCAGGGCGCCAATGCCTCAACTTTAGAGAAAGAGATTGGTCCGGAACAGTTTCCAGTCAATGAGCACTATTTTGGTTTAGTTAACGTAAGTTTCAATTGATAATTTGATTGCTTTGAAATACTAAGTGATAGAACTGAGGTGGAGCAAATTGTGTATGACACTAATATGATGTCAATGGAAAAAAATTGTTGAAATCTGACTTGCTGTAAACTTAATGTTAAAAGTTAAGCATCTCATAAAGGTACAGTATGTATATATGTTAGAATAAATATAGCACTATTTCTCATGTTTCTTGTATTTTACTCATCTTTAAACTTTTACTTTTTCAGATTACTATACTCTAAAGTAGAAAAGTACATAGCATGCTATGGTTGTTATCACAGTCTATATAAATAATTACATACAAAAAATCTTACCGCTATGGTTGCTGTGTTAAAGCACTCAGAAGTGCAGAAATGCCTGAATAAAGGTTGCAGTTTTTGTTGAAACTTTCAAAATATATTCAGCCCGAAAAAGAGAGCAAGACTGGAAATTTTCAGCATATTCTATTCAGTAATAAAATTTAATTACATAACTGACAGTTGGCAAATTGTGAAAACTGCATCTCATTAGAAGACTTATGTAGCACTGCCTGAAGTGATGTAAGAGTTTTTAAATTTTGTTTCTTGGTGATGAGGGCATTGTAAAGACAAACAGTAATATAATATAGCACCTTCACCTTGAATGGACCAGAGCACCAAATGCTGCTTGTTTCTGCATGAGCTACAGGAGTCTACCACACAGCTGTTCTAAGATGGTGGCAGAATCTCAGATTGGAAAAGAAGCATATTTAAATGAAAGCACAATGGCTTATGTTTAAATATATGCACTCTAAAAAAGCAAATGGGAAAAATAATACAACTCTGCTGTAATCGGGAGCCAAAAATTTTTACCGCGTTATAGGTGAAACCGCGTTATATCGAACTTGCTTTGATCCGCCGAAGTGCGCAGCCCCCTCCCCCCCCCGGAGCACTGCTTTACTGCGTTATATCCGAATTCGTGTTATATCAGGTCACGTTATATCGGGGTAGAGGTGTACATTGAAATGCTTCTGATCGTTCCAACTGGAATTGCTACCATCTTGGAAACATTCTGTGTGAAACTAAGTGTTGTTGCAGTTTTAAAACTTCCTTGTTGGTCTGAAAGCAGGGTCTGTGAGAGAGATTTGAGGGAGCATTTAAATCACACAGATCTAAAAACACAGTGGATATTTTTAGTTGTCTAGTTGCAGCTGAACAGATTTAAAGATATTTTAAAATGGTTGTGGGTTTCAGAATGTACAGTAGTAAAAAAGATGAATAAACATAGGCCACAATGCTTTGTTTCTTAAAGAAGTAAGTTTATTTTTAATTGCTGTTAACAGGAATTGCTACTGTAGTGTAATCTTCTGCTTCTTGCTAGGATATGTTCCACAGATCTGCTACACTTTAAGAAAGTGAGTCTGACAGTATAGCCCTACCAAATTCACGGTCCATTTTGTTCAATTTCACGGCCTCAGGGTTTTAAAATTGTTCAACTTCACATTTTCAGATGTTTGTCTGAAATTTCACGGTGTTGTAATAGTAGGGGTCCTGACCCAAAAGAGGGTCATGGGGGTTGAAAAGCTGTTTTGGGGGGGATTGCCACCCTCACTTCTGTGCTGCCTTCAGAGCTGTGGAGCTTTCTGTAGCTGGGGAAGTTTCCTGGAGGTGAAGGTGGGTCTGATCTCCCCCGTGCCGCTGGGCGTGCCCCACCTGGGGGCTCCTAGCTGCTAGTTTGGGCCAGGCTGGGGAGGGGCAGAACTTCCTCTTCCCCTGCATGGCTGCTCGGGAGGGAGATCATACCCACCTCTGGGTATCTCCCCCGACTGCAGGAAGCTCCACAGCTGTGTTGCCTTCAGAGCTAGGCTTATTCAGCTGCGGAGCTTCTTGCAGCCGGAGGAGGTACCTGGAGGTGGGTCTGATCTCTTCCCCCCTCCCCCACCACCCAGAGTGGCTGTGCAGGGGAAGAAGTCCTGTCCCTCCCCAGCCCGGCCTGGACTAATAGCTAGGAGCCTCCAGCTTGGGCGCTCCCAGCAGTATGGGGGATATCAGAACCACTTCCAGGAACCTTCCCCAGCTCCAGGAAGCGCTGTAGCTGCTACCTTCAGAGCCCAACTCCGAGGGCAGCGCAGGCTTGGAGCTTTCTGCAGCCAGGAGAGATACCTGGAGGTGGGTCTGATCTCCCCCCATGAGGGGCCGTGCAGGGGAAGAGGAAGTCTGGTCTTTCTCCAGCCTGGCGGACTAGAAGTTGGAGCCCAGTGAAAGGTGGTAGCCCCTGGTCGGGGTGCCCCTCCCCTTTCCCTCCATTATTTACATTTCATGAAGGCCAACAAGAATGCCTGCTGATTAAATGCAATCTAGATGTGTTCAGACCATGCATGAGTTTAAATCACCATTTTTCCTATTTCATGTAGAAGGATGAAACAGTTTCCTTTCAGCTTGGTATTAATTTAGTTGGGAAATAATGAAACACAATAATAGTGAGGTATTGGTGCTTGTGTTGTCAGTTCTACAAGCTATCTTACACTTGTAAACTTCTTTCCCTCAAAGTTTTCAAAAATGTTCTCATCTTTTTCTCAGGGGTACCATTGCATTGACAAATATAACTGTTTCATAGTCTTTATTCTGCTTCTCTGCAGAGAGAGGGTTTGTTATGTCATTGCTTGTTTACCCGTAGCTCAAAATTGATTTATGTTGTGATGACCCAGTTATTTTTCATACACGCAACACGCAATAACCTTAACTTGTGTCCAGAAGTTTTGGTTAATATGTCATGATTACAAGGCCAGCTGCATCTCTATCCCCTTTCTTGTCTCTCTGAATGCAGTCCCTCAAGTGGCTTTTGACTAATGGCTTTTCTACCTTTTACCTATTTTGGGGTGGAATTCTGCAGTTCTCCCACTCTTAGAGCAAGCCCTGGGCTATATAGTATAATGTCTAAGGATGGTCTAGTTATACTTGGTCCTGCTTTAACATGTGGGGGATGGACTAGATGACCTTTTGAGGTCCATTTCAGATGTACATTTTTATGATTCTGTGTGTAATAACTGATCTTACCCAGCAGGTCTGACTGAATTTGGAAACCTGTGGTTCTTCATTTCAGGAGTCTGTGACCAGTGGTATCTGGTGATAAAACAGTCCTCTTAAAACAAAAATATTGTTTATTTTGCAATGGGAGTAAAGGATCTAGAGAAAAAAGATTTTAAAATGACAGTCTACGTGCATCTAAAGGCATACTGCCTCTGATGGTAACCTTACGCAGGCCTGACTTCAGTGGGTCCTGTCTCAATCAGGTTTTCCCAAATAACTTTCCTCTCTCTCTTGAGTGTTTCTTATTAAACTGGCCACAGTTCTTTTGCACTGTGGTGTACATGGGCCTTTTCCTCTCCTGACATTGTCTCATAACAACCCACGAGTGTTTGTGGCTCATTTAGGCCCCCATCAGACACAGAGGCTTTGGTCATCCTAGGACCTCACTCTCCATATAAATATCAAAGAAGTCTGGGCCCATCCATTTGGCTTGCATGGCGTTCTTCTTTAAAGCAAAGACTTTCCAAGGAAGTTAGCCACTTAGCATCCATGCTGTCAGATGGAGGAGCAGCTGTTGTCCTGGGAGACCACATCCGCATTTCTTAGAAGCATCATAGGGATTCTGACTGATAGGACTAGTAGAGACAAAAACCAATGTTGGTGAGGCTGTGCTGGGGCTTTTAGTATGATGTGAGCACCATCTTGTTTGATCTTAGACAAGACCTTGGGCAGGAGCAGAACTGGAGGGAAGGCATACAGCAAATGTTTTGACCGGTTCAGGGGGAAAGTATCTCACAAGTGACACCAGGCTGTGACCCACCACAGAACTAAAAAGCTGGCTCTATGCCAACAGGAGAGCTCTCCTAGTTAGTTTCGTTGCTGATATTCAGAACCCTGTGGTGAACGATGAAACGGTAAATAATTTTCATGGTTCTGCCTGAGGAAATCTTGATAGTCTTTGTCCAGTAAAGTTTTTCATAATATCTAGGCTAAACTTTTTCTTAGTTTCAGATTCCTGATATCATCTGAGGGCTTGTCTACATTTGGAACTCTACAGTGGCACAACTTTCCGAGTTGCACCGTTGTAGCACTTCAGTGTAGATGCTACCTATGCTGATAGGAGGGGTTCTCCCTTTGACATAAGTAATCCACCTCCCTGAAAGGCGATAGCTAGGGCAATGGAAGAATTATTGTATCGACCTAGCTCTGTGTACATGGGGCCTTAAGTCATCTTAACTGTGTTGCTCAGGGGTGTGGATTTTTCACACCCCTGAGGGACGTAGCTAGATTGACTTAACTCTTTAGTGTATATCTGCCCTGAGATGAAACAGTTCCATACCTTCATTTAAATTGTGACTTTGAAGGTATTACTAGCATATGGTGATCTTTTTCAGACTAGATAAACTTAGTGTGCTCTGGCTCATTTCATTTGACTCATCCTCTAATCCATGTATCACTTTGTTATCCTGTTTATAGTTTCTTAGCATCTCCCGAAAATGGGAGCTCAAACTAATAGCCAGTAGCGTAGGTATGGTCTCATTGTATTTCTTCTCTACCTGTACATGTGGTTCCCCAAATGTGGTGGTCTTTGTAAACAACACTGCTGCACAGTGGGGTCCTAGTCTATGACTGGCATTCCTAGGTGCTATGATAATACAAATAATAATAATATGAATAATTAACATTTAGCTTGCGATCTACAGTTGCCCCCTTGTCTCTCAAAATTGATCAGAGAGAGACTCTGAAAAGCTGAGAGTCAGTCTGCTTTTTCCTTCCATAGATGTATAATTTAACCTTGATTTATATTGAATTTCATCTCTTTCAGTTTGGCCCATAGCTTTAATATCTCCTGCTCACTCTGCATTTTGGTTCTCTGTCCTTCTATGTGTTTTACTCTTCCAATTAATATGTCACCAGTGTGTATACTTTTCCAATCTGGAAATTGTGAAACCTTTTATCTACAACTTTGTTGCTCTGATTTCTGTAGGAAATTTTGAAAGGTATATTTGAAATTCACTGATTAAATATAAAATGAACATTTTTAATTAAACAAAAATTCAATTGTTTTGGATATTCTTGATTATAAAGTGATCAGTATCTTTCATGTAATATTAAAAACTTTGAGCAACTGCAAGCAGCCTTTCCTGGAGAATAATCTTGGGGGTGGGGACGGGGTAGGGAATTGGGGTTGGTTTTATTTTTGTTTTTTTAAATGGGCTGTGTTCATCCTGATTACCTATATTCTAAATTGTAGGAGCCGTGACTCTTTAAAGCATTTAACAATAGATATATATTCTATTAATAATTGTACTTGAAATCAACTGAAAATATGGAAACCAGATGTCTTTCTTTGGTCTCCAATTTTCTGACTGCATTGTATATGGTGGTTTTGTTGGTCATGCAGTCCCAAATGAGAACTGCCAAAGGCAATCACTTTCCCCATACTCCCAAAGCAATGACTAAGGAACTTTTAGACCATTCTGGGTTGAGAACATGCTCTCAACTTGTCCCTAGATAACTGTTTGTATTAGTGGCTTTATCATAGTACATCCCTATAGTTTGAAACCAACTACCAACATGCACTAATACATAACATTTTCATTAATTACTTTGATAATGGAGTGGAGAATATGTTTATAAAATTTGTAGATGACATGAAGCTGAGAGGGATCACAAGCACTACAGAGGACAGGATTAGAATTCCAAAGAACCTTGATAATTTGGAGAATTTGTCTGAAATAAACAAGATGAAATTCAATAAAAACGTGCAAAGTATTCAAATGCACAAATACAAAATGGGGAATAGCTGGCTAGGCAGTAGCGCTGCAGAAAAGGGTCTAGGGGTTATAGTGGATCACAAATAGAATGAGTCATCAGTATGATGCCGTTGCAAAAAAAAGGCTAATATTCTGTGATGAATAGTGTATCCAGTTTTGGGTACCACACTTTAGGAAAGAGGTGAACTAACTGAAAAGAGTCCAGAGGAGAGCAACAAAAATGATAAAAGGTTTAGAAAGCATGACCTATGAGAAAAGATTTAAAAAATAGAGTATATTTAGTCTTTAGAAAAAGGAGGTAGGTGGGGGTTGCTGATAAGTATGGTAAGGGCTGCTATAATGATGATGATCAATTGTTCTCTGTGTCCACAGAAGGTAAGACAAGAAGTATCTGGCTTAATGTGCAGCAAAGGAGGTTTAGGTTAGATATTAGAAAAGCCTTTCTAATGATAAGGATAGTTAAGTACTGGAATAGGTTGCCGAGACAGCTTGTGGAATCCTTCTCACTGGAGGTTTTTAAGAGCATGTTAGACAACGCCTATCAGGGGTACTCTTAGGTATTCATGGTCCTGCTTCAGCTCAGGAGGATGACCTCGATGGCCTCTTGAGGACCCTTCCAGCCTTACATTTCTATGATCCTACAATTTATATGATGAAAATAGTATGTTTCATTTTTAAAATGCTGTACAAATTGACTACATTTCACAGAATCCATGTGTGGCAGATATATGATGTTTCCATTTTACAGATGGGGAGACTTGCCCAGGACCATGCATTTTTCTTGAAGACCCACCTACCTGTACCATGAAGAATTTCAGCCATAAACACTACATTTTATACTGTTCTTTCTTTATTGTACTGAGTGGTGTTTTGACTGATATATGTGGCAGAGATTCTCATTTTTTCAGTTTACTCTTTATACTGTGCTGTGTACATTTTTGGCACTAGGTAAATGCTGAGCACTTATTGAATACTTTACAGTTCCACAGCACTGTAAAGCATTGATAACACATACATACCCCAATTATTACAAACAGGAAGACACAATCTAGTATAAGTTCAAATTATCTGGAGTGCTCCCCATTATTTATGTTGCTGCCTGAGATTTTTTACTATCTGAAAATCAACAAGAAATGCCTTCCAGAAAATTTGCCCTTGCTTGTATGTTTATATTTAGTTTTTTTAACCTTGCATCACTGTAGAAATACAATACAAGGTAATAATTTTTTTTTTCTTATGTTATAGTTTGGGAACACGTGCTACTGCAATTCAGTTCTTCAGGCACTTTATTTTTGTCGACCATTTCGAGAAAAAGTCCTAGCATACAAGAGTCAACCCAGAAAAAAAGAGAACCTCCTTACATGCTTAGCTGATCTCTTCCACAGCATAGCTACACAGAAGAAAAAAGTTGGAGTAATACCTCCAAAGAAGTTTATAACAAGATTACGAAAAGAAAATGGTACCTTCTTAATTTTTCTTTTATTCTGTGTATACTAATTACATCAATTGTGACTTAATACTGAAATTGAAAGGTTGAAATATTTTTTTTAATGTAAAATATATTTGCTAAGTACAAGCAGCATGCTCGGTGCTGTAAAAGACAGAAAAGACGACACATACTCTGGGATTCTCACAACAGTTTTTTGGTGGCCTCAGAGTGCAGTGGCAGCTATGACATTTTTTTCCTAAAATACTTAATTAACTTTAGGAAAAACAAATAAATATGCACATACAGTAACTCCTCACTTAACGTTGTAGTTATGTTCCTGAAAAATGCGACTTTAAGCAAAACGATGTTAAGCAACTCCAATTTCCCCATAAGAATTAATGTAAATGAGGGGGTTAGGTTCCAGGGAAATTTTTTTCACCAGACAAGACTGTATTTTTTACTTACACACACACACACTAGAAGTTTTGAACAAACAATTTAATACTGGTACACAGTGATGATGATTGTGAAGCTTGGTTGAGGTGGAGGAGTCAGAGAGTGGGATATTTCCCTTACTGCTAAATGATGAACTAGCAATTGGCTGAGCCCTCAAGGGTTAAGTCTCTCACTTTACAAGGTAGCAGGAATGGAGGGAGATATGCGCTTTCCCCTTTAAGTACACTGCCTTGTTAACTAGATCAGCTTGCTGAGACCACAGCTGCTACAAGCTCCCTCCATCCTGAGCCCTGGTGTGTCCCCCCTGCTCTATTGAAGATGGGGTAAGCGGGGTGCAGGGGGAGGGGAACACCCTGACATTAGCCCCCCTCTCACACACCCCCCCACACACAGCAAGCAGGAGTCTCGGGGAGCAGCTCCAAGGCAGAAGGCAGGAGCAGCACATGGCAGTGTGGGGAGGTACACAGCTGAACTGCAGGCAGCTGCTGCACAGGGAACTTAAGGGAGCGGGGAGCTGACAGGGGGAGCTGATATGGGGGTTGCTGGTCCACCCTGGTTCCAAGCCCCCACCAGCTAGCTGCAATGGGCAGCTCTTCCTGCAAGCAGTAGACAAAGCAAGCGGCTGCCAAACGACGTTAGAAGGGAGCATTACACAACTTTAAACGAGCATGTTCCCTAATTGATCAGCAACGAAACAACGTTAACCGGGACGACTTTAAGTGAGGAGTTACTGTATACATGACCAAATCATAGTAATTTATTTATGTAGGGTTTTTTTTTTGCAGACTCAATAATAAAAATAATGTACAGTTGTCTCTATTCTTTACTGGACCTAAACAGAATAGAAACACAAATAAGGAGTTTTTCATGTTGTTTTTTGTTGTTTCTTTTGCCTTTTTGGTTGTTTTTGGTTTTTAGATTTGCTAGCTAATAAATCTGCTTCTGTGAAAAGTGGTATTTGTATGCTTGTTAATATCACTTTTCACAGCAGCAGACTTGTTAGCTAGCTGGGAGGCAGTGAAAAGTGATATTAACAAACATACAAATACCACTTTTCACTAGGGTTACCATATTTCCACAAGCAAAAAAAAAAGGCCCCTGGGGGGGGGAGGTGCCCTGCTCTAGCCCCGCCCCTGCCTTGCCCCGCCCCATCCACTCCCCCCATCCCTCCCCTGACCAGGGCCGGCTTTAGCGAGCCCAGGAATCGGGCTGCGCTCCGGCCGGAGCTCCGGCCGGGGTCGCGGGGCTTGGGGCCAGGCCGGAGGTGCTCGGCTGGGGTTGGGCCAGTGCGCTCGGCCGGAACCAGGGCCGCAGCCCTGGGGCCCGAGCCAGGCCGGGCAGGAGCAGCTGGGGCTGGGGGTGCTCAGCAGGCGCCGCTCGGCTGGGGCCGGGCTGGGACCGCCGCCCTGGGGCCGGAGCCGGGCCGGAGCCACTGGTGCCGGGCTGGCGCGCTCGGCCGGAACCGGGGCTGGTGCCCCGGAGCCCGAGGCGCTGGGGCCAGGGCCGGAGCCAATGGGGCCACCGGGCGCTGCTCAGCCCGGGCCGGAGGGAGCCGCTCGGCCAGGTCCGTGCCTCCCCGGAGCTCTCCTCCTCCCCCCCTCCCCCCGCCCCAGCTTACCTGCTGCTGTCTCCCGCCTGCCCCTGCTTCTTTTCAGACTTCCCACGAAGATCTGATTTGCGGGAAGCAGGGGAGGGGGAGGAGCAGGGGGGGTGGAGCATTCCGGGGAGGGGAGGAGGGGGAAGACAGCTGCGGGGCCGGACGGCGTGGTAAGGCTGCAGGGGATGGGGGAAGCAGGGAAGGGGCTTTGGCTACCGAGCGGCGCTTGGCTGCCGCTTTTCTGTCTATAAATAGCCGACCGGGGGGAAATCCCGGACATTTTTAGATTTTTAGAAATCCCCCCCCTAGACGGCTATTTATAGACCGAAAAGCCGGACATGTCCGGGGAAATCCGGACATGGTAGCCCTACTTTTCACAGCAGATTTACTCAGCCCTGTCAAGCCAGAGGACAAATTAAATCTTGGATGGGGAGGTGGGAGGGAGGCAGTGGGCTGGGGCACTGGAACAGTTTTTATAGTGGGGATGCTGGGAACCATTGAAATCCTGTATATAATGGAAATCACTTCAAGCCAGGGGGTGTGGGTGGTGGGCGGGGGAGTGGTGAGCCCGAAGCCCTGTAATCAGGGGACAGAGCCTGCCCCCACCAACCCGGGGCTGAGGGTTCCAGCTTCAACCCTACCACCCCCAGGAAGGTGGAGAACTCACAACAGCGGTCTGTTTCTCCAGTGTTTGTGGCTCCTGAGGGGGTCAGAGCCCAACCCCTCCTGGCAGCCCCAGGGGAGGGGCCGCTGCTTTGTCCCTCCCCCCATCACTGCCCAGAAGCCTGTGGCCACAAGAAAAGCCCCTGGTGGCCGCATTTGAGAAATACTTTGGCCTTCCTGAGGCAAGGTCCATGTCTTTTTTTTTTTTTCTTCTCCCCCGTCTCATATAGAACTGAGCTCAGTCAGTGCTTAGCAAATATTGGAGGCAGTTTTGCCAGTGTGGAATTTGTAGATTTTTGTCAAAAATCACTGTTTTTAAAGCTTTTGTGCTATGTTATTTATCTCACATCTGTATTTATATGAAGTATAGTGGTTATCATGTTTGGCTAACACGCAAAAGGGCCCTGGTTTGAAACTGGGCAGAGGCAGTTTCTTTTGCCAGAAGCTGGGGATGGGTGACAGGATGGATCACTTGATTACCTGTTCTGTTCATTCCCTCTGAAGCACATGGCATTGGTCACTGTCGGAAGACAGGATACTGGGCTAGATGGACCTTTGGTCTGGCCCAGAATGGCCGTTCTTATATCTTCGTTCATATGTTAAAATCAAATAATTTGAAACCTTTAGTTGTTCCAGAATGTTAGCGCTTATTAGTAAGAATATTTATAATTAAATGAAATAATTAAAGTGTGAAATGAGCCCCGAAGGTCTGTCTTTCCATGTTAAGGCTTTGACTGAAAGATTATAGCTTACATTGAGTTCAGTTCATGTTTATATAACACTTACGACTTAACATTTCTATTTAGGATTAATATATTCTTCTTTAAAAATCAGTAACACTTTCAATAATTATCCTAGTGTTGTGGAAACGCGTAATTTCAGATATTTAACACTTCCTATTTGGTATTTGTAATGCTTGTTGATTAGGATGGTTTATGAAATAATTCTATGTATTAAAATATAATTAAAGCCTTTAATAGATCTGCTACTTGATTTGGAACAAATATAAAATAATGCTTGTAAATTGTACATTTTATTTAAATTAATTACAGATGATCTTTCAATAAAAACTTCCCTGCTTGGTTTATACAAGTTAAATACGACAACACTTTCATATTGTAGAAATTTTCATACCTGTATAATCCATCCTGGGACATATTTCCAAATGTTTTTCACATATTCAAATATTATGAAGACTGCATAATAAAGACAAACTACTCTAGGATAGCATAATAATTTATTTCTAGCCTTAAGTGAATTTACTGCTCATGAAAAATGCTAAGATTTTTCAAACCTGGAAGAAGATCTCTTTATCAATAGAGCAGTTATAGCATAGGTAGTAGTGTTGTGCAAGCTTTCTTACGCTACACACCAATGAATCTTAAATCTGATGAAGAGTGACTGTCTGTAGAGGTGAAAGAATAGTTCAATCTCCATGCCATTTAGCTCTTGGCATTTCTGCTGAGACTGCCAGCAAAGGTGATAACTATAATGGTATTTTAAGTGTACATATCACACAACACCATCACCTCACTCATCAAACCGTCAACTTCTAATCACTGCTGACTTTGGGATTTATTCAAATGGGGATTTAGAAGTAAAAAAGATTCTGTATTCCATGGGAGGTGCCTGTTGGGGCTCGGGGCTTCAATCCAGCTCCCACTGAAGCCCCGAGCCCCGGCAGGTGTGCCCCAACTCTCAAACTTCTGAAGATTGTTGTATGCAGCTCTTAAAGGTTCAGTAAGTTTGGCCACCCCGTTATAGACTTATAGGAGACGACTGCTGAATTGCTAGGTGGCTGATTCTTGGTGGTGGTGGTGATGTACACTGAAGTATTAATCACTCTGACGAATTAACTTTTTAAAAAAGTACGTCCATGAATAACTTTCTTAATAGCTACAATGGAGAATTCTTTATAAAAATATGTCTCCTAGGAATAGTAGGTGTATGTTTGGATTGATATACAATACATGAAAGAGGATACACACAAAGGAAAACCCAGTCTAGATTCTACTTTCATCAAGTAAGACCAATCACTCATGAAGACTTTTATATCCTCACAGCTCTTATATCAAGACTCTTTCTGTGCTCAGAATCTCTTACCTCTATATCATTTCTAGACTCTATTCTTGCGTTAAAATACGTACTAAACCGTATATGTAATGAGAAGAGTTTAAAACCTGACATGTTTCAAGTTTGCAGTTTCTCATTAACCAAGTGGAGGTGTTCTGTTTCCTTTTGTTCCAATCGCTCCTAATCCTTGAATTAAATAATAGCAAGGACATCGGTGGGATTAGATCCACTGTGCTTAATATCAGACTGTTGATCGGACATGCACCACACTGGAATCTGGATGCAATACTGCTAAGAACCTCTGAGGCAAGCCTTTTGCCTTCAGGAGACTTGCAGTATTTGTTATGCCACCTCAATTTAAATATTCAATTAAATAAAAACATTTTGGCTGGTTTGATCTGGGATCTAGTTTATTTTCAACTCTGTGTCTTGGCCTGGAAGCTGCTTGGTTTGTAGATGATCTGTGACAGTTTCCATGTAGCTTCAAATATACTCTCCTGAAATGTAGGTTTCTGTGAATATCCTTTTACTAGCACCATATGAAACTGATGACCTATTTTTGTTAATCTTTCTATTTATGGTACCATTCCTTCACTTATGGGCTAACATTTGCTCTATAGTCTTGGACTAAGAACAAGTTGCAACTTGTAATTTGTTAGGTAGAAACACAATTTCTGCTATGTAGCCAATATATAGAGCCCCATTGGAGGAATTGCATGATTAGTTATGCAGGTATAGAAAATTTTTGAGTTGGTAATTAAGGAGAATGTGCAATTCCTTTGAGTCAACTACTGCTCAAAAAGAGAGAACAAGTTTGGTGATTGCCTGTCACTGCTCCTGTCCAGTTTGAGTCTTAGGCTAAGTCCTTTTAGCCATATGTAGGCAAGGGACCTGCAGCTACCACCATTTTTAAAATGGCTTTCAACAATTAGATGATACTCATTAAAAATACTGATATCTGTAGGGGCCTTGTTTATAGTAGTGTTTTCATCATTGCTAGCACCTATGGAGCTGCACTTGTGATAGTGTAGTGATGGTAATTAAAAACAAAAACCTTGCACCTCTGTTGACTTGGCCTTTGAGACCATAGTGGTCATATTCTTCCTTTGATGAAAGCAGAGTCAGGAAAGGTTTCTCTGTTCAAAGCTGTGTGTCTGCTTTGACTGAACAATCCTATGCATAAACCTGTTCTTTAAGACTTTCTTTTGAGCCTGTTGACTCTAGGTAGTTTCTAAACACATGGGATAAAAAGACTGTTCTTCTATACCACTGCACTTTCTCATCCCCAGACTTCAAGTTTGTGGAATATAGGTTTTATGGGTAATGTTATAGAAGTACTTAGTCATGCATGATTCTTGACATAGACCAATGTCAACTTTTGCCTAACATCTTAGGACTTCTTTGAATGTAAATGTGGCATTGAACTATATTATATGGTGTCCTTTTCTTTAGATTTTAATAGATTGTGCTCTGCAATCATTTTAATGTAATTTTACCTTATTTGTGTTTGTAACAAGTACATATGGGGGGGGGGGCGCGAGATTTTGAGAAAGCATCCTAATCAATATTTACCTGTATTTCAAGGCATTGTATTGGACTTAATGCCTTTTCCATAAGTACACTTTTCTCTTTCCCATATGTGTTTACATCATAAACTTCTGCTTAGAATCCCTTCTTATCTGTATTTATCCAAATATCTATACAGTACCTTGTTCTGCCAAAGTGTTTTAATTTTAATGCTTTCACTGGTTTTTTAAGGTTAAAATTGATTGCATATGTCTATGAAATAAGTTCTGCTAATGCCATATTTTGACTTATATTTTGAAAGTTTTATATTGGACTTTTTATTCAAAATTTTAATTAGTTGGTTATTTTATTTTATCTTCATGTTTTAGAGCTCTTTGACAACTACATGCAGCAGGATGCGCATGAGTTCTTAAACTATCTTTTAAACACAATTGCTGATATTTTACAAGAAGAGAGAAAACAGGACAAACAAAATGGCCGTCTACCTAATGGCAGTATCGACAATGAAAACAATAACAGCACACCAGACCCAACCTGGGTTCATGAGATCTTTCAGGGAACATTAACTAATGAAACCAGATGTCTTACTTGTGAAACTGTAAGTCTGTATCTGTTTTTATAGAAGAAATTCTTTTCATACTTTCAGGAATCCATTTTTCTTTAAAATAATTTGAACTGCATATTTAAATTACAATTTTTTTTACTCCTTTAGTTTCAAGATTCATGCAGATGGTAAGTGTACTAGACTAATTGGTTTATTTTTGTAAGCTTTAAATGTAACTATCTGTATGATCCACTAAATATTAGTGAGTGATTAAATTTTTTTTTAAATGAGTGATCACTGAATGAGTTATGGAAAGGAACCCTTATTGGTCAGTGAAAGAGTACTGAGCAAACTGTTGCATGAAAAATCTGCATTTGGATTTTTGAACTGTGCCCTCATAATCAGCTTCAGAATTTAGATAATGTTTTAAAAATAAGGATTAAAAGTTTGGAAGGGCCTGAATATAGTTATATGTAAATCCACCTTTTTTTGTTTTCATTGTTAATCCTTTTTCTTCTAATAGTAAACTATTAAATCTAATCTATTTCAGATTTAGATTTAAAACATTGCTATCATTCAACATACACATTTATATTCTATAATTAAATACATCTTCCCAGGTGAGCTTGATCAGTTTTTAATTTGCCAAATTTGCTTAATAGTGCTAAAATCAATATGACAGAATTCCATTGTGCCTCTAGTTGTCAAAATTGGCCCGTTTTTTTCTCATTTATTTAGATAGACAAGTCTTGAATATAGAGAGATGTTTCTCCCCAGGATACTATCAAATGCTTGCTATTCCAGCTCTGGTCTAGAGGATCAGCTCAAGTCTAAAATAGGTTCCCTACTTAAAATAAGATATTAGAATGATGACTGTAAAATATATAACTTAAACATTGCATCTGCGTAGATCAGGGGTCCCCAACGCGGTGCCCGCGGCTGCCATGGCGCTCGCCGGGGCATCTATGTGCACCTGCCTACTGGCCTCTGGACAAGCAGCCGCCAAAATGCCTCCGAGAAGCGGCAACGTCAAGAAGCGTTGCCGCCGAAATGCTGCTGCTTTTCAGCGGCGACGCCTCTTGATGACACTACTTCTGGCGGCTGCTTGTCTGGCGGCCATGCTCCTTGGCGGCTAGTCGTCCAGTGCCCGCCACACAGAAAGGTTGGGGACCACTGGCATAGATGATCAAGTCAGGTGTGTTAGTTTAAATGTCTTAACCATTCAGTAGCTGATAGGAGGGCATTATGCCAGTCCATGAGGGAACCAGCAGCCCTTGCTGATGCATGTGGCGTACATCTTCTAACTGGCCACAGCGACAAAGTGGGGGAGTTACAAAGGCCCCATTGACACTTTTTTTTAGGGCAACCGGAACTGTAAGTCACTGTCACCCTTCTGCTTTAGCAAAAGAAATATTTTTGGTACTACACTCTGTATACACATTTTTGGTGCTCTCTGCCGCCCCAGTCTGTTAGCCAGCCAAACAAACTCCTTCTCACTCTGCCAGTCCTAACTTTGCTCTGCAGGTTAACCCTTGATGTACTTCAGTTCCCTAACTGTCCAGAAGCGTGTCTGTGCAGCATCCAGCCACTGGATACCCGTGTCTCCAAAGAGACAGAATACACACCAGCCTGTTGGCTTAGCTGTGGATTCACACCTCACTTAACAGCACTGAGATGAATTTATAATAAAACAAGAATAAGTTTTATTAATTTGATTCTAAGCAGCGATAACAGAAACAGAAAATTGTTACAAATAAAACAAAAATATAATCACGCTTTCTAGTGACTAAAATTTAACAGATTACAATCCTTGTCCAAGGCAGTTTTCTCACCTACAGCTACTTTTTAATATCACCAGCCCTAAGTAGTTGGGGATCCACCGTTCATAGAATGTAAAGAACACTGACCTCTTTCCCTCCCTCCCTCCTCCAGTGATGAATAAGAAAATGCTCTTTTGCTTCTCCTTATATTCCCTAAAGTTCATTGTCTTTGGTCTCAAGAGTCAGGATGACTTATCCTCCTGATAACGGATGTTAACCTCCGATGTAAAGGAACTGCCCAATGTCTCTGGCATCACCATGCTCAATTTACATTAGAGACACATGTAAACAGGCAAATCAACATTCCTTTGTCTAGGACAAATTTGTTTATCAACTCTGCTCCCAAAACACATTTTAGGAACATATTTCCAGCACACACACAACTCTTTACACACCATCTGTACATACATCATGTAATGATATTAATGACTGATGTGTCACCAGCTTTCATTTGATACTTCGCACGGTAGTCTTTACAGATGAATGAGAGCAATGTGATAGGTGGAGTGAATGTGTCAGGTCTGATAGGAATTACAAAATAATGGGTCTCTGCCAGTCGGCATGGAGGGGCTCTTAAGGTCAGACCATAGTAATGGTCAACACATCTGATCATTCTACAAGTGGTTGAGCTTTACCCAAAAATGGCAAATGAAATGTCAAAACTAGGGGCTGGACTGTTGGATCTGTCATGAGATAGGCACCGTCAATGTTTGAAGCTTGCTCTTGCCAGCTACAGTGCCACCTGGAGGTGATATCAAGGGTTCTTAGGGGAATTGAGCTGAGATGATGGCTCAATGGATTAAACTAATCTGTAAGCAGGGGTAGATGTGGCTTGTTTTGCTCCTTAAGGAGCAGATTCTGCAAGGTGACGATTTTGGACAGGACCAGCAACCAGGCCAGGTTGATCATTCTCTTGGTATTGGGGCTGTCAAGTGATTAAAAAAAGTAATTGCACGATTAAGCAATAATAGAATACCATTTATTTAAATATTTTTGGATGCTTTCTACATTTTCAAATATATTGATTTCAGTTACAACACAGAACACAAAGTGTACAGTGCTCACTTTATAATTATTTTTTATTACAAGTATTTGCTCTGTAAAAAAACAAAAGAAATAGTATTTTTCAATTCACCTAATACAAGTGCTGTAGAGTAATCTCTTTATCATGAAAGTTGAATTTACAAATGTAGAATTATGTACAAAATAATGTATTCAAAAATAAAACCATGTAAAATTTTAGAGCCTGCAAGTCCACTCAGTCCTCCTCCTTGTTCAGCCAATTGCTCAAACAAGTTTGTTTACATTTGCAGGAGATAATGCTGCCCACTTTTTGTTTACAATGTCACCTGAAAGTGAGGACGGGCATTCTCATGGCACGGTTGTAGCCAGCATCGCAAGGTATTTACGTGCCAGATGTACTAAAGATTCATATGTCCCTTCATGCTTCAACCACCTTTCCAGGGGACATGCATCCATGCTGATGACGGGTTCTGCTCTATAACAATCCAAGGCAGTGCGGACCAACGCATGTTCATTTTCATTATCCGAGTCAGATGCCACCAGCAAACGGTTGGTTTTCTTTTTTGGTGGTTCAGGTTCTGTAGTTTCCGCATCAGAGTGTTGTTCTTTTAAGACTTCTGAAAGCATGCTCCACACCTCATCCCTCTCAGATTTTGGAAGGCACTTCAGATTCTTAAACCTTGGGTCGAGCGCTGTAGCTATCTGTAGAAATCTCACATTGGTATCTTCTTTGCGTTATGTCAAATCTGCAGTGAAAATATTCTTAAAATGAATAGCATGTGCTGGGTCATCATCCGAGACTGCTATAACATGAAATATATGGTAAAACAGAGCAAGGGTCATACAATTCTCCCCTGAGGAGTTCAGTCACAAATTTAATTAATGCATTATTTTTTTAATGAGCATCATCAGCATGGAAGCATGTCCTCTGGAATGGTGGCCGAAGCATGAAGGGGCATATGAATATTTAGCATATCTGGCACATAAAGACCTTGCAATGCCAGCAACAAAAGTGCCGTGCAAATTGCCTGTTCTCACTTTCTGGTGACATTGTAAATAAAAAGAGGACAGCATTATCTCCTGTAAATGTAAACAAACTCGTTTCTCTTAGCACTTGTAGGCTCTGAAGTTTTACATTGTTCTGTTTTTGAGTGCAGTTATGGAACAAAAAAAATCTACATTTGTAAGTTGCTCTTTCACGACAGAGATTGCACTACAGTACTTGTATGAGATTTATTTTTTACAGTGCAAATATTTATAATAAAAATATACACTTTGATTTCAATTACAACACAGAATACAACGTATATGAAAATGTAGAAAAATATCCAAGATATTTAATAAATTTCAATTGGTATTCTATTTAACAGTGCAATTAAAACTGCGATTAATCATGATTAATTTTTTTTGAGTTTAATCGCATGAGTTAACTGCGATTAATCGACAGCCCTACTTGGTACCTGTTATGTGCATGGCTTCATTCAGCTGAGTATCTACTAGTTCCGACCCACAGTTTGAAAACTGCTGTCCTAGACACATACGCTTTGGTCATGGGCCAGAGTGTGTCCATTCAGGAAGATGTTGAGTTGTTTATTGGCTTTTGTGTGGTACAAATGGAAGGTGATTGTGAGGAAGTGGAATGGCTGCTCTTAAGCAAAGATTCGTTTTCTGGGACCAGCTATACTGTAACAGAACCGTTATCTGTATATTTCCTTCAATAGAGATTTTATCAGGATTTTGGCTCAGAAGGTGGGGATGTTGGTAGTATGTGCTCATGTTATGAATTTGCTGCTATTGGAAAATAAGTAATATTAATTGACTCTTGGATCATACAGCATTTCCCTCAAGATATAAAGGAAGGGTGATGGCAAACCAGCAAATTGTCTCAATTCAGTGAATATGGTTGAGTGAAAATAGTTTAAAGTTTTCTGATTAATACTTGAAATATGGGAAAAATTTCAGGAAAAGGAAGAAGAATGATCTTGTGATTAAGACATTAGGCTAATGTTCCAGAGTTTAGGTTTCAGTTGCTGGACCTTTCACAAATTCCCTGTGAGACCTTTGGCAAGTCCTTTATCTATTCTGTGCCTTGGTTCCACTTCTGTAAAATGGGGATAATACGTCCCTTCCTCAGAAGGAGTACTATAAGGATAAATTCATTAATGTTTTTAAAGTACTTGGATACTATGGTGATGAGGGGAGAATGAGAAGTATGGTCCAGTTATTAGTATGCTAGGCTTGGATTGGGGAGAATGAAATTCAATTCCCTGCTGCATCACAGACTTTCTGCATGACATTGGGCAAGTCACTTAGTGTTTCCATTCCTCAATTTCCCATCTCTGGAATAGGGATAAAAGTATTTTCCTATGTCACGAGGGTGTTGTGAGGATAAAAATATTCTTCTTTGAGTAGTGTCCCTATGGGTGCTCCATTGTAAGTATCGTGTGTCCCTGCTGGAGAACTTCGGTAGCAGTGTCCATTAGGCCCACACATGTGCTGTCTGTCCTCTCGCCCCGCCAAGAGGCTAGCCAGCACACAGGCTAACTGCCTTCAGTTCCTTCTCAACTGTCCCTGGCTGGAGACTGAGCTATTCACAGTGCATTATGACCATGCTTTTGTTTTGCATTTCTGTAGTTAGTCTCCTAGTACTTAGTTTTAGTATTAGTTCTTTCCTTTTTATCTTATCTTTTCTCCCTGGAAAAAAAAAATTCCCACCTTTTTTCTTTGGGGGAACCCTCCCCCAACAGGATATGCCCAGTTCACTGGACTTCAAAAAGTGACTTTCTTGTATGCAACAGGGATAGCCTCTTTCTAAGCACTCTCAGAGCATACGCTGCCTTGGGAAAGACCACATTTAACAAAAGTGTGGTCTCTACCAGCAACTCAAGCCCACGTCTCGCAAGGATACGGAGCTGAGACAGAAGATCGTCTTAATGGAGGCGGCCCTCCAACCCTCTCTGGACTAGTGCCATGAGTTACCTGGCAGACATGAGTCTTCCCCACAATCTTAAACATCTAAAAACGTTGGATCCAAGAAACCAGGCGCTGACCCCTCTCATAAATCATCGAAAAAGAGAGCAAGAAGTCCCCACAGTGAGCCCTGAGATAGCTGCAAACAATCTCTGGCATGCTCATTATCTTCAGTACCGTCAGCACCAAGACAATCCCAGCCCAGTACCCCTGCTCACAGATATCTACATTGGTAGGTACTGTTGACAAGTACCTATGGATGCAATGGGCTCAGGCACCAAGTCAACAGCACTGAGGGACAAGGAGAGGAGTAAGCACTCCACTAAGAAGGCACTGCTGGTATGCTATTCTCCATCGGTACCATCATCAATGTCCCATCCCCACACCAGAACGATCGGTGCAGGCAAGATCTCCTTCCTCCCTGGTACTGACAGTGGCACCGAGTTGGTCAGTACTGCCAGCATTCCGGCACTCAAGGGACCTCCGTGTATCTGATGTTCCAGAGTCTCTTCTTCTCGGTACCGGGATTTCCATACCGAGTCTTCATTTGGCATGGACGTTTTCCCCGCTGCCCTGTCATGCTCCCCTGCTCTCTAGTGCGGGCTTGGATAGTGAACCAGGGGAGGCGGTATATCAATACTCCTCCCAAGCTCCCTCTGGTGCCCAATATCTACAGGGCCACCGAGCATACCCTCAGATGGCCCTACCACTGCCATCGTGGTATGGCCAACCATGGGCACCACCACAACCACTGCGGCCATACTGGGACCCTTGGACTGCATATCACCGCCATGCCTCTCAGGCTTTTATCCCCACCCAAGAACCCTCGAGATGCACCCCTTCCGCTGCGGCATCCAGAGCTTTGTAACCTCCAGAAGAAATTGGGAAAGAACCATAGGGCGGTTTTGTTGAGGAAGAGGTGACCTTGAGGACCATATCCTTCTCCTTCCCTGATGAGGCCGTCATGCCTTCCCCACCATCTCTGGCTGATGATTGTCACCTCTTCCAGGACCTAGCAAAGAGAGTGACAGATACACTCCAAATACCACTAGAAGAAGTCAAGGACATCCATCATCGATTCTGACCTACTCCATTCATCCTCAAAAATTAATTAGTGAGACTATTCTGGACCCCACAAAAACCATTTGGCAGACCCAACATCGGTGGCACCTACCTGCAAGTGGGCGGACAAAAAATATTATGTCCTAGCGAGAGAGACTGAATTCCTCTTCTCCCACCCTCCACCCATCTCCATCATGATGGATGCATTTAATTCCCATGGCCACCAACACCAGATGAAGTCTATTCCTTATGATAGGGTCCAAATGCTTCCAGTCCCTTTTTGGGAGGAAAACATACTCCTCGGCCACACTTCAGTTTCGAATCGCCAGTTACCAAGCCCTGATGGCAAAATACGACTATGTAAACTATTCAAAACAACAATTTTATTTAACAGTTACCTGAGTCTCACTGCGACCAATTTAAAGCCATTATCCAAGAGAGACAGTTAGTGGCCAAGACAAGACTACAGTCTGCCCTCGACACAGCAGCAAGGTCTGTCTCCATGGCGGAGGTTATGTGATGTGCATCATGGCTACATCTGTCGGTCTTCCCAAAGGAGGTACAGTCGACCGTTGAAGATCTTCCCTTTGGATGGATGCCTCTCTTCACACCCTGAAGGATTCTAGGGCCACTCTCTGTTCATTGGGCATCTACACGCCAGGACAAAAGGGGAAATTTAGTCCGCTGCCCCAGCTCAAATCACACTCCTCCCAATACCCAGCTCAGTGCTACTATGAGCCACACAGAGAAAAATAAGTTCAAGGTGTAAACCATCTGGCCTACAGTCGTCCTCATTCCAGCTGTCAATTTCAAGCATCAACTTTGATGTGTTGGTCGAGGCATCGAAAGACCACTTCTCCCCGCCCCCCCCAACTGCTACAGATGACCACTGCTATCCACACATTTGGCCACCGTCTAGCAATGTTCTGCAGCACCTAGGAATGCATAACATTTGAATCAATGGGTCTTAGAGATCATTTGCAATGGGTACTCTATCCATTTTACCTCCCTGACCCCTCCACAACAGCCTTCCCCATCCCTCTTTAGGGATCCTTCTCACAAGAGTTTACTACGATAAGAAGTCGATCATCTCCTCCAGTTAGGAGCCATAGAACCAGTACTTCACCATCTACGAGGCAAAGGGTTCTACTCTCACTATTTCCTAGTACCCATCAGGACGTCAAAGCTCAAATTCAAGATGATCACTCTCTAGCAATGATCGTTCCAGCATTGAAACAGGGAGACTTGTTTTCAACTCTTGACCTTCAGGATTCCTACTTTCATATCTTAATCCTACCATCTCATAGATGATTTATCAGATTCATCCTAAGACAAGACACAGGCGCCGACGTTCCAATGTGCTGGGGGGTGCTCGATTCCTGGCTCTGCTTCAGACCCTGCCCCCATTCCACCCCTTCTCCCAAGCACCCGCCCCCACCCACCTCTTCCTGATCGCGATGGATGGGAGGCACTGGGGGGGAAGAGCGGAGCTGATAGGGGGTTGCCGGAGGGTGTTCAGAACCCACCACTTTTTCCCCGTGGGTACTCCAGCCCCAGAGCACCCATGGAGTTGGCACCTATGAGACAAGACCACTACCAGTACAGGTTACTCCCCTTTAGGCTATCATCCGTCCTGAGAGTATTCTCCAAGGTTCTCTCAGTAGTGGCTGTGCGTGTAACTCTCCCAAGGGATCATGATTTACCCCTATCTGGACGATTGCCTCCTCAGAACCCTGACTCCCTATCCCATCATGGGACCTAAACCTGGTACTGAAAGGGCTGACCAGGTCTCCCTTCAAACCCTGGCCACCTGTTCACTTATATGCCTGTCAGTGAAAACAGCCTTCCTGATAGGGAAAGGAGAATAGGAGAAATAATGGCCCTAATGACACATCCTCCCTACACGGTATTCTTTCGGGACAAGGTTACACTCAGACTACATCAAAAATTAATTCCTAAAGTAATCTCCCTGTTTCACATGAACTAATTGATTCACCTTCCAATCTTCTACCCCAAGCCTCACCAAGACAACAGGGAGGGTATATTACACACTCTAGATGTCATGAGAGCCTAGCCTTCTACCTTATAGTTTTAAAGAAGTCCCTATGTTTTTCCTCCCCATTGTGGAAAGTTCCAAGGGCTCAGCAATATCAGCCCAGAGACTCTCCAAGTGGGTCTCAAACTGCATTAAACAATGTTACCAAGTACACAATATGACACCTCCAAATATTATTGGTACACGCTCCACAAGATTGATCTCCTCATCCGTTGCCTTCTTCAAAAATGTCCATATCTCAGTGATCTGTAGACCGGTGACATGGGTGTCAGTCCATGCCTTCGCAGAACATTTTACGATCACTGGGGACTCCGCATCCAATGCCATTTTTAGCTCCACAGTAGTGTGATCTGTAACTGACCCAACCCCGAAGCCCCGGCCCTCCTGCAGGGATACTGCTCAGGAGTCACCTACAGTGGAGCACCCATAGGGACATTACTTGAAGAAGAAGTTACTCACCTTGTGCAGTAATGATAGTTCTTTGAGATGTGTGTCCTTATAGGTGCTCCACAACTTACCCTCCTCCCCTCTACTTCAGAGTGCTTGTCACTGACTTTGGTAGAGAAGGAACTGAGGGGGGTTAGCCTGCCTGCAGTAGCTAGCCTCGTGGAGGGGCACAAGGACAGACAGTACATGTGCGGGCTTAATGGACACTACTATCGAAGTTCTATGATCAGCAGCGCAGGGATGCAAGCACACCTACAGTGGAGCACCCATGGGGATACACATCTCAAAGAACCATCATTACTTGCACAAGGTAAGTAATTTCTTCTTAGATTGTTAGGCACTCAAATAAGTACCATGCATAGATATATAGGGGAGCATGCAAGTAGAAAGGAATGCGTAGAGGTAGAAAATGTGTGGTGGGAGAAGGTCACCTTTTTAGGGCTCTGGATAAAACTTCATTATAGCTGTAGAGTAATGTTAACATACAGTGCCTTTTTGGGCAGCAGAGGGGGATTCCTGGGTTGTAGAAGTAATCCTAGTCATATCCCTGACTTTAGGGTGTTTTGCCTTATTTCTTTTAAAGGAAGTTATTGATCCACAAAAACAACAAGAAGTCCTTGTGGCACCTTAGAGACTAACAAATTTATTTGGGCATAAGCTTTTATGGGCTAGAACCCACTTCATCAGATGCATGAAGTGAAAAATACAGGAGCAGGTATAAATACATGAAAGGATGGGGGTTGCTTTACCAAGTGTGAGGTCAGTCTAACGAGATGAAATCAATTAACAGCAGGATACCAAGGGAGGAAAAATAACTTTTGAAGTGATAAGAGAGTGGCCCATTAAAGACAGTTGACAAGAAGGTGTGAGTAACAGTAGGGAGAAATTAGTATTGGGGAAATTAAGTTTAGGTTTTGTAATGACCCAACCACTCCCAGTCTTTATTCAGGCCTAATCCAGTTTGCAAATTAATTCCAGTTCTTCAGCTTCATGTTGGAGTCTGTTTTTGAAGTTTTTTTTGTTGAAGAATTGCCACTTTGAGGTCTGTTTATTGAGTGACCAGAGTGTGAAGTGTTCTCCTACTCGGTTTTTGAATGGTATGAGTCCTGATGGTAGATTTGTGTCCACTTATTCTTTTGCATAGAGACTGTCTGTCTGGTTTGGCCAATGTACATGGCAGAGGGAAATTGCTGGCACATGATGGCATATATCACATTGGTAGATGTGCAGGTGAATGAGCCCCAGATGGTGTGGCTAATGTGGTTAGGTCCTATGATGGTGTCCCTTAAATAGATATGTGGACAGAGTTGGCACTGGGGTTTGTAGCAGGGTTTGGTTCCTGGGTTAGTGTTTTTGTTGTGTGGTGTGTAGTTGCTGGTGAGTATTTGCTTTAGGTTGGGGGGCTGTCTGTAGGCGAGGACTGGCCTGTCTCCCAAGGTCTGTGAAAGTGAGGGATCATCCTCCAGGATAGGTTGTAGATCCTTGACAATGCGCTGGAAAGGTTTTACTTGGGGGCTATAGATGACGGCTAGTGGCGTTCTGTTACTTTCTTTGTTGGGCCTGTCTTGTAGTAGGTGACTTCTGGGTACCCTTCTGGCTCTGTCAATCTGATTCTTCACTTCACCAGGTGGGTATTGCAGTTTTAAGAACGATTGAGAGAGATCCTGTAGGTGTTTGTCTCTGTCTGAGGGATTGGAGCAAATGCGGTTGTATCTTAGAGCTTGGCTGTAGACAATGGATTGTGTGATGTGATCTGGATGAAAGCTGGAGGCATGTAAGTAAGTATAGCAGTCAGTAGGTTTCTGGTATAGGGTGGTGTTTATGTGATCATCACTTATTAGCACTGTAGTGTCTAGGAAGTGGATCTCTTGTGTGGACTGGTCCAGGGTGAGGTGGATGGTGGGGTGGAAATCGTGGTGGAATTCCTCAAGGGCCTCCTTCCCATGGGTCCATATGATGTCATCAATGTAGTGCAAGTAGAGTAGGGGTGTAAGGAGATGAGAGCTGAGGAAGCATTGTTCTAAGTCAGCCATAAAAATGTTGGCATACTGAGGGGCCATGCGGATACCGATAGCAGTCCCGCTGACTTGAAGGTATAAATTGTCCCCAAATCTGAAATAGTTGTGGGTGAGGACAAAGTTCAGCCACCAGCTTTGCCGTGATGGTATCGGGGATGCTATTTCTGATGGCTTGTAGTCCATCTTTGTGTGGAATGTTGGTGTAGAGGGCTTCTACATCCATAGTGGCTAGGATGGTGTTTTCTGAAAGATCACCAAAGGATTGTAGTTTCCTCAGGAAGTCAGTGGTGTCTTGACGATAGCTGGGAGTGCTGGTAGCATAGGGCCTGAGGAGAGAGTCTACATAGCCAGATAATCCTGCTGTCAGGGTGCCAATGCCTGAGATGATGGGGTGTCCAGGATTCCCAGGTTTATGGATTTTGGGTAGCAGGTAGAATACCCCTGGTCAGGGCTCTAGGGGTGTGTCAGTGTAGATTTAGTCCTGTGCTTCTTTAGGGAGTTTCTTGAGCAGATGGTGTAGTTTCTTTTGGTAATCCTCAGTGGGGTCAGAGGGTAATGGCCTGTAGAATGTGGTGTCATGGGCCACTCTCTTACCACTTCAAAAGTTATTTTTCCTCCCTTGGTATCCTGTTGTTAGTTGATTTATCTCATTAGACTGACCTCATACGTGGTAAAGCAACCCCCATCCTTTCATGTATCTATACCTGCTCCTGTATTTTTCACTTCATGCATCTGATGAAGTGGGTTCTAGTCCACGAAAGCTTATGCCCAAATAAATGTATTAGTCTCTAAGGGTATGTCTACACTTACCCGGTAGTTCGGCGGCGAGCGATCGAACTTCTGGGTTCGACTTATTGCGTCTTGTCTGGACGCGATAAGTCGAACCAGGAAGTGCTCGCCGTCGACTGCGGTACTCCAGCTAGACGAGAGGAGTACCGCGGAGTCAACAGGGGAGCCTGCCTGCCGTGTGTGGACCGAGGTAAGATCGAACTAAGGTACTTCGAACTTCAGCTACGTGAATAACGTAGCTGAAGTTGTGTACCTTAGTTCGATTTGGGGGGTTAGTGTAGACCAAGCCTAAGGTGCCACAAGGACTCCTTGTTGTTTTTGCTGATACAGACTAACAAGGCTACCACTCTGAAAATTGATCCACAAGTATATCTTCCAGCTCAATTAACTTGGATGTACCACATGATTTTCAGCAGTTATATACGGTGGGTAATAAGAGATGTTGAATTCGCTTCTGGGTATTGGAACTAATTTTTTCCCCCATGACTTCTTTCTGGTAAAAAGGTAGCTTTGCCAAAAGCAAAATTTGTTGATTTTAATGTAGTATTCAAGAGTTTGTCTTTTGGTTATTGGGATGGGCAGATTTGTTTTAAATTTGTCTAATTTGGGCAGCATTTTGGTAACAAAACTGAAAACAATATTTTTAGACTTGCTGAGCTATTAATTTCTCATTGGCATGACAGAACTTTGAGAGAGACAAGAGAGGTGAGGTAATATCTTTTATTGGACCAATTTCTGTTGGTGGAAGGTACAAGCTTTTGCGCTACACAGAGCATTTGGTAATTTTTTTTTTTTTTTTTTTAAGATAAAGAAGGAAGACGAAAGCTTTGATAGATTTTACATTTTTGCCAGTTTTTTCTTGTCTGAGTTCAAGACTGCTATAAATAACCACCTGTTTCTAAAAGCAGATTTTTTCAGTCAAACAATAAAAGGTTATTTTGAGAGAAAGGATGGTCTTGTGGTTAAGGCAGTGGACCGAGTCTTTTGATACTTGGCTTCAGTTCTTGGCTCTGCCACTGAATTGCTGTGTGACTAGGCAAGTCACTTGGTTTCGCTGTGCCTCACTTCCCCATCTGCAAAATACTTCTGTTCTCCAGCACTGTGGTGTTTATTTGAATTGTTACCTCTTTAGGGAGGGGCAGTCTCTTAATTGTGTACAGTACCTAGCACAGTCGGGGCTGCAATCTTGGTTGGCATTTGTAACAAAAATACTTAGTTGTTTTAAGTGATAACTATATAAGAAATTCAAAATTAAGACAAAAGTTTAATTCAATTAATTATTCAGGTTGTTGCATCTAGTTTGATCTACTATTTAGTCAAAACAGTGGTTGATCCTGTTCTGGACAGTTTAATTTGGTACATAAGATCAGAAAGCATGGGGGCTTTTTTCTCTTGTGACACCAAAGAAACAGCCAATTTACCCTGCCTGATGGGAAACATGTTTTCAACTTGGCTGATGATTTGTATGCCAAGTTTTATCCTGATATCTGAAATAACAGAAATGCTAAATCTCCCTAGTCTGTCTCTCAATTTGTGATGCTACACACACTGGGTTCCTCCTTCTCACTTGCTCTGACAGGTAGGATGAAAAACAGTCACATCCAGGATATTTCTACACTCTATGGTTTCCCCCCTCTGCCTCTCTAGAATTCCTGCTTTAAAAGCAACATATAGAAAGTGAGCTTTATGGCCATGTCTGTTTGCTGTTTGTCTTTGAGAGAAGGCTTTGAAAAGAAAAATTTCAACTGCCTCTTACAGGGGTGCTTTCCTGCAGGACCTTTTTTCTACTTCCACTGAGGAAAAACCTTGCCTACCTCAGTGGAGCAAGGCACTGACTGAAGCAATTTCTGCAGTTGTAACAGACAAAACCAGTCAATCAGCTTCCTTAAAAGGTGGGGGAAACTCACCTACAGGGACCAAAGCTTCTGTAGGGATGCTTCAAGGAGATCATTAGCTGAGGTGGTCTCTGGGACTGTGAAGTTAGTAATTTGCTGGCTGATGACATTATAACAATGTGGCATTTCCTGTTCCTCTCTTCCCAGAAAGGTTTTTTTTAAAAAATTTATCCAGAATCCTTTGGAGGTCAACAATAGATTGCAGGTATATTCAGTGATACACATGAATCATCAGATACATTTCCAATCTGGAGTAGGAGAAGACTTCTAATAATAATACACCAAGATCTGGTCTTTGTACGGCACTAAACATTTTTACTAAACTGAAGATATAACTGCTTTTCTCAGACACCCAAGCATGCCTGTACCTAACATACTACTCAAAAAGTGTGTCTTAGATTCTCAAGGTGTGCATTCTGTTCCTAGATCCTTGGGCTTCATCTAAACAAAAGTCCATTTTCGTGCCAGTACAAAAGGTAGGATTGTAGCCTATGTGGACTCCTCCACTGCAAAATCTTTCTTGGCACAGGGATGAACCATATACTTTGTGACCTCCGAACCTTTGAGAAATATGGAGTGATTCTACAAATGTTAGTCTTTTTGGCTTTGTGCACCCATGTGACATTATTCATCAGACAATATCTAAGGCCTGGTCTACACTAACCCCCCAATTCGAACTAAGGTACGCAACTTCAGCTACGTGAATAACGTAGCTGAAGTCGACGTACCTTAGTTCGAACTTACCGCGGTCCAGATGCGGCAGGCAGGCTCCCCCGTCGACTCCGTGTACTGCTCTCGCCGAGCAAGATTACCGGAGTCGACGGCGAGCACTTCTGGGTTCGATTTTATCGCGTCCAGACAAGACGCGATAAATCGAACCCGGAAGTTCGATTGCCAGCCGCCGAACTACCGCGTAAGTATAGACAAGCCCTAAGTCCTCTGAAGGGCTGATTTTTTTTTTTTTTTTTTGAGTGACTGTCCCTGTGTGTAGTGCACTTCAGGGTTAAACATGTGCCCAGGGCTGGAGATGTTTTTCCCTAGCACTTTCCATCTGGTCTGCACGTGTGCCCCTGCTCTCCTCATGTTCCTCACCAAGGAGATAAGGGGAGCTGTCAGAATGTCACCATCTTAGTTCTTTCTTACCACTTGTGGTCTAGGATGGAGCTTCAGTGTCTGTACTGACTTCAGCTTCTTTCTGTAAACTTTTAAATAGATAAGGAACCGCACCTGAGAAACTCTCTCCTAACATTCAGAACACCCCCCCCACACACACTCCAGGACAGGGAGCTGTTGCTGAGCTCTCTCTTCCCCTTCCCCCACCCGCCTCCCAAAAAAACAAAAAACCCAACAACAAACAAAACCAAAGAACTTCTATCTTCCAACTGTTGCGGGAGAGTATGTCAAGGATCATCCCTGGCTTCAAAAATTTCATTAAATGACATAAACCCTTCCTGGTCACAGATTTCATGACACTTGTCTGTACTGCCTGGGGGTAACCCACATCCCTTCTGGCTGCCATTTATGCAGGTTGTTCCCAAGTAGGACTTAGCAGTATAGGGAGTTCTGACCCCATAAGTTCCTCATGGAGGAGCCCATGAAGACAGAAACAATTTCTGACTGGCGAGACACCCCCTCCTCCCCCAAAAGGTAGGAATGGCCCCTCTTAATTGGTTCTGGGCGGTTCCAAGATCTCTGTCTCCTTTCTGACTCCAAGAGACATTAGAGAACAGAGCTAAGACAGATGAGGGAAAAGAGAGACACATGCTACCATAAGGACAAGAGGGAAGATCCTCTGACCAAGACTTCTAAAAAGAGGTAGAAGTCTCCATCCCATACCAAGTGATTGGGAGCTTTGTGCTCTGGAGTGGGACCATCCAGTACCAGGAAGGACCAGTCTGGGACTTCCTCAAATGAAAAAACAGCAGTACCTCCAGTACTGGGAATGGTTCTTTGGCACCAAAACCCACTTTGGTATCCCTAGATCTGATGCCCTCTACTTCAATAGCTTGAGCTATGGAAACTACTCCATTGACTTTGGCTCGCTTCTCGACTCCAGTGTTCTCGGAATATATGTTCCATTCCTTTCCAGACCCCAACATATGATGCCAGAATGGTAGCTGGTACCAGTATCCCTATAGTATTCCTCTCCATCCTCATGTAAAAGTAGGTGTTGAAACACGGTACTGTCAACAACAGGGCGTTCACATTGGATCTGAGCTTCACAACTTAAGAGTCATAAGAGAACTATGACAGACACCCACTCTTGGACGGTGCTCTGAAGGGTTCTTTGAGAGGATTGAGCCCAGACAGAACATTGGGTGTCTCCAAGGTATCTCACTACTCTTATATGAAAGAGTACCCCACTATGCCTTCTGGTACCTAGTATTGTACCAAAGCCCTGCACCAAGGAGGTATGAGATCCCACAATGGTAGTATTGGGGCCTGGAAGATCTGTGAAACCACTGCCCAGTAAGGTCTCTTGTCTAACAAGAGGATAAAGGAGATCCAGGGTTCTGAGAGAAGAGGAAGAGCTTCGTCAGCCTCCTGAAGACATGCAATTATAGCAGCAAAAGGAAGAAGAAGAGAAGAGCAACAGGAGCAGGAGGATTATATGCTAGTGACCTTATCCTCCTCTTCCCGAGACAAGGGGGTGATTCCAGCTTCACCACCACATCCTGATTACACAAAGGCCTTACTTAAGAGGGTGACAGAGTCGCTACAAGTCCCCATGGAAGAGGTCCAGAAAGCACCATACAAACTGCTGGACATCTTGAATAGCATGAGTCTGAGTTGTGCCCCTATTAAGACCATCCTCTAACCTACCAGCACTCTTTGGCAGATGCTTGCCATGATCCCACCAGTATACCTGTGGGCTGAAAACAAACATTTTGTACCTGTGAAAGGGTCAGAGTACCTATTCTTTCTCCCACCTCCCAACTTGTTGGTAGTGTCGTTGGCCACCAGCATAGCAGAGAGACAGACCAGGACTATGCCACATAAGAAAGAAGTAAAGAGTCTTGATCTCTTTGGGGAAAAAAGCATATCCTTGGTTTCCGTACAGTTTTGTGTGTCAAACTGCCAAGCATTGATGGCCAAGTATGATTTTACCATCTACCACAGGGACACTCATCCTTTACTTCCCAACTACCACCATTGGAAATTGGTGTTTTGGCAGGACCTTCAAAAGCACACGCCAACTGTCCCTCCATATCTACACATTCCCTCTGGTTTTACCCCTCCCTTTGAAGGCTAACTTTCCCATTACCTATCTGCCTGGACAGAATTCACAATGGAAAGATGGGTAGTAGAGGTTATCTCCTCAGGATACACCATCAGTCTGCTTCCTTCCCCAACCTCCATCCATTTTCTGGGACACTTTTCATGAGAGGAGTCTTCTGTAAGAGGTAGAGTTGCTCTTTGAACTGAGGGCAATGGAACTAGTGCCTTCGACAGCAAGGAGAAAGGGGTTTTACTTGGGGTACTTCCTTATCCCCCAAAAGGCAGGAGGATGGAAACCCATTCTCAGGGAACTGAACAAATTAATACGCCACCAAAAGTTCAGAGTAGTGACCCTGCCATCAACTATCTCATCTCTTTACGGCCTTCGTTTTCAAAGATGCCTACTTTCACATGGACGTTCATTGGGCACCCAGGGAATTCCTGAGATTTGTGGCCAGTCAAAAGTGGTACAGGGGTCTCATCTTTGTACTCTTGACAGTGCTGAAAGTGTTGATCAAGGTGCTGTCAGTGGTGGCAGCTCACTTTCATCAATGAAGGAGTGACCGTTTATCCTTACTTTAATGATTTGGCTCCTAAAGGAACAATCTTGCCAGGAAACACAAGAAGCAACCACCAAGCTTCTACGTTATTTGATAGGTTGGGTTTTAAAGTGAATCTGGAGATGTCTACCCCGTAAACCTCACAATCGATAGAATTTATCAGAGCAAGGCTGGATGCTGTTATAACCAGGGCATATGTACTACATGACCACTTCCTCTCCATCATCTGACTAGTTCAGTGAAGCTGGACGAGTCCCTGGGCATCCACATGATCCTGCTTGGCGCTATTGGGTCATATGGACACAAGTACCTATCTCATCCGGTTTGCAGAGCTTTATCTCTGATGTCTGCAAGCCTGGTTGTGGACGGTTTACACTCTGGGCAAGCACAGTCTCGACTTGTTAGTCCTGATTCCCAAAAGGGTCTTAACCTCCCGTACTTGGTGGGAGGATAGAGGAAAAGTATGTCTGGTAGTGCTGTTCAACTCCCCACTTTCAGCAAAGACTATAACCACAGATGTACACCTTTTAGGTTGGGGAGCACATTTGGAGGGACAGGTTGGTTGAGCCGTATGGTCCTCTCAGGAGTCTGTGCTTCACATCAATGTGTAAGAGCAGCTGGACTAGCCTGCGAACAATTCTCCCTCGTATCTATGGCCAGTTAATCTGGGTGTTATTGGATGTGATGGCAGCCTATTACATCAACAAGCAAGGAGGAGCACACTCCTCAGCTTTGTGTGGATCCGTTGCCCTTGGAACTATAGCATTCCCATGTATATTACCCGGACTGCTGTCCACCTGCCAGGAATCCAAAACAGTCTGGTAGATTCTGTAAGCAGACATTTCTCCACAGAACTTGAATGAGACCAGCATGACCCAACTTTCTGGGGGATGTTATGGGTGTGGGATCTTGCATCCACAGATCTCTTCATGTCCCATGTGAACAAGTGCCAGGTGATTTGGGTGATGTTTTTCTCATGTAATGGTAAGGAGCCCTGAAACACTCGTTCCCTCCAAATTACCTTATTACTTTAGGTGTTGAAGAAAATCAGAATGTACAAGGTGCAATTCACCCTCATAGCATCAGGTTGGGACCATTTCTGGTACCCTATTCTTTTGCAACTGTCCTGACCTCCTCACTGCCTTCCCCTGGATATTAACCTAGGGCAAAGGATGGACTTGCCAACCCAAATCAGCTATGCTTCATCTGAGGGGATGTATTTGGTTGGATGTCAGTGTTAGAAAAGGCCTGTTTAGCAGATGTACAGGCTATTTTGAGCAGCAATAGAAAGGGACTCTACTGGGAAATTTTACAAATTAAAATGGAGAAGATTTGCATTTTGTTGTTTTAATAGACAAGGAATTTCCTCCTTTTGAGCAAAGAATCCACGTGTAGTGAACTACCTCTTCTACTTAAAATCTTCAGGGCTATTGTTTGGGTCTCTCAGGGTACACCTGGTGGCCATCTGTGCTGTCATCCGCTTAGGCTATGTCTACACTGCACACCACTGGTGACAGCATGCTGTATATGTGTAGCTACATGCCCAAGTAGAAAGCAGGCTGCTTCCACGCTGTATTGTATAGCTACTTGCGTCAGTGAAAGACTCTGGCAAGGGAGAGGTAGCAGGGAAAGGCTCCAGCAGTGAGGAGCTGCCGGAGCCTTTCCCCAATGCCTCCTTGCTTCCCGAGTGTTTCCCTGCCATGGGGACGAGCTTTGGCAACTCTCTGTGATGGGGAAAAGCTCTATCAATGAGGAGGCAGCAAGAAACTATACTGCTAAAAATAGCAGTGTAGACATGGGAGCCACTGCTTCAGCGTGTAGAAAGCTGTATAGGGTGCATACCTTCAGGGTTCAGGGCTGTCTTTTTACATTCCAAAGCAGTGCAGCACTATCTACATTGCTATTTATACCCATGCTAGGGAGGCATAGTGTATGTATTCTACATGCCACTGTGAAGAGTGTGCAGCATAGATGTACCCTTACTCTGTATTTTCTCACCTAGTCACTGCCCACTTCCTGAAAGATGTAATTCTAGACTTCCCTCCAGTGGCAAAACATGTACTAGCCTGGGACTTGAACCTTGTTTTATCAACCCTTACTAAGGCCTGGTCCCCACTAAGCCCCCACTGCGGACTAAGGTACGCAAATTCAGCTACGTTAATAACGTAGCTAAATTCGAAGTACCTTAGTCCGAACTTACCGCGGGTCCAGACGCTGCAGGCAGGCTCCCCCATCGATGCCGCGTACTCCTCTCGCCGAGCTGGAGTACCGGCGTCGACGGCGAGCACTTCCGGGATCGATTTATCGCGTCTAAACCAGACGCGATAAATCGATCCCAGAACATGGATTGCCTGCCACCGGACCCTCCGGTAAGTGTAGACGTACTCTTAGTCACTGTTCAAGTCGCTGGCATCCTGCTCTCTACTACATATCTCCATAAAGATAGCATTTTTGGTCACTATCATCTCAGTCAGAGTCTAAGACAGGGGTCAGCAACCTTTCAGAAGTGGTGTGCCGAGTCTTCATTTATTCACTCTAATTTAAGGTTTCGCGTGCCAGTAATACATTTTAATGTTTTTAGAAGGTCTCTCTCTATAAGTCTATAATATATAACTAAACTATTGTTGTATGTAAAGTAAATAAGGTTTTTAAAATGTTTAAGAAGCTTCATTTAAAATTAAATTAAAATGCAGAGCCCCCCCGGACTGGTGGCCAGGACCCGGGTAGTGTGAGTGCCACTGAAAATCTGCTCGTGTGCCGCCTTTGGCACGTGTGCCGTAGGTTGCCTACCCCTGGTCTAAGAGCTAGGCAGTGCTCATGGCTTATTCTCCCTTCCTTCTCCTCCCCCGATACAGTTCTCCACTAGGCCAAGGTATCCATGAAACTACATCTGAAATTCATTCCTAAGGTGGTGTCAGATTTTCACATGAACTAAAGTATCCAACTACTGTTTTTAACAGTAAACCTCTTTCTAGCAGGGAAGAGGTTGCATGGCACTTACTAGATGTGTGTAGGGCTCTTACCTTTTACCTGCAAAGGATGAAATTACTTCAAATGTCATAGACTTTGTCATTTGTGGAACAAATGAAAGGAGAAGCCATTTCGTGCCAGAAACAGTTGAAATAGATCTCAGTTTGCATCCTACTCTGCTACAAGATTAACATCTCCCTTGAGGGCATTGTGAGAGCACACTTGACTAGAGCTCAGGCAGCATCTGAAGTGTCCCTTAGAGTTGTCCCCCTTACTGACATCTGCACAGCAACAAATTGGAGTTTTGTACACATCTTTGCGAGACACTATCCCTTGGTGCAAGCAGCTGCTTCTGATGGTGCTTTAGGCAGAGCAGTTCTGCAATCTATTGTGTCATAGGACACCAGGCACCCACCTCCTTTAAAGGGACACTGCTTGTGAATGAACTGAAGTGCACTACACATAAGACAAATTAATTGGAGAAGGAGGGGTTACTTACTTTGTAATAACTTCAGTTCTTTAAGATGTTGTCCCTATGTCTAGTGCAGTGGTCTCCAAACTTTTTTGATCGCGCACCCCATCAGTAAAAAAATTTTGAGCACGCACCCCCTGCTCCTGGCCAAACTGTGGAAGCAAAAATAAATAAATAAATAAAAGTCACTCCGGCGGTGCTGCTCCTGCCGTATCCCCCCTCCCCCCGAAGAATACTCTTGCGCGCACCCCACTTTGGAGACCACTGGTCTAGTGCACTGCCTGCCCTCATTCCCCATTGCCTGGTTTCCCCCTACTGGGGACTGACGGTAGTGAAGGAACTAAGTTGCTGGTGGTTTGGCAGCCTCCTTTATTCCCTAAATGCAGAGTGCAAGGAGAGTGGTGGCACATGCATATGGATCAGGCAGACAGTGCTAAGGAAAAATCTCCAGTCCTGGGTGTATGGAGCGCCTGTGCAACCCAAAAGTGCCCTACACAAAGGGACAGCACATCTTGAACTGAAGTTACTACATGGGAAGTAACCTATCCTTATGGAAGGTGTACCACCTCAGAGTCATGGACATCTGGGCCAGTATGCCTTGGCCGATCCTATGGATTTGAAGGAGGAATATATCTGTTAGACAATTCCCTTCACACTCCTTTGTCGCTTCACTATTATTCACATATGCTTCAGTGTGGGTTAGGGTTCTCATCTACATCTCCACATACTTCAAAGTTTCTTGATTCTGCAGGAGATGAGGCAGCCTGATACTATCCCTCCTTGCCTCCTCTTGTCCCAGCCAGAATACACATAGCATTGGACATGAGCGTCTTGGGATAGGGAGCACACAAGGATGCCTTCTCAGCACAGCACAAAAACACCCAATGCAATTGGGTTAGCATTTATTGGTGTTCAGAAGGTTAATTCAAGGAAAATACAACCTCATAAAGTGAGGCACATCAATAGTTGCGTACTTGAATCGGCAGTATGACATGAAAAAACCCACTCTGCTTAGGGAGTCTGCCTCTTTTGCAGTTCTGCTTTCAGTAGGGCCTTATTTAATCTGGGTCACCTTAAATGCACAGTGAATTTGCTAAACTGATACAAGTTTCTTCCAGGGGAGTGGTCATTAAAGGCAGAGATATTACACCATTTCTTAAGGATCTGTTGTATCTCCATTGTTGACCTGTTGGCAATATATTTCCATGACAAACTCTCCCCTTTTTTAAAATGTATCTGGACATAGAAACACCAGCTAAAGGCATGCTTTACTGTTCCAAGGAATTTTCCTTGGCTTATACATTTCCTCCCTTCCAGGTCATATTAAATAATAATAATATTTTGTATTACTGTAGCACTTAAGAGCCCTAGTCATGGAGCAGCACCGCATTGTGCTAGGTGTTGTACAAACACAGAACAAAAAATACTGTCTCTGCCCCAAAGAGCTTACAATCTAAGTATAAGACGAGACAACAGATGAATACAGACAGATAGATCTGGGAGTACAAGAAAACAGCAAAACAGTATTGGTCAGCATGATAGGCAGTTAAATGTCTTAAACAGCACTAGTCATCCTGTGACTCTTTTAATCCTAATTTCCCCAGATTGGCCAAGGGAAGGTGTTGCCTAGACCTGCTGATGCTTTCCCAAGGGGTATATATCCCTCTGCTCTCATGCTGACACCATCTTGGGCCCAGTAATGCCTAGAACCCAAGTGTATTAAATCTTTTTGAATTGGTCCACAACAGGGCACTCCTGAAGTGGTAAAGCATCTCCGGATGCCCTGACCATAAGAACGGCCATACTGGGTCAGACAAAAGGTCCATCTAGCCCAGTATCCTGTCTTACGACTGGCCAATGCCAGGTGCATCAGAGGGAATGAACAGAACAGGTAATCATCAAGTGACCCATTCCCCGTCGCTCATTCCCAGCTTCTGGCAAACAGAGGCTAAAGACACCATCCCTGCCCATTCTGGCTAATAGTCATTGATGAACCTATCCTCCATGAATTTATCTAGTTCTTTTTTGAACCCTGTTAGTCTTGGCCTTCACAATATCCTCTGGCAAAGGGTTACACAGATTGACTGTGCGTTGTGTGAAGAAATACTTCCTTTTGTTTGTTTTAAACCTGCTGCCAATTAATTTCCCCTAGTTCCTGTGTTGTTATGAGAGAGTAAATAACACTTCCTTATTTACCATGCTGCACCCACAAAAAAGAGAAAACGAAAGAGGTACAATGAGGTGAAGGTGGCACTTTCCACATGATACAGGATAAGCCTTTTTTAAGAAAAAGATTCAGAATCCCCCCCATATTAGATTTTCTACAGAAGATTTTCCATTGAAGACCCTTTTACATTAAAGGCTCTGCACTTCAGAATCTTCAGCAGTCTTGCAGAGGTGGTGTACAGTGGAATCTTTCCTCTGCCTTTCAGATAGCCCCTCATTGGTTCTAGGGCAACTGTACTTAATCCCCTTAGAGTTGTGCGAACCGCCCTTCAAGATTTTCCATTTGGTAGATTTGTGGTTCTGCCTTCTGACATTAGTTCTGGATAGCAATCAAGTTGGCCAAGAAAATTAGAATTCTTGTACTTCACCTTAGTCCTCCATATTTGCTATTCCCTAGTGACAAGATGATCTTCAACACTTATCTTAGTTTTTGCCAAAATCCCTGTCTTCCTTTCCCCTAACCAGGGTACCACTTTCCAAGCTTCTGTCCTGATCCTAAATCAGAAAGGGAAAAGTCTACCACACCTTAGATTTCAAAAGGACTTAAGTATGTACACCTCTACCCCGATATAATGCGACCCGATATAACACGGATTCGGATATAACGCGGTAAAGCAGCGCTCCGGGTGGGGCGGGGCTGTGCGTTCCGGCGGATCAAAGCAAGTTTGATATAACGCGGTTTCACCTATAACACGGTAAGATTTTTTGGCTCCTGAGGACAGTGTTATATCGGGGTAGAGGTGTACTTAAATCAGTAAGATTGAGGTGAATGCATCCTCTTTTCTTCTCGTTCAAGGATAAGATCTAGTATCTAGCAGTAGAAATTGTCAGTAATGGTGAGGTTAATCACTACAATCAATTTTGGTTATAGTTTATTGCAGATTTATTTTAATAATCTGTCTTTTTTTCCCCTGCAGATAAGCAGCAAAGATGAAGATTTTTTAGACCTTTCTGTTGATGTAGAGCAAAATACATCAATTACTCACTGCTTAAGGTACATGCACAAACAAATGCTTATATATTTATTTGAGTCTTTAATCTGTCACCATGTTAACTAATAATAAATTGATGAAGATGAAAATGGAAGAAGTAAAGCAAAATAGCTCAGGTTAATTTGATAGTCCAAATGTTTATTTTACATGCTTATTGTCCCTGTTTATTTAAAATGACCATGTAAACTCATGATGTAAAACAGTGTGATTTTTATTTTGTTTAAAAATCAGTATATATTTCAAAATCAAGGAGTAGTTTCTACATCTTGCATTTTCCTTTCTGTTATATTCAGGGGTTTCAGCAATACAGAAACTCTGTGCAGTGAATACAAATATTACTGTGAAGAATGTCGCAGTAAACAGGAAGCACATAAAAGGTATAGTGTACTTAGAAAATATGTATTTCCATTTTTGGAACTTGTTAATGATTTAAAAAAAAAAAAAATTCCCTCTCTGATTCTGTGGATGCTTATCATGAATAACTTACTGAGTTGTACTCCACTTACTTTGAGTTCAATGGAAATATTCAGATAAGTAATGTTACTTATATGCATAAGTGTTTGGTTTGGGCTCTTGATCATCTTGATTTATTTCAAGGAAAGAATACAGCTTGTCTTTTAGGAACAAAACAAACTAGAAACGATGGGTGAAAATCAAGCTGTAAAACAGTGACAATCATACATTTTGCATGACTTTTTAAACTTGTCTGTATTTTTCTTAGCTATAATATTAAGTTGAGAAAAGATGGTAAGATCAAAAACATTAATGGCATTACTTAGTAGAGGTAGCATACATAGAATAATTCAGATTAACCGTATAGGTCTTAACGTCTATTATAAGAGAGATTCATAGCAATAGTTGACAAACCTGTATTTTTCTTTGATTCAATCAGAATTAATCTTGTAATAATATCACCATTTTTACTTTTTTCTCTTTTCTTATAAATTTAAGTTATTATATTAAACTACTACCTGACATAGTCCTTCCAAAAAGCAGCACAAAGTTTCTTGGAAGACTGAAATATTTTCTGTTTAGAAAAAATTCTTGCCCTTTGCCTAACATTGTAATATTTTTCTTTCACCTTTTAAGAACATTTTTACTGAAAATGATTTGTTTTTTATTAGGGAGACAACCAGCCCCCCGCAGGTGAGGTAATGTGTATTGGACCAACTTATGTTGGTGAAAGAGACAAGCTTTTGAGCAACACAGAGCTCTTCATCAGGTCTGGGAAAGATGTTCAGAATGCTTTTTATTAGTTTCTCTTGCACAGGTTTTATTTTATTTATTTATTTATTTATGCACTGAATTTTTTTTTTCAAAATAAAATTCCATTATGTGAAACATAACTCATCTGTATTAGTTCACATATGCTGGCGAGGGCTTATTAGTTGTGAAAGCAACCAATTACGTGTTACTGCACAGTGTGACACAACTCACAGGATCACTCTCAAACAAAATTAATAGATGCATTGACAGTGTTATATTCATAGATTCATAGATTCTAGGACTGGAAGGGACCTCGAGAGGTCATCTAGTCCAGTCCCCTGCCCGCATGGCAGGACCAAATACTGTCTAGACCATCCCTGATAGACCTTTATCTAACCTACTCTTAAATATCTCCAGAGATATTCATACATGTACATCAAGCACCATATAATTCTTAATAGGCCACAAAACAGCAGGTCCACGTAGAGCACAGAACAACAAAATGCATTACTGTGGCTCACTATTACAGTGATTTTTTCAAAGCTTCCCTAAGCTGTATAGTGCAATGAACAGGGCATGGACAGTCAGGTCTAGTGGTCAGACTCAGACCCATTGGCTGAAGCAAAGGGTCAAAACCAAAGATAATGTCAGGTACCAAACCAAAGTTCAGAGTCAGAGATGGTGTCAGGTGGCAAGCCAGAGGTCAGAGCTGGAGACAGAGTCAGAGGTAAGGTGGAGGAGCAGGGACCTGGCGTGTAGGGCAGGACAGCAGGAACTAGAAGTAGACAGGAGTCTGGGATAGGAGGACAGAAACCAGGAGCAAGCAGGAATGCAGGACTCAGGAGTCAGGTAGGGAAGAGGGGTCAGTAATAGTAGCCAGTCAGCTAGTTGCTCAGACAACTTCCTGTTGTTACTTCCTGGTTTATATAGAACCCTTCAACCAGACAGGGGGCTGGATGTTTCCCCAATTGGGAGCTTTGGGGGCAGGGCCCTCTGCAAGCTAACCCTTTGCTGGACCGTCTCCTGATTAACCAGGTGAGCTTCTGGATGTTGGTCGTCACCTTGGCATTGCCTAGGGACATGTTGGCCCGGGTTTGAAGCCCATGATCCCTCACATCTAGCTCCACGTTCAGTTGTTTTAATAGCCCTTCTGTCTGGCTGTTCAAACTCAGGAGACCAGCTGCCCACCTCTTCCCTCCACCCCAGTGGAAACTTTTCTCCCTTTGCTTCACAGATATTATGCAGGATACAGCAGGAAACTATGACCATTGGGATATTTTTCTCACTGAGGTCTAATTTTGTGAGTAAACAATGGCAACGTCCCTTCTGTCTACCAAAAGCACATTCAACTGTCATTCTGCACCTGCTGAACCGGTAGTTGAATCTCTCCTTGGTGCTGTCGATGTGGCCAGTGTACAGCTTCATGAGCCAGGAGAGCAACAGGTGTGCTGGGTTGCCCAGGATCACTATCGAAAGCTTGTCTCTCTCTCACCAATAGAAGTTGGCCCAATAAAGATATTACCTCACTCACCTTATCTCTCTAATATCCTGGGACTGTCACGGCTACAACTAGGCTGCATGTGGGATTGCTATTGACATTTTAAGATTCTCAATTACAATCTTCCTGTCAGGAAAGAAGTTCCTACATGAAGACGCGGGTGTCCTGCACCACAACACTGATGTCAGTGCAGTGTCCCTGGTGATTCACCAGTGCTTGCATAACCACAGAAAAGTAGCCCTTTCTGTTGATGCACTCTGTAGCAAGGTGGTCTGGTGCCAAAATAGGGATATATGTGCTGTCTATCATCTAGTTCGGTTTCCTATTGGGGAACCCCATTGCTGCAAATCCATCCACTATGTCCTGCACATTGCCAAGAGTAACAGTCCTGCGTAGCAGGAGACCATTAATGGCCCTGTACACTTGCATGACGACAGCATCCGCAGTGGATTTTTCCAACGCCACTTTGATTTCCAACTGACTGGTAGCAATTTGGCATCACAAGTTTCCACAATGCAATCAACACGTGCTTTGCCACTGTCAGTGCAACTCTCATTTTGGTGTCTGTGTGCTGGAGGGCTGGGGTGAGCTTAATACACAGATCCAGGAATGTGGCTTTGTGCATCTGAAAGTTCTGCAGCCACTGCTCATCATCCAAGCCTGTATTATGATGCGATTCCTCCAGTCAGTGCCCATTTCTCAGGCACAGGAAGCGGTGTTCCCCCACCAGCAGCTGCTCTGTGAATGCCACCAACAACCTTGAATTGGTTCTCGTTTTGTCCCAAAGCAGTCTGTCCTCCAAGAAATCATGTTCCCCACTGTTTTGGTTCTTCTTGCAGCTCTGCAATTACTGCAGGATTCTGTGCCCTGTGCTTGCAATGCTTATGAAAATAGTGCAGAACTGTGCAAATGCCATACTTCTGTCAGAGATGGTGGACAGCGAGGAAGGCCACATATGTTTGTGGGATTTTGAAAAAAAAAAAAAGGTGCGAAAATGATGGCAGACTGATGACATTATGGGATAGAGATAGTTGTACTGGGACTGTTGACCTCTTGCTGCCAGTCAGCCCTGCACAACTTGTTTTTGCCCCACCATGCATTGGCAAAATTTCCAAAAGGCAGTGTGCCTGATGGTGATGGGTTGTACACTGGGGTATCTGCCCATGGTGCACTGCACTGTGCATTGATACAAGTGTTCCTGATGAGTATGCGCACTGCCCACACAAGAGGAAAAGTATGAGTGCGCACAAGCAATATGCTAACTACAGTAGCTTTATGCCAACATAACTTAAAATCGACAAAAGTTTGTAGTGTAGACATGGCCTAAGGTGCTGTTTCTGATTATACCATAGCTCTAACATGTCATTTTGGGTAAGTCTCTTAAACTCATTCCTGAAGTTCACTAATACTTACTGATGTTTATTTAGCAGGCGCTGAGATTCTCGGGTGAAAGGTTTTCAGAAAGATATCTTCTTTGTGATATTAAAATTATCACAGAAACTGATTAATTTCACAGTGACTTCAAATGAAGAATAAGTAGAACGAGAATAATGCACAAACAAAGGCACTCAATATTCTTTCTAGTATTAGTGGGGGTTAGAAAAAGTGGAGAGATGCAGAAGTGGATACAGTATAAACAAAATTATGATAAAATTGTTTATTTTTCAAAACTCCATAAGTTTAGTCATCCAAAAAATAAAACTCATGAAAAAGGGTTTCACCATAATGTTCACAATAGGTACGCTAAATAAAAGAGCACTGATTCCAAGCTCTGAGTACCTTTTACAGTTTATTATAAATTTTAAAATGGACTCCAGCAATTACACCATCATCAAGCAATAATGTGAATATAACAAAAATCTAGTAAGTCCCACCCAAAAAATCATCACCAGAGTCCTCTCTCTTTTCCCAACTTTGCCCATTTCCTATCTCCTTACAGGTCAAGGTGAAAATGTCAGCCTTGCACAATGCCTGAAAGGTTAATAAGCTCAAACTGTCATGGACTAAAGGTGGAGACAAGTTTCAAAGACCTGTGATGCTAATGGCAGCCCCCCGCCACCCATCTCTTATGACAAACAGGCTGTAGCTGGCACCTTCCCTGTCATATATACAGAGGTGGTCTCTTAGATAGGTAAGCACCAAGGTCACTTAGGGCTTTATAGGTCAAAGCCAACACCTTAAAATCAACATGAAAACTAATGGCCAGTGCAGATAATCAAGTACTGGTTTAATGCACTTCCTAAAAGAAATACTGCTTAATAAAAAGACCACCAAATTCCACACCTGCTGCAATTTTAAGAGGTAGCGCCATAATCTAATCTCAAAGTGACAGTCCACTGCAAGGCCCACATCTGAAAGTAACTGTTGCAACCTCCTGCCTGTTTAGATGAATAAAAGAGTTGACCTAGGTATAACTGCTATCTGTTTCTCTACTAGTAGCTGGGAGTCCTAATGAGATTCCCACATTAATGAACCCAGTCAACAAATGATCAGATGATCATAGAATATGAGGGTTGGAAGGGACCTCTGGAGATCATCTAGTCCAACCCCCTGCTTAAATGAGGACCAATCCCCAACGATTTTTTTGCCCCAGATCCCTAAATGGCCCCCTCAAGGATTGAACTCACAACCCTGGGTTTAGCAGGCCAATGCTCAAACCCCTGAGCTATCCCTCCATCCACTATGTCCTTTCAGTTATGGGGACTGGTGATATTCTTGCCATATCTTCCATATCTCCCACCCCCAACCAGTGTCACTTCCCTTTTATCTGGGATGAGTTTCAACATCAAGCATAACTACTGATAAAGGTCAGATAGAGTGCTAGAGAGACTGCTGTCAAGATTGGTGAGGGGTTTCTGAAAAGTGGGCACATCAGTTTATCACAAAAATTAAGTTTTGATTGTTTTAAAGTGTGGCTTATTGGGTTAGCCCTGTATACTACTTGAAGAGATGGACACAGTAAAAAATGAAAGCTAAAATTGAGCTTTCATAGTATTTATTTTCTCAAAGAAGCTTGATTTGGGTGAACTGATATTTTTCCTTGCAAAGAAAGTTTGTGGATACCTTATCTATCTGGTTTTGTGTGTCCTGTATATATTTTGGTTGTCAGAAGATTGCTTTTAAGGATAATTTCTGTGGATGCAGTCTCAAGAACTACCCTAATTACTTGTGCATGTTTCGGTAAGGAATAGAATACTTAAGACAGCAAGATCTTTGGAGAAGTTTGTGTACAAGATACTATGTGTGGCGATCTGTCTTAACTGTATCTGAACAAGATTAAGATAAGAAAAGAGCACTTGTTTAAGTTAAGACAGCTGAGAGTTTGGATATTCCTGAAGTGGTCCAATATCTGGCCAAGTTAAGAGGAGATTATGGAGGTCAAGTAACTATTTGGTTTCTTGTCTTTCCATATAGGACACTTGTAATTTTATGGAGATTAGGAAAGCAGAAGTATGAGAGGATGCTGAATGGTTCTAAATTTGAAGAAGACAGAGCTAACAAAGTTAAGACTGAATTTTTAATTTTATTTCCTGAATTTGATATGGACTTGGTAAAAGTGCTAAACATCCACCCTGATCTGTACTTCTAAAAACTCTGAGCCTTAACAATTATAAGATTATTTCTTGCGGTGCAACATGCATTTGTCACAGATTCTTTTTCAGGCAGCTACTAAAAAGAAACTTTAGCTGTAGTTAATACAGACAGCTATAATTGAAATAATAGAAAAATTATACATAAGTATAAGGCCAATACAATGTGCATTGTGC
>NW_020664490.1:4158814-4177237 GCF_002925995.2 Terrapene triunguis | reverse complement strand
GCTGGGGCAGTCTGAGAGACCATGTGCTGTCTCTTTAAGGCATTCACACCAGAAGGCTCAGACTGCAGCAGCTGAGCTCTCCTGCTCCTGAGCCCTGTCCCCTCTCCCCCGCTCTGCAGAGATGGGGTACATGGCAGAGGGGAAGCGGGGATAGGGGGACACCCTGACATCAGCGCTCCCCTCCCCCGCCACTCTGCACAGGAAGATCCCAGGAGCAGGAAGATCCCTGGAGCAGCTGGCCAGAGGCTCCAAGGCAGAGGGCAGGTGCAACATGGCTGCAGAGCAGCAGAGGGAGGGGCACCTGAACACATGCCGCCGTGTGCAGCTCTGCTAATCACGTGCACGGCACTTGAGTCGCTCTGTAGGAGCAGAATTTTATAATTGTACTATAAAAATTAATGTATAATTTGATTTCATCCTGCCAGCCACCCTTTTTAAATAGCAAAAAGAAATAACCCTCTGGGACTATGGGATTCTGTTTCCCATATGCATTACAAATTGGGCCCTTTTAGTTCTTTGTTTTGAGGTTTAGTTAGTAAAAGACAGAATCCTGTATTGTGTCTATGTTAAGTAAATTAAAAAAATGTTAAAGGCCTGGGCCTCAAAGTAAATTGTTTTGGTTATAAAACTTTGCAAGGTTTAATTTACGATGTCTTTTTGCTCAATATAAAATACTGCTGTTTGTATTCTCAAAGGTCTCTATAAAAAACTGTTTGTATAAATAAAAAATGCATGCATCAAAAAAATAAAATGTAGAGGCCGTTAGTAACCAAATGGTCAATAAAATAAGATAAAATAAAACACTTATCAAAACTTATTAATGCCAAAAAACCATTAACACGCATCCATAATTCAAAAAGGGCAAATTAACAACCTTAAGGCAAAGGCTAGCACCCCTAAAAAGAATTAATTAAATCAAATCTAAAACAAAATAACCCTCTCAAAGATGTTTTAAAATGTTTACATCAAAAAATGACACCAATTAAAAAGTAACTGGGCATAAACTAACACAGCAAAATCCATAAATGTCAACAACAAAAAAACCCTATAAAAACAAAGTGCTTTGTCAAGGAACCTTGGGTTCATCTTGCCACTATTCCAAAAGCATCAAATCGCAACCAACAAAGCCCAGCTCCCTCTGTCGCCAATCTGGCTGGCCACTAGATTGATCCAAACTCTAAATTGGTAACTACACCTCTACCCCAATATAACGCTGTCCTCAGGAGCCAAAAAAATCTTACCGCGTTATAGGTGAAACCGCGTTATATCGAACTTGCTTTAATCCGCCGGAGTGCGCAGTCCTGCCCCCCCGGAGTGCTGCTTTACTGCGTTATATCCGAATTCATGTTATATCAGGCCGCGTTATATCGGGGTAGAGGTGTATAAACATCAACTGGCAAAACTGTGCATGGTGTGTGTGTAACTAAAAAGCATATGCTAACTGCTGTATTCTCAATAAATGCGGCATGTTGCCTTCTCCCCTATAAAAAAAATCTCATGTGCTTTGTTTAAGCATAACAGCTCCTGGGCGGCCATGCAAGCGCGCAGCTTAGGGGGAACACAGAACCAGAGCCTTTTATACCCCACTTCTTGTAACCTGTTGGATATCTAACCACATTGGCCACCTTCTGTGACCATAACAAGATTGATACCAGTCTATTATCCATATGTGGCCTTTTGGGTGTCCCTAGCCAAGCCCCTAATTATTACTATTACTAAACTGCATCACACAGTTCTTAATCATTCCTATACATAAACACATTTTAACCACCTAGTTATTGCATAGCAGCTAGATCACTAAAGCCTCCCCACAAACTCCATTCTTACACAACTGCTGTGTGCTGTCCACTTGTGGATATTTGTGTCTCTTTTTTCAGAATGAGTGTGCAGAATTTAATACCTGGGATTATTTCTTGGGCCTACTAGATTTCAGCTTAATAACCCAATTATGTGTGTTCTCCTATTTGCTGTTACAGCTTTCATAATTTCCATTAAACATGCTTACCAAAGGAATCAAAGCCCAAAGACTATGAACCCTCCAAGATCAAGTCAGCGTCAACAGTCGCCACTCTCCATATCTTTGCCCTAGATTAACTTTTGAGGTTGTTTGAAATTACACAATTCATTTTTGATCCATGTGCTGCTTTTGAATTTTATGATCGGCTGAATTTTAGGGAAAGCTGAGACCCTTCATGTCTTTTCACAAGAGGAGGAGGCAGGATATTTTTTGTTGTACTGAGCTTGTGTTGTACTTTTATGTAGTGTTGTATTAATTGAACTTTTACATAGTGGTATGTTAGTTGCTGTGGTGCTGCTGTAGAATGTTCCACTTGGCGGAGGATACCATTGATGATGGAAGTTTGGAGACACTACTTACTCTGATTTACATCTTTTGGAGTGTTTTCCTAAACTATTCATGCATTTTTTTTTTTAATTTAGCTTTGTTCTGTTAATGTTCTGATTTACCATCAGAGACTTAGAGGTGATTCAGACCTTTTTCCTTTTATTTTTTTGCCAAATTCAAAATGTTCACTGAGTAGGGTTGCAGAAAGCATTACGTGTTTCTCCAGTACTTTAAAAAAAAATTTAAGTGCTAGCACAACAGGAATTTAGTATTGTGGTGCAGTGGTTCTCAACTACGGGGACATATATGCCTAGTTTTACAACAGGCTACATAAAAAGCACTAGCAAAGTCAGTACAAACTAAAAGTTCATACAGGCAATGAATGACTTTTTTTGTAGTCCTGGGTAGCTTTTGTTTTTTATTTCTATTCACAGCATTGATTTATCTGTATTGCAGTAATGTCAAGAGGCACCAATTGAGGGTCGCAACTCATTGTGCTGGTGCTGTACTAATAAGTAAGGCTATGATTTAGTCATAGGTATTTTTAGTAAAAGTCGTGGACAGGTCACTGGCAATAAACAAAAATGAATGGCCCGTGACCTGTCCATGACTTGTACTGTAAATACTCCAGACTAAATCTTAGCTGGGGGGCCATGGGGCAGGGAGCCACTGCTCGGGGGTGGGGTGGGGTGCTGCAGGGCAGGGAGCCACTGCTCGGGGGCCGCCGATCAGTGGCTGCTCCGGCCACCCCCAGGGCTGCCCACCCGCCGCTGTTCAGGCGGTCCCCGGGGCCGGCTGCACCCGCCGCTGTTCAGACGGTCCCTGGGGCTGGCAGCCTGGAACTGCCTGAGCAGCGGCCAATGCGGCTGGCCCTGGGGCCACTCCAGTAGCAGCCGGTGCGGCTGGCTGCGGAGCTGCTCCAACAGTGGCTGGTCTGGCTGTCCCTGGGGTCTCCTGAGCAGCTGGCCCTGGGGCAAGCTGCTTGGGGGGCCCCTGGGGTCAGCCACACTGACCGCTGCAGAAGTCACGGAGGTCGTGGAAAGTTACGGAATCCGTGACTTCTGCGACCTCCATGACAGACACGGAGCCCTACTAATAAGCAATAAAAAGACAATTCCTACCTTAACGAGCTTATAGCATAGGTTATGACAAGATGCAGTTGATGGATGAGATAGACAAGTGGATGTTTGTGGGGAGGGAGAGGATGAGGCGAGGCAAGTTAAGTGAGTACATTTACTGTACATTAAGCAGAAGTATTAGCTCACTACCAGGCTTTCTGTGGTCAGCTGATAAAGATTTGTAGTCACTGCAGATTATTTGTGAGATTCTGGCCTGAATGGCTCAAACAGGGTAATGGGGTATTAAACACGTTGGTGAATCTAGGATTGTATTTTTCATCTACTGCTTCCTTGTTTTTTGTCCTCCAAAGTAACGGCCAGATCATGCTATCATGGCACTCTCTGGAGTACAGTGTTGGCTTATTTGGGTGGGGTTACATCAGTTAAATAGTGGTATATTGACATTTGTGTCCCTTGCAGATATAAAGATATAAAACTAAGTTTTACATAATATATTTTAAATAAGCCACATTTTAAAATGAAAACATTTGACTTGACTCCTTCTACCTTAAGGATAACTATGTGTTCCAGTTGGATTCCACAGTAGTTCTAAAACAAATTGGTCTGTGTGTAGAAGTATCACAAAAAAGTGAGAGTTGAGTTTTGCTGTTAGGGACCTAAACAGGAAGGATATGGGGAAGTGTATTTAGATTCACTTCTGTGCTGCATGTCCCCTTTACTTACGTTATTTGGGGCATAGGGCGCACAACCTTTTATTTAACTTGTTTTTCACACACATTTGCAGTTCTCTTTTAGGGTTAATATCCATGTTTAACTTATTGCAGTTGTCCATAACTTGTTTTATGGTTTACGTATTGCAGCATTAAGACATGCTGAAGAAAAGACCACTGATCATGTGGTTTTAATAGAGAAAATTCAGGAAACTGACAAGCTGAGCATCTTTAATACTTGAGTGTATTTTAATAGTATTCAAAAGACTGTTGTTTTTTTTGTTTTTTTTTTTGTTTTTTTTTCATTTCTGACAATTTTGAAATCTTGGAATCCGAGATATGATATATTTCATTTTGTTGTTTCAGGATGAAAGTAAAAAAACTGCCTATGATTCTGGCTCTCCATCTGAAGAGATTTAAATACATGGATCAGCTACATCGATATACAAAACTCTCTTATAGAGTAGTGTTTCCTTTAGAGCTTAGACTTTTTAACACTTCGGGAGATGCCACCAATCCTGACCGAATGTACGACCTTGTTGCTGTAGTAGTTCATTGTGGGAGGTAATAAAAAGTTTGTCACATTGGGGTTCTTGTATGAAATTATTAACATTGTGAAAGAAATCCAATATCACTTAATTTAAGTAATCTCTAAAATGTTTTAAGAAATTATGTAGCACAGAAGGAAACATTGCAGAATGTATTTGCCTTTAAATAAGTTCTTCAACAAAAGATACGTTCAGATTTTAACAGAATTTTTCCTGGAACAGTTTTGTATGTTTTTTTAAATAGGCTGATTTTGTCTCTTCTCCCTGCTTCTAAAGCTTTCAAGATCATAGTATTATGCGAGTTGATGGACGTTTAAGAAGTATATTCTATTCTTAAAGTTTGTGCACTTGTGTTCTAATTTTACTTTTCCAGCATAGGAGCCACAAATGGAACACTGATCACACATCTACCATAAGATTGCCTCCTGTGGTTGGAGGTTGGGGTGCCATTATTCAGTCAAGGCAGTGCTGCATCTGCTTTATTAATCTGCTTAAGTGGTTAATGGGACCTGCCAGTTTCCAGCTGGCTCTGAGGGAGTGTGCTGTTTTGCTGATAGAATAATGTAACAAAATCCTGGGTGGACCTTTTTGTCTACAAACATCAACTCAGTGACCTCTAGATGTCCCCTTCCCCAGAGCTTTCATCTCATGAGTCAGTGTGATTTACAGATGATTTGCAATAGACAAATGAGAAAGGAAACTGTTAGAGTATTCATAGTTAAAATTCAGTTCCAAGCCTAACCGATTGAGATGCAAGACATTTTTTAACGTCTTCTGCTGTGTCTGTTCAGGAGGTAAAGAATTATTTTGTCTCTGCCTTAATCTACAAAGTATTGCACAGTGGAACTGTTGTAGGTGGCCTTCATTTTATTGTGTAGTCAAGTTGTTGCTATGAGGAGTTTTCATATTGCTTTGTGAATAAAATTACTCCTCTTAACCAACTCTATCTGCTTTCAAAGCAATTTCTTATGAGAACAGGCACACACAATCATCTCTGCTTGAGTTTCGATGTGCCTCATTGAGTCCTGGCTGTGCTGGGGTGCTTCAGGTTACAAATATTGAGTTGAACCTCTGTCCATCCTGGCTGGTCAAGTCCATGACCTCCTGTTGCCTCACATAAAATTTGGGACAGCATTATACATAAGAGACAGATCAATAATACTGATGGAACAACTCCTCCAAGTCCCCCTATTTTCATGGGTTTAGAATATTCTTCAAAGTTACATTTCTTGGTATTGGTCTCACCCAGAATCCAATTTGGTGTGGAAAGTTTGATTTTTCTTTTTTTCCTATTCAAGCCCCCCCCCCTTTTTTAATAAAAAATGTTCTATTTTTTTTGTCCCTAGTTCCGTCAATAAAGCCTTCACATGAAACAGCCTCTCATTTATGTTGTCACTGCTTGTCCTACTTCTTCCTCATTTAATCCTCTGTTTAGTATAATATTTGGCATCATGATGACTAATGCCTTGTTTTCATGTAAATGTCCTTGGTAACATAAAGGGGAATGAATATACAAATAGAAATACAAATAATCAGCTTAATTTTTACTAAATGTTTTTTTTTGGGGGGGGGGGGGAAAAGCAGCTCTAATAAAATAGACATGCATAATGTAAATTTTTTTTTAATACAGTGGCCCTAATCGAGGACATTATATTGCAATAGTGAAGAGTCATGATTTTTGGTTGCTCTTTGATGATGATATTGTAGAGGTAAGTGTTGCTGTAACTCTGGTGTTTTTACTTCTTCTAAACAAAAGTCTCTCCCCATCCCAACACCCCATTTATGATCACTTAAAGATTAAAAGGAATGGTGCGCTGATACTTTGAAGATAAGAAATATCTTCAGCTACATTTCCTTTCTCTCCTAAACTAGAGAGATTCAGTCCTTGTTCTTTGAGTACAGTCATGTTTATTTATTGGAGGAGGAGAAAGTAGAGCTGTTTGTTCAAAATGTATATATTTTTGGATCAATTTCCAGAGGAATTGCTTTTTACCAAAAGAAGAAAAATCTGTGCTAGGGAGAGAGCTAATAGTCATAGCTTAGATAGAGGTAACTCTGCCCGAAAAATTTGCTAAGTTTTCGTGCCTATCCTCCATTACAGTCTTCTCTGTAATATCTCTCAACCTCACGGGTAGATTAGAGTCTTTCAGAGAAGTACCTGAGACTCTGCAACTCTGAATCAAGCATGATGATTAATGGCAGATCTCTTTTTCTGCTTTTGCCACCTATGACCTTCACCTTTTCCTGGCAGGGAGGGAAAACTCTCTCAAACAAAACCACTCTTCCCATATGAGAGATGCCAGGGCCAAAGTGGAGGTCACATAACATTGGAAAGTATGGTCATATATCCCTCTGTAGTGAGTCTGCTGAACTAAACCTTTGACGAGGCCAGGTGGGACAGCCAATCCTTCCATTATTTGTTTTTCTTCTCTCCCAATACCCCTTGATCTAAACTCCATTACTCTGGTTGTTAGTGCCTGGTAGTAGTAGGGCCTGCTTGTCCAAGTTTTCTTTAAGGAGACTAAGATTCCCCACTGTCTTCTCTAATCCCTACCTTGACTTATGATAGAGATCATACAGCTTTCTTCATTGGAGGCTTTTGGAAGAGGGTTCTTTGAAGGATGCTGCTCTCCCCTTTCCCAAGCCCTGTGTGAAAACAACTTGTGAAGCTTTTGGGACCATTTCTCTCTCTACTGTTATGTCACCAAAGGGCTCTCTCTAGTTCATATAAAGAAAGAGACACTCCTAACCCTAACCCTGTACCAGAGCATAATTTTTTTGCCACAAGAATTTAATACACTGGTGTAAGTGGAGTCTTCAGTCTTGGATTTACTGTGGAGTGATTCTTAGAATCAAAAGGCTCATAGGAAGAGATGTTAAGTCGTAAGTGAATCCTTCTGTTGCCTTTTCCATAAGGAAAGCAAAGGAAATTGAATCATGGAAGAAGTCAGATTCTGACACTGCACTCTCAAAAGAAATACAATTTCCAGTGCAATGCACTGATTCTGCTAGGAAGCATATTGACAGCATTCTTCTTGTCAGTGAAGAAGTAAGCCCTTCCAATGGCTAGCATAATGTCCCAGAAATAGTAGTGTGACAGGAAACTGGAGTCCGACTTGAAAACCATGTGCATGTCATCAGCTGACTCTGCCATAGCATTGTACTATAAGTTCCTGGGCATTTGTTTTCAAATCCTCAGCTGCTGAAATATCAGTGTGTTCCAGGAAGATGATAAAGGCCTGCATGAATCTTTGCTTGTTTTCCTACTTCTTTTACAATTCCTTTTTGGATAAGGTCATCCTGCTCCTCTCTTCTGGTCATTAATGTCACTGGATAATCCTGTAGCAAAAGACATGGCAGGTAGAGCGGTAGATAAAATGGATGCTTACTACTACTCTCTTTAAGGGCAAGAGACTTTTTGGACAAGCATTACTCCAAGCCCTTTAGGGATACAGGAATTGACATACTGGATCAGAGCCATGGTCCAACTAGTCCAGTACCCTGTCCTTGACTGTGGCCATCACCAGATGCTTCAGAGAAAGATGCAAGAAATCCCATAGTAAGCAGATATAGAGTCACTTGTCCCTCAGGAAGGTTTAATTCTAATTCCTAATAGTTGGAGATTGGTTTAACTGTTGAAGTATGAGGTTTTATGTTCTTTCCAATAATTTTTATTAGTTTTAACTGTAGTAATTTTGGATATTCTTGTTATCCATATAAACTCTTTAAATCCTGCTAAATCCTTGGCCTCAACAACATCCTGTGTAAATGAGTTCCATACTCTAATTAAATGGGTGGAAAAAGTATTTTCTTTCATCAGTTTTGACTTTGCCACCTTTTAGTTTCATTGGATAGTCCCTTATTCTTGCGTTGTGAGGCAGAGACAACAGAAGCTCCTAATGTCCGTTCTCTATTCTATTCACACAACAAAAATTAAGGATAGAAATCAGCTTCTGTGGAGAAGCGATTAAAAAGACTGGGACATTTCAGCTTGGAAAAGAGACTACTAAAAGGGGAATGTGATAAAGGTCTATAAAATTGTGAATGGTGTGGAGAAAAGTGAATAAGGAAGTGTTTACTCCTTCACATAACACAAGAACCAGGAGTCATCCAGTGAAATTATTAGACAGCAGGTTTAAATAGACAAAAGGAAGTACTTTTTCACACAACCTGTGGAACTTGTTCCCAGGGGATGTTGTGAAGGCCAAAACTATAATGGGGTTCAAAAAAGAATTAGATCTGTTCATGGAGATAGGGCCATCAATGGCTATTAGCCAAGATGGGCAGGGATGGTGTCCCTAGCCTCTGATTGCCAGAAGCTGGTAGTGGATGACAGGATATGAATCACTTCATGATTGCCTATTCTGTTCATTCCCCCCAGAGCACCTGGTATTGGCCACTGTCGGAAGACAGGATATTGTGCTAGATGGACCATTGGTCTGACCCAATATGGCCATTCTTATGTTGTTTATGCTTCTATCATGTCTCCTCTTATTTTGTCTCCTGTCTTTTCTAAGTTAAACTGTCCCAGTCTTTTCTCTCTTATAGGAGTTTTCTTGTGCACCTAAATAATTCTTGTCAGCCTTCTGAACTTCCTCTAATTTTGCAATATCCTTTTTTTGAGATGGTATAACTAGTATTGCATATAGTATTTCAGATGAGGCCATTGTGTTGATTTATGACTTCATTTTTCTCCTTATGCACCCTATCATCTTGATTGTTTTTTCTTTAACCATAGCTAAACTCAATAGAGGTCTTAATTGAACTGCCCACAGTGATGCCCAAGTCTCTTCCTTGAGTTCATAGAGTTCATTTAGAACCTATAAGGTGTATTAGTAGTACATATTTTTCTCTACAATATGCAAGAACTGCTTAATGAAAAAGAACACTTTGCTTGAGATACCAAGAGGTCAGTCTTCCCTTTCAGTTGCTGGAACCAGTCAGGCTACTGAAGACGTCTTCCTTGGGAGGAGGGGGGGGGTTTGAAAGATGATTGATGGGTGGTCTCAGTTGTCCTGACAGGATACTCAGTGGATTTTAAGATACCGCCACAGAGTTAAAGATTCACTCGCCCACTAGTAAAATGGATGGTGCTAGGACAAGCCTTGCAACCGCTCAAACATCAAGGTATCTATCTCACTAGAACCTGAGCGAGAATGTTTTTCAGGAATTTACTGGAGCTTGCATTCCCAAAGAAGTCTGGCTGGTACTTGATCTTAAGTAGCTCTATTTGGTGCTTCAAGATGGAAATGATCCAATTAGTCATCACAGCAGTGGAGGCAAAAGATTAGATTATATCTAATTGATCTGAGGAAAAGAGTGCTTATTTCCACATTCCTGATGTATGAAATATATCTGTGGCTTTTTCTGAATCAGTTCTTTTTGCCATATTGCCTTTAATTTGGCTTCAGTTTCTGTTTTCCCAAAAATCATCATGATGGTGATAGTATCTGGCAGCTCTTTGCATCCTGCTCTGTATCACAGACTAGAGGCTCTTCATCCAATTTAAGTGTCCATGGTCCTGGTAGCTCATAATTTTTTAAAGAGCCAGTTGACCTTTTCTCCTCTTAATTCTCATCCCCCATCACTGTCTAAGTTGGTCTACTTTATTACATTCTGATTAGTCCTACTTATAAGTTCAGTGCTGATTCTAAGTTCTTATATGTGCATAGCCCATGCTGAGTTTTGGCCCCTCATCAAAAAAAAAAATCTTGGTATTATCATTATAAATCACCTTTCTATGTGGGGAACCTATCAGATGTTTGTATTCATGGTTAGTCCATTTATTAGTATTAGATGTTCAAGTTACTTAAATTAGACACAAGATGGGCTGCTATGGAGGAAAGAAGATTTGGAATTTAAAAACAAAACAAAACCTTAAAAGCCTTAACTCTTCTATAAGCTAGGTTATCTGGAGAAAGGTAATTAACAGATGAGACCAAAATATTTTGTCACTGTTTCACAAAGTGTAATTTAATAGAATATACATTTATCATAGTATATTTTTTTCCTTTAAAAATTAGTGTTTGTATTTTGTTTTCTGTAGAAAATAGATGCACAAGCTATTGAAGAATTCTATGGGTTGACATCAGACATTTCAAAGAACTCTGAGTCTGGTTACATTCTCTTCTATCAGTCTCGGGATTGAATGGGAACTGTGGTGAAGAGAGATTTTATGCCTCGTTTCTTCTCTGGCTATGTTGGAATGGAGCAAGCACTGATTTAAAAAAAGGAATGCAGGGAGCTCCAGGGACAGTAGCGCAGTTTGCACACAACAAAGCAAAGTTTTGATTTTTTTTTTTTTTAAACCCTTCATATCAAGTTCATTTTATTTGCTCAGGTATCATGCTGACTACACAATTCTACTACAACTGCTAGGAGAAAAGAGAGATACCAGCCACTCTTGCAGGAGCAACCTTCCAACAGTTGACACATTTTCTCTTTTTAAAGTCCTGAGTCAGAGCCCCTTAAAATCAATGGAGAGACTCCCATTGATTTCATTGGGGTTTGGTTCAGGGCTAATTGCAACAATCTGGCAGTGCAATAGAAGCAATATAAATCTGGTGTTTTATACTGATTTCTTATTTGAAAAGACAGAGAATTCTTTGTGCAGTAATTTGTCTGTATTCAATTCTGAAAGAATATGGTGGGCAGGGTTTTTTTTTTGTTTGTTTGTTTGTTTTCCTGGGTTCTTTCATATATAAACAAGAAATATACTTGGGACAACACAGTTGCCTTCTTGACGGTAACAGATTAACTGAAAAGATAAACTAGTGTCAGGGAGGCCAAGTATGTTTTGCTTCTCTGAAGAAGCTTACATTATAGTAATATATACCTATACTGTCGGGAACAATCAGTAAAAATTATGGCTTTTAATCTCCCTATGGAGAAAGATGGGGTTATTAATAATAGTTTATTTTTATTTATGAATTACTATAACTACTAGGGTCCTATGTATTGTCTTTGAGTATAACCAATCTTGAACATAATTTTATATATTAATTTGAATTAGATTTACTTATTCCATTTAAGTGGGTTTTTTTAGGAAAGACAAATTCTAAATAAAATGCATAAAATATCTTTTAAAAAATTGGTAATACAGAAGGGGTATTTTCTCATTCAGGAGGAACTGGTATCTGGGTTAATGTTTTACATTGTTTAATTATTAAATTAAAATTTGAATCTGTTTTTACTCTGATGAAAAAGCCAAACTGTAAAATGTTTCCTGTAGCTGTCTGAATGATGATTGTAAGAATGCTTATCGTAATGAAATGGTGGTGGTGTACCCCAATTCTTACTGTTCTTTATTCATTAAGGGTCCATACTCTAAATAATTTGTTAGAAAAACCCGGATCAAAATAAACAGTTTTCAAAATATCATTTCCTCCTCAGAAAATTGATCCATTCAGACTCCCAACAGCCTGGGTGACTTTCAAAAAGCTCTCCAAATATGAAATGAAGTTGATGATAAATGAAATAATCTAGGAATGTAAAGGGAAATCAGTGTTTTGAGATTTTTTTCAAGTCCTTTGAGGTGAAATTTTCTGAAATTAAAGTTTTACCTTGCTTTGGGTTTATGAAACAGCATTAAGATTTAAATAATAGCACCACCAAGTAATAGATGTAATAAGAAATATGTGAAATGTTGTGATTTGATATTTTTCCATGCATCAGTTTGTTGTCTGACAGTGGCTGAATGTAATTTCTGGAAAATGATGGAATACATATTTCAGATTATGGCGATCAGGTCTTGGATGTCCTTGTCATCCCATTTCAGATGGTGATTTTTACTTTATTGTAATTTTCTAAGGTTATTTTATTGATATTGTTGAAACCTTTAAAAAGAATGTCTGCTGCTATAACTAATATATTTACTTACCTGTATTTTTAACTCAGGAAAAGACTTCACCTATTCATTCAGTTGAACAAATTTTGAACAGGGTCACTAAGTAAATTGGGCTATTTAACAAATATGAAAGAAAATTCTTGTCATATTATAACAGATTGCTTTTATAAATGCAAAGTTTCTGAAGCCTTGGCTTGGCTGGAATTCTTTTCTATAAATTATGTAGCTTGGCTAAACTACCAGCATGCAAAGAAAAGCATAACAAATATTTTGGGAGAGGCATAAAAATAATGGATTGGATATTTTTAAGGGCTTATACCAAATTATTTTAGAACCTAAATCTGTTTTTCTAGGTTTCAGTGGGAAAAGAGTGAGGGGTGAATCAGTTGGACCATAGTACATGTCAGAAAGATGAAGTTCCTTGCATTAAATGTACAGCTTTGTAAAACCATTGTCACATTAGTTTTTGTTAACTGATAAAAGTTTGCTCAGTCATTTTACAGTTTTAAAAAATGTATGTAGTTAAAAGCCAAGCTTAGTTGCTAAACACATTGTAATACGGTAACAAAATTTAAAGCATTTTTGTTTTACTGGTAGCCACAGGATATTTTGCTTTACTCCTGCGACATATTTTTATAAAATGGTGATTTATTTTGGATAGGGTTTTTTGAGATTGTGGTTCCAAATGATGGATTTAATTTCACTTCTAGTGCAGCTGAAAAATGTAAGTAAATTCTTGATAAAATCAATACCAGAAACTACAGGCAGAGGAAATACAAAATGTAACTGAACAATATAAAAAGCATTATAGGATTACCTCTTGATTGTAATTGCAATGGGGAGTGTGAGAAGAATCTTCACTTGTAAATGGTGGAAATGATTTCTGTGTAACTATGTAAATGTTAATTGGGATGACAGGTCCCCTATTTTGTATATTGGAGCAAAAACTTCTATTAAATAATAAAATATGTTCTCTGAACGTAAGTACTGTATTCTTTGTATAGCCCTACTGTTGAGTCACATGGTCTCTGGTGCTTTTGTAATGTTCTTGAAACTTGTAAAAATGTCTAGAATTTCCTGCTTTAAGGAAGCAGCCATGAGCCATAGAGGAGAGAGTAAGGTATTTACACTGTAGTGGTCTTAGCAATGAGGTCCTATACTTAGCTTAAAGGATAAAGCCTGACTTCTGAGGCCTTCGGCTTCCTCCTTGGTGCCCGACCCCAAAACCTGCCTCCCTTTCAGTCAGGTTCCCCTTCCCTTGGGATCCGCCAATGATTGCTCCAGGAGCAGAAAATAAATAAATAAAAACCAAAACTGTTCTTATGATCACCCCCGCCTTCTGTAGCTGTGATCACTGAACACTCTCCCTTTACCTTTATCATTGCAGAATTATTTACTGTATTATACTGACCCTTCAACCAGCCCTTAAATGTTTTGTCCAGGCTTCCTAATTCTTTTAGGATCAAGACTCAGTTTAAGCAGTAATTCCTTTAACAAGGTACATTTTAAAATCATCTTTGATGTTACTTACCTTTAGAGCTCTTTATTTAAACGAAACCGGTTTCTAGATGTGTGTACATTTGGTGTGTGTATGTGTACAAACATTGAATCCAGCCAGGCCTAAAGGCTGCCAGATGTGCATGTCAAATCCGGCAAGGTAATGAAAATATTCCGGGTAGAATTACAACACTGGTCACACCTGAGTGACAGGTCCTGCTTGCCTTTTGGACCTGCACACGGCTGCCAGATATGCGAGTGGGTATGAGTATTTAATGAAGTTGTGTGTATTGAGAGTGTATGTGTGTATTTGTCAGAAAAGAGAAAAAGGGGGGGAAAGAAAAGAGAGAAAAAAATATTATTGCTTGGTGTCAGTCATCCTCTTCTCCCATAAGGGGTGCTATACCCTCCTGGACATTGAAATAAAGCTTTCAAGCTTCAGGGTTTAAAATAGTACCTCAAGGCCACTAATACAGGGACGCCAAATATGTTACCCTAACATTTAGATGCCAATTATGTTACTTACAAATTTGTCTAATTTAACCAAAGGGTAACAAGGTTGTGGCCTGCCCTAAAGGAATTGCCAGGGGTTACCAGGGAACTTGTCTGTGACCCACTGAGGGCACCCCAGAGCACGTTAGTCTTGCTAACCCCTGAAAGGACACGGCTACAGCCTTCGGCTCAAGGATAGACGCACAAGCAGTAATTCTTTGAAAACAAAATAATTTTTTATTTAAAAAAAAAGTGGTTACATTGTATTTAATAAAGCAAGAAAGAATATATAGAACATAGTAAAATGCAATAGAATTACATTTAAAGGATTGTATAGTTAAAGTGGCACAACAAAATAAAAGACACAGACTGCATAAGATATCTAATACATACAGAAAATGCAGTAGTTTCAATGTAACTTGCATATAAAGAGCCCGTATACACAAAGGCTTTTAGTCTGTTACAATCTAACCCCGTACTTAATACCTTGTGGCATACGTAGTCTCTGTATACACATATGAGAAACCATCTTTTTCACAGACTAAAATAAAACATTTACTTTAACACTAACATTAACACTTAAAACTAAACATTTAACATCCTGTAAGTGCTGGCCAAGCAGTTGCAAAACAAGTAGGGGAGATCTTACTCAAGATGCAGGCATCCAGCTTTATTTACAGACAGACCCATACACTCTTAAATAATAGGTAGAAAAGATCAGACTTACACTTCTGTTCAAATTCCCTCTGTACCATCTAATTTGGTCCTTCTGATCTGTCTAATCTCTGGAGTGTTGCTTCAACAGCTGCAGTCTCTTCGAGCTGTGATGTAGTGGCCATTGCTGCTGGCAAGGTAGCTGAGGTGTCTCGCTACTCCTGCTCTTCTAGAAACCCCAAAAACCCACTACAGTCTCAGCCTGCCAGCTGTCAGCCTTATATACTGGTTGCTCTTTCAAGATCAGCTCCTCTCAGCCAATCAGCTTCTAGCTTTCTAGCTCCTCCCCGGATGTCATACTTATTTTAGACATAGAGCTCCTCCCCCTGATGCCATCTTGCGTAAAAGCTTCTCCCTGTAACCTGAGCCCCTTCCAGCACCCAAACCCCCTCCTAGAGCTTGCACCCTGCACCCCAACCCTCTGCCCCAGGCTCAGCCCAGAGCCCCCTCCCACACCGAACCCCTTGGCCCCAGCCCAGAGCCCGCACCCCCTCCCATATTCCAACCCCCTGCCTGGTGAAAGTGAGTGAGGGTGGGGGAGAGTGAGTAGGGCGGGGCCTCTGAGAATGGGCAGGGAAGGGGGCGGGGTAAGGGTGTTTGGGTTTGTGTGATTAGACAGTTGGCAACCCTAGTACAGACGCATGGGGGACACCACTACCGCTCTCCATTCTGAAAACTGACCATTTATTCCTACCCTTTGTTTCTGATTTTACCAGTCCATGAGAGGACCTTCCCTCTTATCCCATGACAGTTAGGGGGCTTGTTCCTTCATCCTCTCACTTCCCTGGTCCTTCTCACATGAACAGAGAGCAACAATACCCGAAGTCCGAAGGTGCAAACAATTCGATGTTTATTGGGGTGAACTTCCAGCAAGCATGATTCCAGTTTCCTTGCTCAGTGTCCCCCTTCCCAGCTCTGACACCACAGAGCCTTGCCTGTGTCCCTGTTCCCATTTCCCCCACCTTAGCGAAACTTGATTCCAATTCCCCCCCCTTACTTCCTGATTGACTGCAGAGTATATAATAAAACTTGAGTTCTGCTTAGCTATACATTAACCAATCATTTTACTGAAATTTAACTAACCAGTCCTAACATATTGTAACGATTATTTAACCAATTATATCCCACCACCTTAATTGGTTTACACCCAACAAACTTAATTATGCAGCAGACAGAAACAATCACAGAACCAGACAGAGATTATATAGACAAACAATAGGGAAGTGGGGACTATAGTGATAGAACAATACAGAAATGAGGATTTCACATCCCAGCTATTGATAAGTGAGTTCTTGCCTGACAAGATGCTATCAAACTAGGTTTCCTTTTACATCTTCTAGGCCAGGGGTAGATAACCTATGGCACACGTGCCAAAGGCGGCACGCAAGCTGATTTTCAGTGGCACTCACACTGCCTGGGCCCTGACCACTGGTCCGGGGGGCTCTGCATTTTAATTTAATTTTAAATGAAGCTTCTTAAACATTTTAAAAACCTTATTTACTTTACATACAACAATAGTTTAGTTATATATTTTAGACTTATAGAAAGAGACCTTCTAAAAACGTTAAAATGTATGACTGGCACGCAAAACCTTAAATTAGAGTGAATAAATAAAGACTCGGCACACTACTTCTGAAAGGTTGCCGACCCCTGTTCTAGGCTCTTCCCTTTCTCTGGAGGTGATAGGAATACAATCCTGTCCTGATATTCCTAACAGCCCAATAGCACCTTATTTCAATGTGACTAGTTTGGAATGTAAGGATGTGACCATTCACTTCCCCGCTTATGGCTGCCTCTGCTGCTTAGCCTAAGAACAAGGCCTCAGCCTGTCACAGTAAGAGAAGGCCTTACACAGACAGACAGGGCCGGATTAATCTTTTGTGGATCTGGTGCCAAACATATTTGTGGGCCCCCATCAGGGCCCCCTGGGGGGGGCAAGTGGGGCAATTGGCCCCGGGCCCTGCAGGGGCCCCCACGAGAGTTTTTCAGGGCCCCTGGAGCGGGGTCCTTCACTCGCTCCGGGGGGCCCAGAAAACTCTCGCGGGGCCCGGGCCCCCGGAGCTGCTTCTGCTCCGGGTCGTCGTCAGCAGTTCGGCGGCAGGGGGTTCTTCCATCCCGGGATCCGCCGTCGAAGTGCCGGGTCTTCGGCAGCAATTTGGCGGCGGGGGCCCCCTGCCGCCAAAGACCCCAGGCCCCCTGAATCCTCTGGGCAGCCCTGGCCCCCATGGAGGCAATGGAGCATGGCGCAGGGAGGTCAGTCCCTGGAGCGAGGGGCCAGCCAGAGGCAATAGGGCATGGTATGGCAGGGGAAGCCCCGCTCCACCCAATGCGAGGGTACTATTTACAAACTGGCAGGTGCCAGACGCATAGTGGCCCGCCTGGCTCTGTGCTGCCAGCATGCCCCTTCCCCTTGGAGGCAGGCCCATGCCACACCACAAAGACTCCTCCCTCCCAATGTCCACTATGCCCAGCGCCCCCCCAGACCCACCCACAAATGCACTGCACCCTGCACACCACCCCTGCCCACAGCCCCACCACAACTGCCCAGCACCCCCTACAGAACCCTCACTCCCTAGTGCCCCAACACACACAGATCTCCCCTGCCCCTTCACAGCCCAGCACCCCCCTATACTCCCCACAGACCCACTCCTCCAAGCCCTTCCTCCCGGCTGCACTCACTGGCCCTGCTGGGAGGCGACTGTATCTGCCAGGCTGAGCCAGCAGTGCAGCCAGGGCTGGTCCCAGGGCCGGGAATCACTCCGGCCCCTCGGGAATGGCACAATCAGCCAGGCCAGGCCTGCCCCTACCGGGCTCCCTCAAGATGCACTTGCCTGGAGGGGTCCAGCCAAGCCCTTCACCCTGTCTCCGCCCCCAGCTGAGACTGGCCAGGCTTCTGCACCAGTCCCAAGTGGCTCAGCTTCGTGGAGACAGGTGGGGCCCCGCAGGTGGTGGGAAGCAGAGACTGGCCAGAGCTGGAGGTGCACTGGGGTCCGGCCAGGGGGCTGAGAGGCAGGACTGGTGCTACCATTTAAGCAAACTAGGCGGTTGCCTAGGGCGCCAAGATTTGGGGGTGCCAAAAAGCGGTGCCCCCAATTTTTTTTTACATCGTTCCTGTGCCCCCTCCCCAAGCGCGCGGTCGCTGCTCCACTTCTCCCACCTTGCAGGCTTGCAGCGCCAATCAGCTGTTTGGCGC
>NW_020664490.1:4118986-4153814 GCF_002925995.2 Terrapene triunguis | reverse complement strand
GGATGGGTCCTCAGTCCTTTGTTCAAAGCTTCAGCTTGTAGCAAAGTTCCTCCAGAGGTATGAAGCAGGATTGAAGACGAAATGGAGATGAGGCATCAGCCTTATATAGTCTTTTCCAGGTGTAAGAACACCCTTTTGTTCTTACTGTGGAAAATTACAGCAAAATGGAGTCTGGAGTCACATGGGCCAGTCCCTGCATACTTTGCTGAGTCTCAAGGCATATTTGCCTTCTCTCAATGAGTCCATTGTATAGCTGGTTTCAGAGTAGCAGCCGTGTTAGTCTGTATCCATTGTATAGCTGATGGTCCTTAATGGGCCATCAAGCAGGCTAGGCAGAGCTAACACCAGTTTGTCTGGGATGTCACCCAGCAGCATAGCATAAGTTTGCAATACAGACAGTATAGAGCCAATATTCATAACTTCAACTATAAAACTGATACACACACATAGACAGCATAATTATAACCAGTAATTCATAACCTTGTCTTAGACACCCCATTTGACCCCCTTTATACAAGATTTGGGTGCCACTACAGGACCTTGGTTGCAACAATGATCTTTATGGTCCCAGATTATATCAATAACGTCACACCCTGTATTATCAATTTTTGCAAAAGGTATTTGTAACTTTTCACTTACTTCTTTAAATCACTTACTCCTACATTAGTTCTTTAAGGTAGTGCAATTTGTCTGTAACAACTCAGCCACCAAGTATAATTATTGCCACACAGCTGCCTTAACCTGTGCTGTCTTTACCTTGAGACTGTTCAAAAGGCAGTAAAATATTTGTCTCCATGGTTGCCCTATATCCTAACAGCTTACTTTGCTTAAGAGCCTTTGGTGAGGGATGTTGTCAAAGGCTTTCTGAAAATCTAAGTATACTATATCCACTGGATCCCCCTTGTCCATGTGCGTGTTGACCCCCTCAAAGAATTCTAGTAGATTGGTGAGGCATGATTTCCCTTTACAAAAACCATGTTGACTCTTCCCCAACAAATTATGTTCAGCTATGTGACAAGGTGACAATTCCCACCAATTTCACTGCTTCCCTTGCAGGGGAGACAAACCTGGAACAGGTGTGTGATGGAATCCCTTTCATTTCACTGACACCTGATGCAACCGTAATCCCAGACTCATTTCTCTTAGACTGGGGAGCCTACTGGGCAGTCATATGGCACAAAACACATGATCTCTTTGGGAGGCCAGGGTGCACATTAATCTCAAAATTATGGGCAGTCCAACTGGCTTGCAATGCATTCCTCCCACATTAATACAGTCCCAACATGTCCATGTAATGTCGGACAACATGATGACTGTCTTCTGTACGGAACTGGTGTATATGGAACAACACTCTTGGCAACCTACATTTCAGGTGCACAAAACACGCTGGTGGACAGTCTCAGCAGATTATGTGTGGGAGATGCACAATTCAATCCCTAACAAAATCTTCACGCAGTATTCTTGAGACCTGTTAAGGGCTTGCTTGAAATAGCCCTTGATTGACTCTTGGGTGGCCGCGCAGCTTAGAGGAAACACAGCTGGTAAGTGAATACATTGATTTTTGTGAAACTCAGAAATTACCTCAGGAATGAATTTTGAACTGAGATGAAAGAAAAACTTCTCTTTGTGAAATGTGGTGTGTGGTGGGTTGCCCATGAGTGCTCCAAATTCTGGTTTCTGGCTGATGTGATGGCAATCAGGAAGGCGACCTTCATAGTCAAGTGGGACATTGAGCATATGGCCAGAAGCTCAAAGGAAGGTCTGGTAAGTATTGAAAGTACGAGATTGAGATCCCATTGTGGTGTTGTCTTCATTACTGGTGCGAACGTCCTCGTCACACCCTTTAAGAATATGGTAGTTCTTAGATGAGTAAAAACAGAAGAGTCTTCTGTTGGAGGGTGGAATGAACGGATAGCTGCTAAGTGGACTCATGACGAGCTAACAGAAGGGTCTGACATCTTGAGGGTGAGGAGGTAGTCTACAAAGGCAGGAATACCTGCTCTTTTGGGGAATACAACTGTTTTCTGTTGTGCCCTGTAGAGAAATGTCTCCATTTAGCTAGATAGCATATTCTGATGGAGTCTGATGGAGTGTGAACAGAAGAACCCTGTACTGAATGTAATGATCTGCCGTGAATCTCAGGAAATGTCTGTTGTCAAGATGGATGTCCACATGAAAGTAAGTATCCTGCATACTGAGAGCCATAAACTACGTGCCTCTTTCTAGGGAAGGAATGATGACTGCCAGAGTGACCATGCAGAAGAAATGGTCGAGATGACAGAGGTCTAGGATCAGTTGCCACTCGTGTTTCTTTGGGGACTAGGAAATAAGTGGAATAGAACCCTGCTCCCTGGGAACAAGTTCTATCTCTACCCTCAGCAGTAGGGAGTCCACTTCTAGGATGAGGATACTGTTGTGAGAGTGATCCCTGAAGGGGGGTCAGAGCAGGGGATGTGGACCAGGTAGCATTTTGAACTCAATCATATAGCCATGTCCAATGACATCAAGGACCCAACTTGTACATTATTATCGCACTCCAAGCTGGCAAGAAGAGTGCTAGGTACCCGCTGAAGGGGGTGGGCCAGGAGCACAGCATGAGTAATGGTGGTTGGCAGCTCTGAGTGTATTCAGAAATAGAACTTCTGAGATAATTGAGTGTGAGATGCAGAAGGTTGTGATGACAGTGAACTGGAGGGACAGGGTCACTGGGTCCTCTGCTGTTTGCGAGGGAACTCATAGGACCGTGGTTGGAATAATTGGGGAGTTTTGAACCACTGGGTCGAAGGTGGACAGTAGAGTTTGTGCTTGGGCGCCAGTTTGTAGGTGCCCAGCGACCAGAGGGTGGCTCTAGAGTACTTGAGGGAGTGAAGGGAGTCATCAGTCTTCTGATTGTACTCGTCGAAGGGAAGATCTTCTATGGTGGTCTGGACTTCCTTCAGAAAGCCAGAGGAATGTAAACAGGATTCTCTGCACTTGATGACCCCGTAGCCATTGTATGCAAAGAGGTGTACACTGTGTCAACCACGGCCTGAAGCTTTGTCCTTGCCACCAGTTTCCCTTTCTCTAGGATAGCCTGGAATTGGACCTGATCCTGATGGGGGAGCATGTTAGTGAAATCCATGAGTTTACTGTAGGTAAGGAAATTATATTTCGTGAACAGAGCCACGTAGTTCGAAATACGAAATTGCAGGCTGGCAGAAGAAAAGACCTTGCAGTCCAAAAAGTCCAGGTGCTTTGCCCTCCTTCTCTGCCAGGGTGGGGCGTGGGTGCTGTTGGTTGGGCCTGTTCAGTTGCTGCTTGAATAACAAGAGAGTTGGGTGGAAGGTTGGAGAAAAGAAACTCAGTCCCTTCAAAAAGCAACAAAGAGTCCTGTGGCACCTTATAGACTAACAGACGTATTGGAGCATAAGCTTTCGTGGGTGAATACCCACATCGTCAGACGCACGGCTACCCCTCTGATACTCAGATCCCTTCAGAGGCACATAGTACCGCTTTCCCACCATTTTGGGGGTAGGTTTGTAGGTGGCCAGAGTGTGCCGAACAGTCCCAGCTAGTTGAATGATGACCTCATCAATTGGTAAGGCCACCCTGGCTGGTACCAAAATGTGTAAGATGTCGAGCAGTTGCTGCTGTTTATCTTGCACTTCCTCCAGTGGGATGTTGAGGGCCCTGGCCACCCTACGAAGCAGTTCCTGAAATTGTCAGAAGTCATCTGGGGGTGAGGGTGGAGTTGAAGACACTGGGGCATGCAGGGAAGAAGAGGAGAATCGCTCCAGATCCGGTGATACCATTGGAGTCGGGTTCAGTGGTGTGTCATCTAATGGCATATCCGAACGCCTGCTGGATGACAGTTGGAGAAGGAGAGAAAAGAGATCCCTCATGGGCAGAATGTGAAGGTTCTGATGGTGGGTACTGCAGCTATGAACCCCAGTACAGCTATCCTAGTGGTCCCATTGGATGTTTAGGAGGGCCCCACGGAGCCGGGTACCAAGGGTCCTGATGCTGGGTAAATGGCAGACACTGCCATGGAGCCAATGGGGATTTGGGGTACTCACACTGGAGGTATGGGAGGGGTGGGCCTTGATCCCTGTCCAAATCTTTGAATCCGAGAAATCAGAAGCTGGTTCAAATGGCAGTGCTGTTGGAACTGATGGACCTGTAGAAGGCTCCCAGGAGCAGGCGGGACCATGGCCCAAAGGAGGCAAGTCCATCATGTGGGCATGCACACACTGAGGAGGCGATGGCACCGGAGGGCAAGAAGACCTCTCTTCAGCTAAAGCAAACAGTTCATGCCATTCAGGGGCTGATCCAAGTCTCCCCAGCATCAGCAGCACACACTTTTCATCTGGAACCAGAGTCAGAGTGGGGGACTGCCATGGAACCGAAGGTTCCCTGGACCTCAGTGGTGCCAATCTGGAAGAAGTACGAGGTTTGGTGGATGGGACCAACGGTCTGTGTAGTTTCTTGTCATGCTTGTGAGCCTTGGAACTCACCGCCTCTCCATGGCTGGAACTTGTGGATAGTGCAGTGTCCTTCTTGGAGGAAGACTTACTGCCATGCTTATGTGCATGCTTCCTTGCCTCAGAGCTAGGCCCTAACACGTGGTCCATAGCACTGATACTAGCAGAACTAGACTGGAGCTCTGTGGTAGGACACATGTTCGTAGATTGCTCAGGCCAATATATGGGGGTGGGAGGCTGGTTCCCCAGTCTGGATCTGACTGTAGCCTCATGGCAACCTCCATGATGTGCTTCCTGAGGCAAAGAGCCCAGCTTTCCCTTGTACAAGCAGCAAAGGAGAGACAGGTACTGCACCTAGATGTGACGTGTGTGTCCCGCAAGCAGTAAAGGCAGTGCTAGTGCTCGTCACTGACCAAGAACTTGTGAGGGCAGGAAACAAAGATCTTGAACCCTGGCATCTTCGGCATAATCCAATATCCAGGCCTGGGTAGTGGGAGGGTGGTTGACCGGTGAAAACAACACCCCAAAGTCCTCAAAATCCTAAAAAACACTACTTACACTAAAATGACTACAAAAACATTAACTATGTACAGGAATAAAAGTCTTTTTTTTCTCAGTCTGTAGACATGCATCACAAGAGACGAGAGAAATGAAGAGGCTCCGACTCAGACCATGAGGTGGTGAGAAGGAACTGAGGACACAGTTCGTCTGACCCACCCTTTATCACCTTGGACAAAACCATGCACGGACCAACGGACACTACTACCTTCAAAAGCTCTGGCTCTGGACGCATGGCACATGCATGTAACTCTTAGTGGAATACAATAGGGACCATCTAGAAGAATCCAAATATAAATACAGTGACTTGATAATTTTATGCTTCAATGAATAATGTGCTGTCTCCCATCAGGGCTGAATTTCCAAACCTGAGAATGTGAGCTACCAAAACACTGGTTTTAGCCAAATGTGGTAAATGTGTATAGCCCTCATTTCTAAGCTTTCAATGTCCCAGCTAGTTTTATTTTTAGAGAGAGAAGACTGCTCAAATCTTCCAGAAATAATGGGAAGCCTATCAAATTGAGGAGCCTTTTGTGGTCTCTGGTGTGGGCAATCTGTACCATTAACTTGTGCTCATGTGCCAAGATGCCCCAGCAATGGACTATCCTAATATTAATGCCACTTTTTTTAAAAAAAATCACATCAAAATGCATCAAAAGAAATGGAATGTTTTTTTCTTACTGAAGACTTTGGGAGAAAACATGTTCTTGATAACTATCATTTATAGGATATAGATATTAAGTCACTCTCACTGCACAATCCAATCTCAATTTTGGAAATTCTTTCCAGCAAAGGGAAAGTCTCTGAGAAAACAATTGGCTTACAAAGACCCCCCTGAAGGATGACAAATCTGGGCTTTACTACAGCGAGGTGGGGAATGATTTCCAGAACAGAGTTCTGAATAACCCAATCCCATGGCACTAGGATTATTATAAATCTCAGATGGTAAATCAGTTCAGAAGAAAAGCTGCCATGAATTTAGACAGTTGTCTGTCATCCCTGAATGATGCATGCATGCCAGTAGCTCCACTGAAGTCAGATGAGTTGCACTCCTGTTTGAATTTGGCCTAAATATATACGAATGCATATAAAAAGTTGTTGCATTTCTGTCTAGTTGTTTTGATTCCATTATTCATGCTGTCAATTGTTTTTGAACCATCTAAAGTAGAAATGGGATAAAAGCTTACGCCTGTTTTTCTTCTATTCCATTAGTGTGCAGCAAGTGCCACTGATACCACCATTTAATGCATATTCTCCATCAGTGAATATGCCATTCTTTATATTGCACTCATTCATTGCTCTGCTTTGATCCTTAAGGTTTCTTGTTGTGGCACGGTATTTGTGCATTTAGCAATTTTGCATGGGGGAAGGTTGGTTAATGTTATGAACAGCTCATCCAACAACTCTCTGACTTTCTGGGGTTTTCGAGTGACAAGATAGGTGAGGTAATATCTTTTATTGGTGAAAAAGACAAGCTTCTGAGCTACACAGACCTCTTCCTCAGGTCTTCTGGGGCTCTCATAGTTGCTAATTATACTTACTATAATTAAGAAACTATATTTGTGCAGTATACTTTGCTAATAGAAGTTGAAATCTCCCTTGCATTGCAACATTTTAATACATTACTGCTGTTCCTCTTAAGAGCCAAACACTTCTATGCAAAAATCCAAGACCCATTTCTCCTTTTCAGCTGGACCATCACCCCCTGACCCCAGAAATGTTTAGCTGACAGTATTTGTGCATTAACTGGGACCCCTTTGTTATAACGTTCTCGTATGCATTGATCAACAGGATAACAAATGGAGAGGAACATTGGTTAAAGGCCTCTTTGAAATCTAAAGTGATGGGCTTTAGCTGTCATTACTTAGGCTAGGTCCACACTACCCGCCTGATTCGGCGGGTAGAGGTTGATCTTCTGGGATCGATTTATCGCATCTCATCTGGACGCGATAAATCGATCCCAGAAGTGCTCCCCCGTCGACCGCGGAACTCCTGCTCGCCGAGAGGAGGAAGCGCTGTTGACGGGGGAGCTTGCCTGCGCCGCGTGGACCTGCAGTAAGTAAACTTAGTTCGATCTAGGAAACGTTGACTTCAGCTACGCTATTCTCGTAGCTGAAGTTGCATTTCCTAGATCGATCCCCCGCCCCAGTGTGGACCAAGCCTTAGAGTTTGCTGGGGCCATGCAATAGTCAAGACTTGTTACCTCAGATCCCTCCTCTTCTGGAATACATTGTATCAGTGCACTGGGGTTCTAGTACTCTGATGGGGGAAGCACAGTGAAAGATTGATGACATTAAGCAATAATTTATGGGTACAAAGACCAATCATCAACTGAAATAGACCCAGTTAGAGTTTAGTGCCTGTACCATAGAATCATAGAACTGGAAGGGACCTTGAGAGGTCATCTAGTCCAGTCCCCTGCATTCATGGCATGACTAAGTATTATCTGCCAGGACCCAATAAACTTTGTTAACATCAGCTTCAATTTTTTTTAGATGTAGCTTGCTGCTGGTGCTGTCTATGGATTAAAGAATGCATTAAGCATATCCCTAATGTTACTAGCAAGGGCCAGCCCCCCCGCCCCCCCGACTTGTCATATCTAATAGATACATGGCAATTCAAAATATCAGTAGGAATGATTTCTTTAAGGAGAAGAGTGGCATCAACATCAGACCTACATTCCACCTCATGGACAGGATGCACAGAGGTTGAGCTAATATCATGCCAAGGTACAGGTGGTGAGCACCTTCTGGTATGCAGTCAGTATTTATATAAATATTAATACTGACAACACTTCTGCTTTGCCCAGTGAGTTCTCTCAGGGTTTGGGCAGGGCTCCCAGGATCAATATTAGATCCCTAATGTAATGTCCTGTCCCTCTAAGTGGTTGGGCACTCTGTGCTCAGTGCACAGCCTCACTTCTGTTTGTTATTCTGGCAACAAACAGGAACAAGGCACCACAGATGATGGGGGACTGATTTAAACATAGCTGTGTCTATCTCCACTGCTGGATCCAGATATACCGCCTCAAAATGAGGACAGTGCAAAAGTATAGTCATTCTTGTATAGCACTTCTACACTACCCTGCTACAGCAACAACACTGTAATGGAAATTGAAGGGATTTCTGCTCACAGGCTGTTAAAGTCAATGGCTGCACTATGCTGTGGAAGCAGTAGGGTGGGTAGAGCTGTCTCTTGGGGCTCTCATCACAGTACCAAGTCCAGATACATAACAGAGAGACAGCCTTAGTTCCACAGCTTGGTCAATACATAATTAGCAATAAAAACAATATTTAACTAATTAAAAAAACCCCAAACACTCACCCAAACTGGTCACTTGGAAGTCTAAGAAATTCCCTCCCTACATGATGATATCATGGATCATCTATTGCTGCATTGTTGGTTTCACAGATAGAAAAACTTTTGGTTTTAAACACAAAGCTATGGAAAACTCTCTAGTCTCCGTGCAGACTAATGTAACTTTGGTATGCGCCACTTTACAATGTTCCTTTGGCAGCCTGGATGTAGGAAAAAATGGGTAAATATGGCTTTGCCCTGCACAATGTGTTGCTTTTAGTAAACCAATGGCGTTCCAGCTGACCTGCATAGGACAGATGATAATTTTCAGGGGCTGACTGGAGCTAACACTTAGAGCAGAGGTGGGCAAACTACGGCCTGCGGGCCACATCCGGCCCATGGGACCGTCCTGCCTGGCCCCTGAGCTCCCAGCCGGGGAGGCTAGCCCTGGCCCCTTCCCCACTGTCCCCCATCCCCCGCAGTGTCCATACTACTATTTTTATTTTAAGCAAGCTAGCTTGAGCCCTGCTCTTGCATCTCGCTCTCTGGGATGGAAGGCTCACTCCCAGCTGCAGTATAGACATAACTTGACTGAAATGGTGGATGGAAGGATTTAGTTCCATGTGATACTCCTGAGTTCCAGTCCAGTACCCTATATGTGGATCTTTAAGCAGAGTAAATTATTTCTATATTATTGTGAATAGCTGCTTTGGAGAATTAATTTCTGAGTTCTTCTAACTTTTTATGGTCTCACCTAACCACCCAGGTCATTTGCAGTCTAAGCCCAGTAATGTCCATAATTCAGAAAAGTTCAAAAGCTGACAGAACAGGATAACATCTATTCAAACACAAACCTGTGTTAGTGTGGCACTAAAAATGATTAATTCCATTAATCCAAAACCCTAACATGAAGATCAAGAGCAACACCATACAAAAGGTGGGAGAGAAATTCCATGTCTCTCTTAGTGAGTTGTTTAAAATGCTGATAACTTTTAACATTCAATGGAATCACATAAAACTTCCATGAAAACTCACATTGGACTGGGAGTTCTGGAGGCTTGAGGAAAGTTAATTTTCCTTATAAATTCAAGGGAACAAGTTTCAACTTTGGTTGCTTTTGTCAAATCAATCTTAACTCTGGAGTAGTGACCAGTGCATCCATTATCTGAGTTGTTACAGAGAATTCTTTCCTGGGTGTCTGGCTGGTGAGTCTTGTCCACATGCTCAGGGTTTAGCTGATCGCCATATTTGGGGTTAGGAAGGAATTTTCCTCCAGGGCAGATTGGCAGAGGCCCTGGGGGGTTTTCGCCTTCCTCTGCAGTGTGGGGCACGGGTCACTTGCTGGAGGATTCTCTGCACCTTGAAGTCTTTTTGAGGACTTCAATAGCTCAGACATAGGTTAGGGGTTTGGTACAGGAGTACAGGTGAGTGAGATTCTGTGGCCTGCGTTGTGCAGGAGGTCAGACTAGACGATCATAATGGTGCTTTCTGACCTTAAAGTCTATGATTCTAAACACACTCATACCTATACAAGAAAGTGTGTGTGTGTGTATATATATATCTGTATCTATATATATATATATAAAATTCCTGGGAATATATTTTTAGGAGTGAATTAAGAATGTTAGGAGAAATGTGCCTGTTTTGATATTATTTATTTATTCTATTTATTGTTGTTATTATTATTATGTTTCCTTGGTAAATATATGGTACCTGAGATACAAAGGTCCCACTTTCCATTATATGTAAATGACAACACTTTGCCTAAATAAAAAAAAATCTTTTCAGAAACTGTGTGAGTGTGTGTGAGAGAGAGAGAAAATCAAACATATTAATCATTTACTGTGATGACTGGTAAAGTATAGTTTTGAACCTTAAAATGGTTAAGTAACTTCTACAGTAAAACACACTTTGGGTATACTATGTAAATATTTTCCTTTTCCAATCTGTAGATCCTCTGCTCATTTGCAGAGACAGCTGCAAAAATAAAAACGAGTCCTAGTGATTTGTTGCAGGATTAGAACTGGTAATTGAAGACGAACGCTTGCCACTGGCCGCAGTGTATGTACTCACTGTTATATAAACTGTGAAACAATGCTGAATGTTGTCATTCCATATTACACAACAGTGAGGCAAATCAAGACCTTATGAGACAAAACAGATGAATCCAAAATGATGATTACATGAAAAGGCACTGCACAATTTACCGTAGGAGGTGAACTGTGAGCAAATGATAAAACTTTCAAGTAATGAAAACTAAAACAATCTAAACTGCAGTTTTAGGATGTCTCTGTGACTATTGCATAAGTATATATGGCTGGATATGTTACATTACACAATATTCAAATAGGATTTAAACCAGTCCTCTGAAGACCGAGATGTGAAAGATGAGGTGATTTAGAGTTGCATATAATCTCTTACTAGATATTTGATCAGTAGCCAAAATCTCACTAATGGCTATTTCAACTTCAGGGACGTGTTGTTTTTGTTTGAGGAAGCAAGTGCAATAAAGAGAAAAAGTCATTAAGTTCATGCAAGAGATCTAAGCTTTGAAAATAGGATGATACAAGCAGCTGTGGGGGAGGAGGAAATCTAATTCTGCTTGAAACATTGTCTTTCTGTGTCAAAAATTAAATCCTTCAATTTGCATGGGCAAACATTAACATTGCAAGAAGCAGCTTTGAAGAAGTTCCAGCTGGCTTAGTAGGTGGCCTGCCGCATGCTGAACAACACTGGTCATTGCAAACATTTTACCCCACTGCTCTCTACACTGGCTTCCTGTAGAATACTGGAACGAGTCCAAGGTACTGATCTTGAACTTCAAAGCCCATAACAGAATGCACTCAAGGTGTGTCCCTTTGTGCCTGGAACAGGGGCCACTGTTTTGCTAAGAGATCCCACACCTCTTATTCGTATGACACGAGTACCTGTAGCCCCCAGCTGAGATCAGGGCCCCATTGTGTGAGACAGGCCCTGAACTGAAGAGCTTCCACTCTAAACAGCTACAAGGATGGAAAACAGGAAAAGAGAAATGAAAGGACTTGCCCAAGGTCAAACAGCAGGGCAGTGATATTGCTAGGAATAGAAGCAAGATCTCCTGACTCTCATGCTAGGTCCCTATTTGCTAGATAAGGGTTTCTCAGTCTATGGGTTGGGACCCAAATTTGGGGTGCCAGAATGTTTCAAAGAGTCGCATGGCAGATCCTGGGGCTCTTGTCCCACTGGGCAGGTTGGGCTTGCTTGCCTGGTCGAGGCACTGCAACCTCTAGGGTCCCAGCGCCACTCAGATTTGGCCCCGCTGTCATGATGACGGGAGCCTGGGTAGGCCAAATTTTAGTGAGTGGCAATGCAACCTCATGAGCCAGGTCACAACTCCACTTATACAAACTTGGTCCAGTCAGGGAGGCAGGGTGAACCTGAATGGCACTGCAACCCTGGAGGTTGCAACACCTGAGGCAGAGAGACAAGCCCAGACAGCTGCAGGAGCTGCAGGAGCTGCCACTGTGGGGTGAGTGCCAGGCAGGATCCAAACCCCCAAGGGGCAGGATCCGACCGAAACCACCTCAGGGCAGGGCTGTAACCAGGGCAGGGCAAGCGGGGCAGCTGCTCAGGGCACAAAGCCGCAGGGGCAGCTCAGGCTGGCAACAACAGACAGCTCGGGCCAGCCCCATGTGGCAGGGCTCAGTTGGGTCAGCCCCACGTGGCGGGGTGGCAGGGCGGCAAGGCTCAGGGAGGGAGCACCACCTCCACCCCTTGACTCATCTGAGTGGGACATCCAGCCAAAAAATCAGGGGGCCACTTGATTATGCATGTCCACACCCCTCCCCCCCAAACACATTGCTTCTGGTAAAGGGCACAAATATAGTCAACCAGACCAGATGGTATTCACCCAAGAGTTCTGAAGGAACTCAAATGTGAAATTGCAAGACTACTAAGTATAGTCTGTAACCTATCATTTAAATCAGCTTCTGTACCAAATGACTGGAGGATAGCTAATGTGATGCCAATTTTTAAAAGGGCTCCAGAGGTGATCCCAGTAATTACAGGCTGGTAAGCCTGACTGCGGTACCAGGCAAACTGGTTGAAACTATAGTAAAGAACAAAATTGTCAGACACATAGATGAACATAATTTCTTGGTGAAGAGTCAACATGGTTTTTGTAAAGGAAAATCATGCCTCACCAATCTACTAGAATTCCTTGAGGGGGTCAACAAGCATGTGGACAAGGGAGATGCAGTGGATATATGTTTTAGATTTTCAGAAAGCCTTTGACAAGGTCCCTCACCAAAGGCTCTTAAGCAAAGTAAGCAGTCATGGGATAAGAGGAAAGGTTCTCTCATGGATTGGTATCTGGTTAAAAGATAGGAAACAGGGTAGGAATAAATGGTCAGTTTTCAGAATGGAGAGAGGTAAATAGTGGTTTCCCCCAGAGGACTGTATTGGGACCATTCCTATTTAATATATTCATAAATGATCTGGAAAAAGGGGTAAACAGTGAGGTGGCAAAATTTGCAGATGATACAGAACTACTCAAGATAGTTAAGTCCCAGGCACACTGTGAAAAGCTACAAAAGGATCTCACAAAACTGGGTGACTGGGCAACAAAATGAAAACAGATGAAATTCAGTGTTGATAAATGCAAAGTAATGCATATTGGAAAGCATAATCCCAACTATACATATAAAATGATGGGGTCTAAATTAGCTGTTACCACTCAAGAAAGAGATCTTGAGGTCATTGTGGATAGTTTTCTGAAAACATCCACTCGATGTGCAACGGCAGTCAAAAAAGCGAACAGAATGTTGGGAATCATTAAGAAAGGGATAGCTAATAAGACAGAAAATATCATATTGCCTCTATATAATTCCATGGTGCACCCACATCTTGAATACTGCATGCAGATGTAGTTGCCCCATCACAAAAAAGATATATTGGACTTGGAAAAGGTTCAGAAAAGGGCAACAAAAATGATTAGGGGTATGGAATGGCTTCCATATAAGAAGAGATTAATAAGACTGGGACTTTTCAGCTTGGAAAAGAGACAACTAAGGGGGGATATGATAGAAGTCTATAAAATCATGACTGGTGTGGAGAAAGTAAATAAGGAAGTGTTATTTACTTCTGCTCATAACACAAGAACTAGGGTCACCAAATGAAATTAATAGGCAGCAGGTTTAAAACAAACAAAAGGAAGTATTTTTTCACACAATGTACAGTCAACCTGTGGAACTCCTTGCCAGATGTTGTTGTGAAGGCCAAGACTATAACAGGGTTCAAAAAAGAATTAGATAAGTTCATGGAAGATAGGTCCATTAATGGCTATTAGTCAGGATGAGCAGGGATGGTGTCCCTATCCTCTGTTTGCCAGAAGCTGGGAATGAGCGACAGGGAACGGATCACTTGATGATTCCCTGTTCTGTTCATTCCCTCTGGGGCACCTGGCATTGGCCACTGTCGGAAGACAGGATACTGGGCTAGATGGCCCTTTGGATGGACCAGTATGGCCGTTCTTATGTTCTTATGTTTTTAATATGTTTGCTTGCCCAAGGCGCTAAAATGCCTAGTTACGGCTCTCCTGAGAACCCCCACCCCTTCAGACTATTTACTGCGTCGCGATAGGCCATAAACATTTGCAAAGGAGTCCTGAGCCCAAAAAAGGTTGAGACCCACTCTGCTAAATAATGCTGCCTCCCCTGAAACACTGTCCCATAAGCGCTAAGTACAAATGCAACTGTCTTCAAGTTGCAAAGTAAAACCCCCATCTCGTTGTTGTCCTTTCCATGATAAATAATCCTACTGTTTTATATACCCCACTAATTCCATGTCCCTGATAAGGAGGAGAGGCACAAAAGGAAGAAATCTTTACATGGGTAGCGTTAGTTTTGGTGGGGTGTTTGATGATGACTGCAGTATACATATCTATATTACACAAACAGGTATGTTAAAAGAACATTATTAGGGTTGCGAAGTCGAGCAGTCAGAAGTTAGGAAATGCCAGAATTAAGGTTGCTTGTTCATGTCATCAGACCCTGTAGCTCTCCTGTAGTCACCCTATTACCCTGAGGGACAGGGGCTTGCGCAGCTGGTGAAGGGCCCAGATTCAATCCTCACTGATGCCTAGCATGGCTATAGTTGGCCATGAAGTTTACTTACCCATCAGCGTAGGTTGTTTAGCCCATTACTGGTTATGTGTGGTTCTGCTGCTGCTGGCCCTCTCTGTGATGTAATGCCATCACCTCACCTGAGGACACAGCACATCAAGGGCAATCTATAAGCTCCCATTAGGTGTTCATTTCCATAATGGATGATGAGCCATAGTCACATCATAGAAAGAAAGGGTGGAGTTCTCCAGGGGAAACTGCTGGAGCTTCAGTCTCTGCCCCCTCCCCAGGCCCCCTCCCTCCAAGGGGCTTTTAAAAGTTAATCCCACTCCAAGGTAAACAAAGCAGCTCGGAAATCTGGCAAGAGAAGGTTGGGTTTCAGAGTCTGAGCTCCAGCCCAAGTGAGAAAGGCCACACTGCTAATTTTAGCACCGTAGTGTGAGCTTTGTGAGCCCGGGGTCTGTAGCCCTGGGCTCTGAGATTTGCTGCCATGGGAGGCCTGACTTTCAGACTAACCAGCTTAGCTTGCATTTCATACAGTAAATAAAATGCCCTCAAATGAGCTACAGGCCAAGAATTGTTCATGGCAATTGTTCAGCAGGTAGTTTGGAAGACCCACTACATTAAAGAGACTCATAAATTGCTTGCAGACAGTGGTGACAAGGCGAGGCGCATCATAGGTGCATTTAACTTGCACGATTTTAACTATACACGCTCGGCAAAACAAAACAAAACAGAAGAGAAAAATAACAATTTAAATACTGTACCTGTAGTGTGGGCAATTCCGCCCGCCATTCCACTCAATGAGCATTTGACTATATGCAATTTTCGCCTTACGCGCTGACTTCAGAACCTAACCCCCGCATAAGATGCGGCTCCCCTATAAATGCTTTGTTATGAATTATTTACTTGGTCTTAAAAGAGGTCCTGACTCTCCTCCCTGTTAATTCATTAATAGCTCCATGCTCTGCGAAGCAGCATGGAGACGCTCAGGGGCGGGCAGCTGAGCATTCTCACCAGATGGCTGAAAGAATTGGGCCCCTTACTGGAGGGACTCAGTGTCAGAGCACTACTCCAGCCCCACCTCAGTGTGAGGGCCTTCACAAGGAGGTCTGAAGAGCAGCTTCTTCCTCCTCATTGGTGGTGAGAAGGAGAAGGGCTGGAGCACCCATGGGGAAAAATTAGTGGGTGCTCTACACCCACTGGCAGCCAACCTCCCCTCAGCCCACCTCCTCCACTTCCCCATAGCACACCATGTCCCCACTCCTCCACCTACCTCCCAGAGTTTCCCGCCCAGCCACCGCCAAACAGCTGTTTGGCAGCATTAGCATGCTCTGGGAAGGAGGGGGAGGAGTGGGAACATGGTGCGCTCAGGGGAAGAGGTGGGGCCGGGATGCGGAGCTGAAATATTGGCGGGGGATGGTGGAGTTGGGGCAGGAATTTTGGAGAAGGGTTGGAATGGGGGCGGGGAAGGGGTGGGAAGAGGCGGGGAAGGGGTGGGAAGAGGCGGGGCAGGGGGGGCATGGAAGGGGTGGAGTGGGGGCGGAGCCTGGGGCGGTGGGGGGGTCAAGCACCCACATGAAAGAGGGGAAGTCAGCACCTATGCTCGCCATCTCTCCCTGACCCAAGCCCTTGTCCCAACCTACACTCCCTGACATACACTTGTCCAGCTCTTGTCCTCTCTGCTTTCATGTAAGGCATCTTTCTCCTCCATATTGCCTGGACCCAGCAGGGGGGTCATTGAGGAAAGACAGTCTCCCAGCTCTCAAGTCAGTGCCTGAGCTGGTGTGGCGGTGGTCCACTGAAACCCGGAGCTGCAGTTGCTGGGAAAGTCTCCCCGCTCTGGGCAGGCGCACACCCATTCAGGACAGAATCTTTGGGAAATTTAACTGCTAAAAATCTGCATCTCTACGGAGCATGTGCAAACAGATTTTTTTCAAAGGCTCATAATTTGGGCAGATTTTCACAGGGATGGCAAAAGGTACATGCCTAACACAGCAGCCACACCCCTCCCTAAAGTTTGAAAAAGCTATAAGCAACTGACAACAGGGTCTTATAATGGGAAGCATCAGCCAATAATAACAGGCAGTGCTGCCAACCCCACCTGTAACAGAATCTACAGTTTTGCTGTGGGAGGATTGCAATGGGGTGTTAGGATTTACCGAGAGATCTTTTGGAAGAGTAAAACTACTGTGCCTAATCCGGTGTTAAATTGTCCAGTACCCAAATCCCTAGCATCCATTGCTATGGTGTGGTAGTTTCACAGGCTTCATTCTCTATTTTTTTCTCTTACTTGCGCAATGTAGCGTAGCCCTTGCTGGGGAGTTGTCCTGAATCAAAGGCCTAATTTAAAGTCCAATGAAATCACAGGAGACTTTCCATCAGGCCTTGGCTCTTGCCCTAATTTCTTATTTTAAAGTTTGGTCTCTATTTTCATCCCTGGAAACCTCTGTCTCCTATACAATAGCACCAGCGCATCAAATGCAGACTGCTCCTCTTCATTTTTAAGATGCGTCCTGGCCTTGCTGCACTCTGCCTTTCATCTCTTATGGGCAGTCAGACCTTCAGCCCCTGGTCCTGCTCTGACAACAATGCCAGCTTCATTATTTTTTCCCAACCAAAAAGCTATTGGTCTTTCTTCCATTATGTATGGAAGGAGCTCCCTGTTTCAAATGAATGAATAGTCTGAAAAACCATCTCATTGTCCTTTTTCAAATCCCCCCTTAAAACTCACCTCTGCTGTGATGCCCACAAGACATTTGACTGTGTCTAGGAAGCAGGTGTGCTGTGACTGCTGCTCATTACACTGATTTTTGCTCTCTTGTATACTCCCATCTGGTCACTGTCTCCCCCATTGGTAATTATCCTTATCCCGTAGACAGTTTGCTTGGCTCAGCCCCACCCAGGGGCTGTGGACCAACTGTTTGCTCTGCCCTGTCCTGTCCAGAGAGTTGGAGCCCCCTGTGACACCCTGGCACCCCAGTATTCACCACTGTCATGTAATTAGGGTATGTTTTGTACAAAGTCTGCCTTGTGAGGTATCACTCTAAAAGTCTTGATCTGCTAGACACTAATATCTCATTGGGTTGTATGTGTTATTGTATATGAAGTTTGGCTACGTATGTTTTTACTGAAACATGTTGTGAGGTTGAAAACACCCACAAGCAGCCTTTCAGGTACAACAGGAAAAAGGGCAAACAATGTTAATGGCTTATTGAGGAAATGCACACAAGCACAAGGATTACCCCGGAAACTATGTATAATAAAAACCTCTCAGAGATAGCTCTACACAATGGGGACTGTTTGACCCAGGTCACAGCAAAAGGTTTCCAGTGAGTAGGAAAATGCTATAAAAGGGAGAAAATGACATCATAGGGGGATCTCACTCACCCTACAATAGCACACCTGGAAACATCTGAGGAATAAAGACTGAACAGAGGGGAAATTGAATGGCCGAGGCTAAAGGGATTGCTAGCCTGTGTATGAAAACCTGGGAAACCCAAGCTGCAAACCAAGGCAGATTGTGCCTTAAGAATCTGCCAGGCTGTTTATCACTCAGGGTGAGAATTTGCTAATTCATATCCTAGCTATGTAGTATGTTAAGATCACTTTGTGGTTTTGTTTATTTACTAGATAATCTGCTTTGATCACTATCACTCATAATTACTTAAAATCTATCCTTTTGTAGTTAATAAACTCATTTTGTGTTTCAATCCAAACCAGTGTGCTTTGCCCTGCCCCACCCCGCCCGTGTGCTGCGGCCTGTGTGTTTGCTGTGCCCCACCCAGAGGTCAGAGCCCCCCATTAATATTGCCTGCCCCAGCCAGGAGGCTCAAGTACCATCGACTGTTTGCTTCGCCCGGCCCCACGCAGGGGCTACGGACTGAGAGCCCTCGTTATTGCAATTGCCTGAGCCCACAGGGCGTCCTGGCGGTAGTGTGACGGGTTGTCTCAAGCTCGCGCTGGGCCAACAAGGGTGGCCCCACTCAACACACAGGGGCCACCGTGACAGGGTCTCATAATTGTTGCCAGATTCCAAGGTGCATCCTTTTGAGAGTGACGGGAACAGTAATTTTTCCTTTTTTAAATTCTAGTTAGTTTTATATTCTCTTATTCCTCTCCTCCTTCTGCTGTCGGGTTTTCTTATCTAATCTCTGGAGTTCCCATTGCCTGACTTTATGTAAGCAGTTGCCATTTTATTTTTTGTCTTTGTTACCTGAAAGCTGGTTTTCCTGGCTTGCGTAATTACGCAATGCTGGTAGAAGCCTTGGGACTCCCAAAGCGTTCATAAACAAACCCCTCCCCGCTCACTGAACAAGTCCCTCTGGTTACCTTTCCAGGCTTTAAAAAACTGACAAGTTCCAGGTGTTCCACATAGCAGGAGCCTGTTACTTTATTCAGGAGGGTTTGTGCGAGCAGCTTGCAGAGACATTCACGTCTGCTATTTCATAGTGTCACTGGTAAAATATGCCAGATGCAAGGCAAGTCAACATGAAAAAGGAGAGAGAACACAAATGTTGTTAGTTACACTATCCTTGACATTTATCAATGTCGTATTGTTCCTGGGTTTAATAGCGAACTAGCCTGTCTGTTCTTTTCGCCCCTTTCCCAACGATACAGAGTGCTTATTAATGTGTCGCCTCTTGCGTAATAAAAAGGATATGACAAACCCAAGGAATTTCTATTTGTCTGATTGCAAATAATGAAACTGCGCAAGGCTGGATCCCTGAAAGCCAACACTTTTGTGTTACTGTGGATAGTGAATTGTTAAGATCCAAACAATGACCCAGTTTTACATGTTGGTTTTGCTAATGAAGAGCGATGGAATTCTTCCTAATCACTGCCTGAGAGGAGATTGTTTGCACGATGGAAAGGCCTAGCTGAGCCTTAAGTAAGGGACGTATAGTTGCCAACTAACAAACCAGATGCCTCTCTCGCCCACTGCTACTAATGCACCTTAGAGAACACTAACTGCGGAGGCAGCTGCAGAGGTCTCTTGAGGGAACAAAATGTCAGCTCTCAGCCCGCAGCCGGGAAGGTGAATGGTGGGTGATGAAGAGAAGGAAACCAACACAAAACCCTTGACATCAAACTCTCGAGAAAGTCCAGAAGGGTTTTTATAAACATGGTTTTAATTTTCTACAAAATGAGATGAGTTAGTAATAACATGTAATGAGAAGAGAAGCAATTACAACACACTGCTAATTAAGCACTAAAAAATCTTAGTGCATTTGCCGGCACCTTCCAATTAAGGAATCATTCAAAATGTGATACGCTTCCCCTGATAAATAAATAAAATGACAGTTGTTTGTAATTTAAAATTACAGCAAATCCATTTGTTTTAACCTGTTGTAAAGCTAAGCACAGTCTCTGGTGAAATCAGGACAGACTGCTTCCACTCCGATTTCAAATTTTTGTTGTTGGCTTTTTTGTGGTTTGTTTTGTTTTTTGCAAACAGTTACTGAAAAATGACACTCATTATTTCCCCACAGTAGATGACACGAGCATCGTTTTCTTGTTGGATGTAGTCCAGTTCTAGCCTGCACTGTCTGCACGCGGCTGGGTTGTTTGGGAAATCAACTCATGAGTTGTAATTTATCACTCCAGCTGGTGCCTGTACAGCACTACTGTAGGGATGTGCTAATTACCTGGTATTAATTCAAGCAGAGACCAGCACAGCACGCTTTCTGACTTGTAGGTAGTATGAGGATGTTTTTGAGTCTAGAAAGAAAAAAGCTTCTTTGCATTTCCATGTGTGTAATGCTTCATGTCCTGGTTATATGACTCTTAATTGAAGTCAGATGAGGCATCGCCACACATTGAGCAGATTTACAGTAAGAATACATTTAAAGAAATAAGGCAATATAAGCTCCATTTACATATTGCCTTCCATGCAGGGTCTCCTAATATTCTTTGCAATCCATTAATTAAAGAAAACAAAACAAAAACCAAAACAGACGACTGAGTTGAACAGACCAAAGAGATTTTGGATCAGCTCCTGAGCTGTGATAAAGTGCCATAACTCCACTGAAATAACTGAATGAAGCTATGCTGGGGATTACACACCAGCTGAGGATTTGGCCTCTGGGTCCTAAAAAGTCTTCTCTCTAACCGGGACCACAGAAGGAGGGCTCCCATAAATGATGGACACACTGATGATTGGCATAAATGTTCTTGGAAAAGGCCTACAGAGTCATCTAGTCCACGGTGTCTGAACCTTTTCAGGTTGGGACCCGTTATTTGAAGGCAAACACCTTCACAACCCCCTTTGTTTATTTTTACTTACTTAAACCTGAGAGGGTGACAGAGAACACATCACCTCAAGGGATAAGTGTGTGCAAGTAACATTTCCTTTGCTTTAGATCAGGGGCGGGCAAACTTTTGGCCTGAGGGCCGTATTGGGTTTCGTAAATTGTATGGAGGGCAGGTTAGGGGAGGGGGTTGTGGCCTGGCCCCCACCTCCTATCTGCCCCCCCAGGACTCCTGCCCCATCCAACGCCCCCCCCCCGTTCCCTGATGGCCCCTCTGGGACCCCTGCCCCATCCACACCCCCCCGCTCCCTGTCCCCTGACCACCCCCGGACTCCCGCTGCTCCATCCAACCCCTCCTCTCATTCCTGACGGCCCCCCTGGGACTCCTGTCCCATCCAACCCCCCCTTCTCCCTATCCCCTGACTGCCACCAGATCCCCTTCCCCTGACTGCCCCCTGCCGCCCCCTCCTTCCTGACTACCCTCCCCCGGGACCCCTGCCCCCATTCAACCCCCCTGTTTCCCCCCCGACCACCACCCTGACCTCTATCCACACCCCCGCCCCCAACCACCAACCCAAACTCCCCTGCCCTCTATCCAACCCCCCCCCCCCCACTCCCTGCCCCCTTACCGCGCTGCCTGGAGCACTGGTGGCTGGCGGCGCTACAGCTGCGCCGCTCGGAGCGGGGCCACACTGCTTCTGACACCACCATGCAGCACAGAGACTGGGTCAGGCCGGGCTCTGCAGCTGTGCTGCCTCAGGAGCTCACAGCCCCACCGCCCAGAGCATTGCGCTGGCGGCGGAGCGAGCGAGCTGAGGCTGCGGGGGAGGAGGAACAGCTGGGGAGGGGCCGGGGGCTAGTCTCCCGGGCCAGGAGCTCAGGGGTCGGGCAGGACGGTCCCACGGGCTCTGGCCAGGGTGATATTAAAAGGTTCAAATGACATATCCTCTCTGCAAAAATAATCGCATGATCTATTAGATCTTGCTTTGAAAAAGCTTCGAAAACACTCCTTTTTCTTAATCATATTCTGTTTCTCCTAGTTTTCTGCTTCTAAATTTCCTCCAGGGTGTTTACACCTCACATAGCCTTGTGGACAATTATGGTGGCTCTTTTGTTAATCATTAACCAAGATACAGTCGGTCTTTCCACCCTCTTGAGGGTTTTTATTTAATTAGTTTACATCTTTCTGGTATATGAACACAAGTGAAAACAATAATCTTAGCTTAATCTCACCAGGGTCATATAGATGAGTTACTATCTCTCTGCCCAGCTACAATGATGCCTGCTGTACACTGCCCCAAATTACATTAACTGTTTTTTGGCTTCATATCACAAAACATTTCCAAATTTGCCATTCACACCCTTAACATTACTGCTCATCAGGGCTGTCCCTGCTATTAAATATCTATTTCCCCTGTACACAAGAGCTTATTTTGTCAGTGCTGAATCTTCTTTTATTCCCTGCCCAAATTTAAACTCCCTTGTACTATTTTCTTGTCTCCAGTGGTGTGCCCAGTGCTTCCCAAATAGATTTTATCAGTGGGTGGCATTAGCATGCATTTACCCCCATCTTCCAGATCATTTTATGATGCTATTAAATAGGACCAGACCCACTGGTAACAGCAGTAATTGCAGCCTCCTACTGAATTCATTGGACCAACTTCATACATGGCCATTTATCTTTACCCTTTATTTATAGTCCTTCCTTCAGCCAGCTTTTGAGGCCTTAAGACTATTTTTAAAAGGCACCCAAAGTTTTATGCCAGTGGTCCTCATTGCTCAGACCCGTACAAATGGTTATAAAACAGAGGTCCTCAATTTGTGGGGTGCGGAGTGTGACAGATTTTTATTACTAATTTGCTTGAGGCGTTAGGTGATTAGGCTGAGACCGCAGGATTTTTAGGGGAGGAGATGACGGCGCACACCAAGTGTTTAAAGCTTTATTAATAAAATAACAGCGGTGAGCCTTGCGACTGCTCCCACGTTACTTAAAGGAAGCAAGAAAGTGTTAGTACCCCAGCCCTAACCCACTTTTATACTTACATATGGCCAACCCAAGGCTGGCCAAGCCTGGGTGTAACATAAGAAGAAGAGGGGGAGGGGTGGATGGGAGTTCTTGTCCCGTGCACGGGTTGTCCAGGATCCGCTGTGATCTCTGGCTTGCTTTAGCTTTTGGGAGGGAGCCATTGCTTACCTGCTCCCTTGAACGTCCTCATGTAGATCTTATGTGGATTGAGCCTCCCAAGATCCATTGTCCCTTAAGTACTTCTTGATTGGGCACGTAATTTGCACATTCCTTTCTCAAGAAGCTGACCAAATGCTTTACAAAGGCTACTTAAAAATTAAGCCAGTGCCCAGCCAATATTCATAACTTCGAATACAAAAATGATACATGCATACAAATAGGATTAATAGATTCAATAGATCATAACCTTTACAGAGATATGTTACATGGCATATGTAGCATAAAACATATTCCAGTTATATCATATATACATTCATAAGCATATTCCCATGAAGCCTTATGGGGTGCAATGTCACACCCTTGGCACAGCAAAATCCTCGGGTAATTTAAAGCTGCTGTAGGGGGCTCTATGCCAACCGCTCTTGGCCATCTGGTGCAGAAGGCATGGCTGGAGCACATGCCAGGCTAGTTATCCCCACCTGCTGCATCAGCTCTGTAGGGGCTGTTGTAGGCTGCCTTAAATTATTATTTGGGGGCTGAACCAACCTCTCACAGCCCTAGGAAGCAAAGGAGTGCAGGTGGCTTAAAGCCAGTCTTCAGTTGTGCTGAGCAGAGCTCTGCTGCAGTTGAGGATCTGGCTATGTTTTTAGATGGGGGTTTGTTAGACAGTCATCTAGCATATAAGGTCACATTTCCTGTTTTGAAGATAAATGTATATATACACAATGCCCACAAAATATTACAGCTACAGTCCAGCATAAAAGTTCAATATGCTCTCACTTAATTTTAAGAGCTGATGATGAAGAAATGGAAAGGACACTGTGACTGACTCCATGACCGCCTTCCCATTTGGTGTTGTGTATTTATTACCCAAAGTTTCACAAACTGCCTGCCTCACTGAGGTAGGCAGTTGCTGGATTTCCCATTGTAAATTCCTTCTTGTCATGTTTTGAGGATGCCTCTTGAGATGATCTACAGCAGCAGGTTTGGTAACCCTGTGTTTACGTCAGCCTTCACATGAACGTCTGACTAATACAAACGGCAAACAATTCATAGGCTCTTTGCCATTGGCTGAGGGGAGGAGGGAAGAGGCTAATAGTTAAATCTAAACTGTAAACATTAGAAGCAATTAGTGATCCTTCATTATCATTGATGTGTCTGATGATTGTGTGTCAGTGAAGTTATATTTTCTCTCTTCTTTGAATATAACATATAATACAGAATGCAGGAAGCCTGGGAAACAAGCAGGAAGAATTGGAAGTCCTGGCACAGTCAAGGAACTATGATGTGATTGGAATAACAGAGACTTGGTGGGGTAACTCACATGACTGGAGCACTGTCATGGATGGGTATAAACTGTTCAGTAAGTACAGGCAGGGGAGAAAAGGTGGCGGAGTTGCACTGTATGTAAGGGAGCAGTATGATTGCTCAGAGCTCCAGTATGAAACTGGAGAAAAACCTGTTGAGAGTCTTTGGGTTAAGTTTAGAGATGAGAGCAACAAGGGTGATGTCGTGGTGGGCGTCTGCTACAGACCACCAGACTAGGAGGATGAGGTAGACGAGGCTTTCTTCAGACAACTAACAGAAGATTCCAGATCACAGGCCCTGGTTCTCATGGGGGACTTCAATCACCCTGACATCTGCTGGGAGAGCAATACAGCAGTGCACAGACAATCCAGGAAGTTTTTGGAGAGTGTTGGGGACAACTTCCTGGTGCAAGTGCTGGACGAACCAACCAGGGGCCGTGTTCCTCTTGACCTGCTGCTAACAAACAGGGAAAAATTGGTAGGGGAAGTAGAAGTGGGTAATAACCTGGGCAGCAGTGACCATGAGATGGTCGAGTTCAGGATCCTGACAAAAGGAAGAAAGGAGAGCAGCAGAATACGGACCCCGGACTTCAGAAAAGCAGACTTTGACTCCCTCAGAGAACTGATGGACAGGATCCCCTGGGAGGCTAATATGAGGGGGAAAGGAGTCCAGGAAAGCTGGCTTTATTTTAAAGATGCCTTATTGAGGGCACAGGAACAAACCATCCTGATGTGCAGAAAGAATAGCAAATATGGCAGGCGACCCACCTGGCTTAACAGAGAAATCTTTGGTGAGCTTAAACACAAAAAGGAAGCTTACAAGAAGTGGAAACTTGGACAGATGACTAGGGAGGAGTATAAAGATATTGCTTGAGCATGCAGGGGTGTAATCAGGAAGGCCAAAACACAATTGGAGGTGTAGCTATTGAGGGATATGAAGGGTAACAAGAAGGGTTTCTACAGGTATGTTAGCAACAAGAAGGTCAGGGAAAGAGTGAGACCCTTACTGAATGGGGGAGGCAACCTAGTGACAGATGATGTGGAAAACGCTGAAGTACTCAATGCTTTTTTTGCCTCAGTCTTCACAGACTAGGTCAGCTCCCAGTCTGATGCACTGGACAGCACAGCATGGGGAAGAGGTGAGCAGCCCTCAGTGGTGAAAGAACAAGTTAAGGACTATTTAGAAAAGCTGGGCATGCACAAGTCGATGGGGCTGGATGCAATGCATCCGAAGGTGCTGAAGGAGTTGGCTGATGTGATTGCAGAGCCATTGGCCATTATCTTTGAAAACTCATGGTGATCGGGGGAGGTCCCAGACAATTGGAAAAAGGCAAATATAGTGCCCATCTTTAAAAAAGGGAAGAAGGAGAATCTGGGGAACTGCAGACCAGTCAGCCTCACCTCAGTCCCTGGAAAAATCATGGAGCAGGTCCTCAAGGAATCCATTTTGAAGCACTTGGAGGAGAGGAAGGTGATCAGGAACAGTCAACATGGATTCACCAAGGGCAAGCCATGCAAGACCAACCTAATTGCCTTCTATGATGAGATAACTGGCTCTGTAGATATGGGGAAAGGGGTGGACACGATATACCTTTACTTTAGCAAAGCTTTTGATACGGTCTCTCACAGTATTCTTGCCAGCAAGTTAAAGAAGTATGGCTTGTATGAATGGACTATCAGGTGGATAGAAAGCTGGCTAGATTGTCAGGCTCAACAGGTAGTGATCAACGGCTCGATGTCTAGCTGGCAGCCAGTATCAAGTGGAGTGCCCCAGGGGTCAGTCTTAGGGCCGGTTTTGTTCAACATCTTCATTAACAATCTGGATGATGGGATGATTGTACCCTCAGCAAGTTCGCGGATGGCACTAAGCTGAGGGGAGAGGTAGATATGCTGGAGGGTAGGGATAGGGTCCACAGTGACTTAGACAAATTGGAAGATTGGGCCAAAAGAAATCTGATGAGGTTCAACAAGGACAAGTGCAGAGTCCTGCACTTAGGACGGAAGAATCCCATACACTGCTACAGGCTGGGGACCGACTGGCTAAGCGGAAGTTCTGCAGAAAAGGACCTGGGGATTACAGTGAATGAGAAGCTGGATATGAGTCAACAATGTGCTCTTGTTGCCCAGAACGCCAACGGCATATTGGGCTGTATTAGTAGGAGCATTGCCAGCAGATCGAGGGAAGTGATTATTCTCTTCTATTCGACACTGGTGAGGCCATATCTGGTGTGTTGCATCCAGTTTTGGGCCCCCCACTATGGAAAGGATGTGGACAAATTGGAGAGAGTCCAGCGGAGGGCAACAACAATTATTATGGGGCTGGGGAACATGACTTATGAGGAGAGGCTGAGGGAACTCGGCTTATTTAGTCTGCAAAAGAGAAGAGTGGGGGGTGATTTGATAGCAGCCTTCAATTACCTGAAGGAGGGGTTCCAAAGAGGATGGAGCTCGGCTGTTCTCAGTGGTGGCAGATGACAGAACAAGGAGCAATGGTCTCAAGTTGCAGTGGGGGAGGTCTAGGTTGGATATTAGGAAAAACTATTTCACTAGGAGGGTGGTGAAGCACTGGAATGGGTTACCTAGGGAGGTGGTGGAATCTCCATCCTTAGAGGTTTTTAAGTCCCGGCTTGACAAAGCCTTGGCTGGGATGATTTAGTCGGGTTGGTCCTGCTTTGAGCAGGGGATTGGACTAGACAACTTCCTGAGGTCTCTTCCAACCCTAATCTTCTATGATTCTATGATCATATTTGAAGACTATTATCAGGTTCCCCCCCTCAGTCTTCTTTTATCAAGACTAAACATACAAAGTTTTTGTTAACCTTTCCTCATAGATCAGGTTTTCTAAACCTTTTACCATTTTTGTTGCTCTCCTCTGGACTCTACAATTTGTCCACCTGACCACCTCTTTCCTAAAATGTGGTGTTCAGAATTGGACACGGTACTCCAGCTGGGGACTCACAAGTGCCAAGTAGAGCAGGGTAATTACCTCCCTTGTCTTATATATGACTAGGGCCCTACCAAATTGACGGACCATGAAATCTGGTCTTTTGTGTACTTTTATCCTATACTGTACAGATTTCACTGGGGAGACCAGCATTTCTCAAACTGGGGTCCCAAAAGAGTTGCAGGAGGGTTGCAAGGTTATTGTAGGGTGGTTGTGGTATTGCCACCCTTACTTCTGCACTGCCTTCAGATTTGGGTGGCTAGAGAATGGTGGCTGGTGGCCGGACATCCAGCTCTGAAGGCAGAGCCCCAGCAGCAGCGCAGAAGTAAGGTTGGCAATATCATAGAATGCCACACTTCTGCGTTGCTGCTTTCAGAGCTGGGTGGCTAGAGAGTGGCAGCTGCTGGCCAAGGGCCCAGCTTGGAAGGCAGCAGCTCAGAAGTAAGGGGTGGCAATACCTTACTTCTGTGCTGCTGCCAGTGGTGGCACTGCTGCCGATGGTGGCGCCGCTGCTCGTGGCGGCGCTGCCTTCAGAGCTGGGCTCCTGGCCAGCAGCTGTTGCTTTCCAGCTGCCCAACTCTGAAGGCAGTGCCACCGCCAGCAGCAGCGCAGATGTAAGAGTGGCAATATCGCAACCGCCCTACAATAACCTTTTGACCGCCTCCCCTAAACCTCCTTTTGGGTCGGGACCCCCACAGTTACAACACTTTACATCTGAAATTCACATATCTGAAATCATTAAAATTTATTATTTTTAAAATTCCATGACCGTGAAATTGACCAAAATAGACCGTGAATTTGGTAGTGCCCTACATATAACACACCGTTAATACACCCCAGAATGATATTAGCCTTTTTTGCAATCATCACATTGCTGACTCATATTCAATTATACTATAACCCCCGGATCTTTTTCAGCACCACTACTACCTAACTAGTTATTCCCCATTTTGTATTAGTACATTTGATCAATTCTTCCTAGGTGCAGTACTTTGCACTGATCTTTATTGAATTTCATCTTGTTGAATTCAGACCAATTCTCCAATTTGTCAAGGTTGTTTTGAATTCTAATTGTGGCCTCCAAAGTGCTTGCCCTCCCCCCCTCCAGCTTGGTTTCATTGCAAATTTTGTAAAAAGCAACAGAGAGTCCTGTGGCACCTTTAAGACTAACAGATGTATTGAAGCGTAAGCTTTCATGGGTGAATGCCCACTTCGTCCATTACATGCATCCGACGAAGTGGGCATTCACCCACGAAAGCTTATGCTCCAATACATCTGTTAGTCTTAAAGGTGCCACAGGACTCTCTGTTGCTTTTTACAGATCCAGACTAACACGGCTACCCCTCTGATACATTGCAAATTTTGTAAACATACTTTGTAAACACTACATTATCCAAGTCATTAATGAAATTATTGAATAGTACAGACCCTGAGGAACCCCACTAGATACATCCTCCCAGTTTAACAGCAAACCAGATAACTACTCTTTGAGTACAGTCTTTCAACCAGTTGTGCATCCACCTTGTAGTAATTTCATCTAGACCACATTTCCCTAGTTTGCTTATGAGAATGTCTGTGGGACTGTGTCAAAAGTCTTTCCAAAATCAAGATATCTCATGTGTATTGCTTTTCCTCCTACCCACTAGGGTAGTAAAACCTGTCAAAGAAGGAAATTAGGTTGGTTTGGCATGATTTCTTCTTGACATATCAGTGCTGGCTATTTCTTATTACCTCCCCATCTATCTTCCAGATGCTTACAAACTGATCGTTTAATAATGTGTTGCAGTATTTATCTAGGTATCAAAGCCAGTCTGACAGGGCTATAATTCCTCAGGTCCTCTTTGTTCCCCCTTTTAAAGATACGTACTATGTTTTCACTTCTCCGGTCCTCTAGGACCTCACCCGTCCTCTCTGAGTTCTTGAAAATAATTGCTGATGGTTCTGAGATTGCTTCAGTTACCGCCTCAAGTACCGTAGGTTGAATTTCACCTGACACTGCCAACTTGAATATATCTAATCTAAATATTCTTCAACCTATAACCTAGGATTATAGTCCTTCCCCCTTATTGTTAATGTTAATTGTGTTATGTATCTGGTCACAATTAACTTTTTTAGAGATGACTGTAGCAAAGTATGTATTAAACACCTCAGTCTTTTTACTGTCATCTGTTATTAGCTCTTCTTCCTTGCTAAGTAGGGGACTTGCATTTTCCTTCAGCTTTCTCTTGCTCCTAACGTATTTAAAGAATCTCTTCTTATTGTTGTGTCCCTAGCCTTTATAATTTTGTCCCTACATGTTTGTGCTATTCTTTTGTATGCCTCCTTAGGGTATGTCTACACTACTAGAGTAGTTCGATTTTACTTAAATCGAATATGTGGAATCGATATTACAAAATCGAACGTGTGTGTCCACACTAAGGACAGTAATTCGACTTTGTGAGTCCACACTAACGGGGAAAGCGTCGACATTGGAAGCGGTGCACTGTGGGCAGCTATCCCACAGTTCCCGCAGTCCCCGCTGCCCATTGGAATTCTGGGTCGAGCCGCCAATGCCTTCTGGGTAAAAAAAATGTGTCGAGGGTGCTTTTGGGTAACTGTCGTCATCCGTCCGTCACTACCGCCCTCCCTCCCTGAAAGCGCCGGCGGGAAATCAGTTCGCGCACTTTTCTGGTCAGTGACAGCGCGGACGCCACAGCACTGCGAGCATGGAGCCCGCTGCGACCATCGCTGCAGTTGTGGCCGTTGTAAACACCTTGCAGCTTATCATCCACCTTTCCCAGAGGCAGATGCAGAGAAATCAGGCGAGGAGGCTACGGCACCGCGGTGAGGACCTGAAGTCTGAGAGTAGCACAGACCTGTCAGAAAGCACGGGACCCCGCGCCGAGGACATCACGGTGGCAATGGGTCATGTTGATGTTGTGGAACGGCGATTCTGGGCCCGGGAAACAAGCACGGACTGGTGGGACCGCATAGTGCTGCAGGTCTGGGATGAATCACAGTGGCTGCGAAACTTTCGCATGCGGAAGGGGACTTTCATGGAACTTTGTGAGTTGCTGTCCCCTGCCCTGAAGCACAATGACACCCGGATGCGAGCAGCCCTGACTGTCCAGAAGCGAGTAGCCATAGCCCTCTGGAAGCTTGCAACGCCAGACAGCTACCGGTCAGTTGCGAACCACTTTGGCGTGGGCAAATCTACCGTGGGGGGTGTTGTCATGCAAGTAGCCAACGCAATCGTTGAGGTACTGCTCTCAAAGGTAGTGACCCTGGGAAATGCACAGGTCATCATAGATGGCTTTGCCGCGATGGGATTCCCAAACTGCGGTGGGGCTATAGATGGAACTCACATCCCTATCCGGGGACCGGACCACCAGGCCAGCCAGTACATCAACCGAAAGGGCTACTTTTCAATGGTGCTGCAAGCACTGGTGGACCATAGGGGACGTTTTACAAACATCAACGTCGGATGGCCGGGCAAGGTTCATGACGCTCGTGTTTTCAGGAACTCAGGTCTGTTTAGACAGCTGCAGGAAGGTATTTACTTCCCGGACCACAAAATAATTCTTGGGGATGTGGAGATGCCTATAGTCATCCTTGGGGACCCAGCCTACCTGCTAATGCCCTGGCTCATGAAGCCCTATACTGGCACCCTGGACACTGAAAAAGAACTGTTCAACTACCGGCTGAGCAAGTGCAGAATGGTGGTGGAGTGTGCTTTTGGCCGTCTCAAGGGGAGATGGAGAAGCTTACTGACTCGCTGTGATCTCAGCGAAACCAATATCCCCATTGTTATTGCAGCTTGCTGTGTGCTCCACAATCTGTGAGAGCAAGGGGGAGACCTTTATGGCGGGGTGAGAGGTTGAGGCAAATAGCCTGGCTGCTGATTACGCCCAGCCAGACAGCCGGGCGATTAGAAGAGCCCAGCGGGAAGCGCTGTGCATCCGAGAGGCTTTGAAAGCTAGGTTCCACAGTGAGCAGGGTAACCTGTGACTTTTAAGTTTGTGTACAGAGAAGCTGAACCTGCCCCCGTTTCTTTACCCACTAAATGTTCAGTATCCTCTCCAGTTACATACCCCGTTCCCCCCCTTCCAACACACGTTTAAAAATAAAATCACTTGAATTTTCTTAATGAACACCGTTTTCTTTATTACTGTTTTCGCGGGAAAGTGTTGAACCTGGGACGCAGACTGTGGTGGGGAGCGGGTGTAGTGTAGTGATGCAAATGACGCTTCTAAACTCCAGGAATGACAGGCTCCGCAGTGGTGGACTGGTGGTTTCAACGGAGCCTGCCACCCCTCTTGTTCGGGACTCTGTGTGTGGGGGGGCTATGTGACTTTGTGGCAGGGGGAGGACGGTTACAGATCCCCTGCTGCGTGGCTCTGTGATCCAGGATAAGGACCGCTGCATAAGATCTCTAACTGCCCTCCCCCGCCACAAAGTCACAGAGCTCCTCCCACCCCCCACAGAACACTAAAACCACCTCCCAGACTGACCAGGGTAACTAGTGACTGCAATGTGTGTGTGCCCTGCTGCTGAACCTGCCCCCGCCTCTGTACCCTGGTAAAGGTGACTGTCCTGTCCAATTACCAACCCACTTCCCCCCCCTTCAGACAGACTCTCCTCTAAAAGAACATGATGGAAACAGTAATTAACAGAAACGTATTTTTTATTAGCAACTACACATGAAACTGGGGGGTGAAACTTGGACGGGGACTTGGGTGAGGCGGGAAGGAAAGGACTTGTCAAATTTTGGGAATGAGAGCCTTCTAGTACTAGAGCAGTCTGCAGGGGTGGAGTGAGAGTTTTCACGGACTCTGCCGCCCCTCCTTCTTTGGACTTTGGGTGAGGGGGGTATGGGACTTGGTGGCGGGGGAGGGCGGTTACAGATAGACTGCAGCGGGGCTCTGTCCTCCTGCCTCCGGTCCTGTAGAACATCCACAAGGCGCCGGAGCGTGTCCGTTTGCTCCCTCATTAGTCCAAGCAGCGTTTGAGTCGCCTGCTGGTCTTCCTGCCGCCACCTCTCCTCCCGTTCCATGTGTGATTGGTGCATTTGGGACAAGTTCTCCCTCCACTGTGTCTGCTGGGCTGCCTGGGCTCGGGAGCAGCCCATAAATTCCGAGAACATGTCCTCCCGTGTCCTCTTCTTCCTATGCCTAATCTGCGCTAGCCTCTGGGAGTGTGATGCCAGGCTAGGTTGGGAGACAGTCGCAGCTGTGGGAATGGGAAAAAGGGAGTGAATTCCTCAGAAAGATAAATTTCGTTGTGAACAAAGAACATAGTCTTTCTCTGTGAACAAGACCATGCACAGCACCTATCATATGCGCACTCAGGACAAGGTCGATTTTTCGGCCTTCGCATTCAGTGCCTGGGGTCTTGCAGTGCAGATCAGAGAAGCGGGGCAGAACACCGGAATTTGTGTAGCAGGCCGACATGGTAAGCCGTAGACTTGTGGCTGCTTAAAACTTTAATAGTAGCACTGGCCTCCTTTCACATTGAAAGCAATGCCAGTCCCTGCTGCTAGCAATCCGGCAAGCATGAACTCTGCCCCTGTCCCACCCCCTCGCGGCTGTCCCAGGGAAAGATCCCTGTATGCTGCCCCTCTCCCACCTCCACCGCGTGGCTGTAAACCGCCGGTTACAGTTCTGTAAAGGAACAGGCAAGCAGTCCCAATACTAACATTCCCCTACTTAATTCAAAGCAGGTCACCATGAGCGACATCACTCTGATGAGGATTTCAGAGACGGAAAAAGAAAGGATGCTTCGGGAAAGCCTGCAAAGACCAGGGCCGTATGCCGCCATGCTCTGCAGGGCAATGATCCCGGAGTACTTGCTTGTCTCCTGGCGCGGAAATGTTTCCTACTACGGAGGACCCAATAAGGCCGCTCTCCCCAGGAACCTGATGCAAAGGCTTTCCAATTACCTCCAGGAGAGCTTCGTGGACATGTGCATGGAGGATTTCAGCTCTATCCCCGGACATATAGACCGCATTTTAGTGTAGCTGCACTGGCAGGGACTAAACGGTAGAGCGGCTTGGGCAGAACAATCATGCTAAACCGGACATTGTTAGATTTTTTTCAGTAGTTGCACTGCCAGGGACTGAACCGTTAAGCGCCTAAGGCAAAGTAATCATGCAAAACCCATTGTTAATATTGTTAATATTCCTGTTCTGTTAAAAATAAATGTTTACATGTTTAAAACACTTACTGTCTGATCCTTCCCCTGATTCTGTGTCCGGGTTAACGGCTGGGGACGGTTGGTAGGGGATCTCTGTAAGGGTGATGAAGAGATCCTGGCTGTCGGGGAAATCAGCGTTGTAAGCGCTGTTGACTGCCTCGTCCTCCTCATCTCCTTCCTCATCTTCCCCGTCCGCTAACATCTCCGAGGAAGCGGCCGTCGACAATATCCCATCCTCAGAGTCCACGGTCAGTTGTGGGGTAGTGGTGGCGGCCGCACCTAGGATGGAATGCAGTGCCTCGTAGAAACGGGATGTCTGGGGCTGGGATCCGGAACGTCCGTTTGCCTCTTTGGTCTTCTGGTAGCCTTGTCTCAGCTCCTTGATTTCACGCGGCACTGCGTTGCATCCTGGCTGTATCCTCTCTCTGCCATGGCTTTAGAGATCTTCTCGTAGATCTTTGCATTCCGTCTTTTCGATCGCAGCTCGGAAAGCACGGACTCATCGCCCCACACAGCGATCAGATCCAAGACTTCCCGATCAGTCCATGCTGGGGCCCTCTTTCTATTCTGAGATTGCATGGCCATCTCTGCTGGAGAGCTCTGCATCGTTGCCAGTGCTGCTGAGCTCGCCACGATGTCCAAACAGGAAATGAGATTCAAACTGCCCAGACAGGAAAAGGAATTCAAATTTTCCCGGGGCTTTTCCTGTGTGGTTGGTCAGAGCATCCGAGCTCGGACTGCTGTCCAGAGCGTCAACAGAGTGGTGCACTGTGGGATAGCTCCCGGAGCTATTAGCGTCCATTTCCATCCACACCTAGCCTAATTCGACATGGCCATGTCGAATTTAGCGCTACTCCCCTCGTTGGGGAGGAGTACAGAAGTCGAATTTAAGAGACCTCTATGTCGAACTAAATAGCTTCGTGGTGTGGACGGGTGCAGAGTTAATTCGATGTAACGGCGCTAAATTCGACATAAACTCCTAGTGTAGACCAGGCCTTAGCAATTTCTCCATGTTTCCACTTTTTGTAGGTTCCTTTTTGATCTTCAGGTCATTAAAGAGCATCTGATTGAGCCATATTGGCCTCTTACTATTCTTCCTGTCTTTCCTTCACATTGGGATAGTTTGCTGTTGTGTCTTTAATATTATCTCTCTGAGGCTATGTCTACACTACAGAATTAGGTCGGATTTATAGAAGCCGGTTTTATAGAAACCGGTTGTATGCAGCCGATTGTGTGTGTCCCCACCTAAAATGCTCTAAGTGCATGAAGTCGGCGGACCGCGTCCACAGTACCGAGGCTAGCGTCGACTTCCGGCGCATTGCACTATGGTACCTATCCCACAGTTCCCGGAGCCTCCGGCGCCCATTGGAATTATGGGTTGAGATCGCAATGCCCGGATGATGCAAAGCAGTGCCGCGAGGGGTTCTGGGTACATTGCGTCAGGCCCCTCCCCCGCCGTCACAGCAACGGCAGACAATAGATTCGCGCCTTTTTACCTGGGTTACCTGTGCAGACAACATACCACGCCAAGCATTGAGCCCGCTCAGCTCAGCT
>NW_020664490.1:4097685-4118976 GCF_002925995.2 Terrapene triunguis | reverse complement strand
TTGGGGATGTTGAAATGCCTATCGTGATCCTTGGGGACCCAGCCTACCCCTTAATGCCATGGCTCATGAAGCCGTACACAGGCAGCCTGGACAGTAGTCAGGACCTGTTCAACTACAGGCTGAGCAAGTGCCGAATGGTGGTGGAATGTGCATTTGGCCGTTTAAAAGCGCGCTGGCGCAGCTTACTGACTCGCTCAGACCTTAGCGAAAAGAATCTCCCCATTGTTATTGCTGCTTGCTGTGCGCTCCACAATATATGTGAAAGTAAGGGGGAGACATTTATGGCGGGGTGGGAGGTTGAGGCAAATCGCCTGGCCGCTGATTACGCGCAGCCAGACACCAGGGCGGTTAGAGGAGCACAGCAGGGCGCGGTGCGCATCAGAGAAGCGTTGAAAACCAGTTTTGTGACTGGCCAGGCTACGGAGTGAAACTTCTGTTTGTTGCTCCTTGATGAACCCTCTGCCCCTCCCCCACCACCCTGTTAACTCTACTTCCCTGCAAACCAACCACCCCACCCTCCCCTACTACCCTCCCCCCTTCGAGCACCACTTGCAGAGGCAATAAAGTCATTGTTACTTCACATTCATGCATTCTTTATTAATTCAGCACACAACTAGGGGGATAATTGGAAAGGTAGCCCGGGATGGGTGGGGGAGGAGGGAAGGAAAAGGACACACTCCAATTTAAAACTTTAAAACTTATTGCTATGGAAATCATCTAGGGTGGAGTGAGTGGGTGGCCGAAGGCCCCCCCACCGTGTTCTTGGGCGTCTGGGTGAGGAGGCAATGGGACTTGGGGAGGAGGGCTGCTGGTTACAGAGGGGCTGTAGCGGCGTTCTCTGCTCCTGCTGCCTTTCCTGCAGCTCAACCATACGCAGGAGCATATCACTTTGATGCTCCAGCAGCCGGAGCATCGACTCTTGCTTTCTGATTACAAGTTGACGCCACCTCTCCTCTTCAGCCCGCGTTTCAGCACGCAACTTCTCCTCTTCAGCACGCCACCTCTCCTCTCGCTCATATTGGGCTTTTTTAAAATCAGTCATTGACTGCCTCCACGCATTCAGCTGTGCTCTGTCAGCGTGGGAGGCAGTCTGAAGTTCAGTAAACATTTCGTCACGCGTCCTTCGCTTCCTTCTTCGAATATTCACTAGCCTCTGCGAAGGAGTAAGATTTGCAGCTGGTGGAGAAGGGAGAGGTTGTTAAAAAAGATACATTTTAGAGAACAATGGGTAGACTCTTTCACGTTAGATTTTGCTGTTCACAACATCACACAGCACATGTACTTTCGTTACAAGGTCGCATTTTTCCTCTTATATTGAGAGTCTCCTGGTTTGCTGTGAGAGATCACTCACGCAGTGCCAGGACACAGATTTCAGCTTGCAGGCAGCCATGGTAAGACATATAGTCTTTGGGCTTTTTTAACCTTCTTAACATGTGGGGATGGTTTCAAACAGTTCTGCCCTCATTTCCCATACCAAGCTCCCGTGCCATTTAAAATGGGTTTGCAATGTAAAAGGAGGGGCTGCGATTTCAGGTTTAACATGCAGCACAAACCCAACTAACTCCCCTCCCCCTCACACCCAATTCTCTGGGATGGTCACTTCACCCCTCCCCCCCACCGCGTGGTTAACAGCGGGGAATATTTCTGTTCAGCAGACCAGGAAGGGGCACCTCTGAATGTCCCCTTAATAAAATTGCCCCATTTTAACCAGGTGACCGTGAATGATATCACTCTCCTGAGGATAACAAAGAGCGATAAGGAATGGATGTTGTCTGCATGCCAGCAAACACCGGGACCATACGCTGCCATGCTTTGTTATGCAATGATTCCAGACTACGTGCTACTGGCCTGGCGTGGTAAAGTGTCCTACCATGGCGGACGGGATAAGGCAGCCCTCCCCAGAAACCTTTTGCAAAGGCTTTGGGATTACATGAAGGAGAGCTTTCTGGAGATGTCCCTGGAGGATTTCCGCTCCATCCCCATACACGTTAACAGACTTTTCCAGTAGCTGTACTGGCCGCGATTGCCAGGGCAAATTAATCATTAATCATTAAACACGCTTGTTTTTAAACCATGTGTAATTTTTGCAAAGGTACACTCACCAGAGGTCCCCTGTGTGCCCTCAGGGTCTTGGGTCAGTTCGGGGGTTACTGTTTCCAGGTCCAGGGTGACAAACATATCCTGGCTGTTGGGGTAACTGGTTTCTCCGCTTCCTTGCTGCTGTGAGCTATCTATGTTCTCTCCATCCTCATCTTCCTCGTCCGCCGAACCCGCTTCCCCGTTTGCAGAGAGGGACTCATAGAACACGCTTGGGCTAGTGGTGGCTGCACGCCCTAGAATGGCATGCAGCTCCGCGTAGTAGCGGCATGTTTGCGGCTCTGCCCCGGACCTTCCGTTTGCGTCTCTGACTTTGTGGTAGGCTTGCCTTAGCTCCTTAATTTTCACGCGTCCCTGCCGCGCGTCCCTGTTATGGCCTCTGTCCTTCATGGCCTTGGAGATCTTTTCTAATGTTTTGCCGTTTCTTTTACTGTTTCGGAGTTCGGCGAGCACTGCTTCATCTCCCCAGATGGCGATCAGATCCTGTACCTCCCGTTCGGTCCAGGCTGGAGCTCTTCTGCGATCCTGGGACTGGGACTCCATCATGGTTACCTGTGCTGATGGGCTCTGCATGGTCACCTGTGCTCTCCACGCTGAGCAAACAGGAAATGAAATTCAAACGTTCGCGGGGCTTTTCCTGTCTACCTGGCCAGTGCATCTGAGATGAGAGTGCTGTCCAGAGCGGTCACAATGAAGCACTGTGGGATAGCTCCCGGAGGCCAGTAATGTCGAATTCCATCCACACTAACCCAATTCCGACCCCCTAAGGCCGATTTTATCGCTAATCCCCTTGTCGAGGTGGTGTTAGGAAACCGGTTTAAAGGGCCCTTTAAGTCGACAGAAAGGGCTTCGTAGTGTAAACGTGTCCAGGCTTAAGTCGATTTAACGCGGCTAAAGTCGACCTAAACTCGTAGTGTAGACCAGGCCTGAGAAACTCCCTGTTCTCCTGAACTCTCTTTTCCCTTAGATTTTTCTTCCCATAGGACCTTCCCTACTAGTTCTCTGAGTTTGTTTAAAGTCCACTTTTTTGAAGTTCTTTGTCCTTATTCTGCCATTCTCACTCCTTCCTTTCCTTAGGATCATGAAATCTAATAATTTCATGATCACTTTTATTGAAATTGCCTTCACCCTTCACAATTTCTCCCTACGGTCAGAATTAAGTCTAAAATGGCTGTTCCACTAGTTATTTTCTCCACCTTCTGATGCAAAAAGCTGTCCCCAGTACATTCCAAGAACTTATTGGACATTTTGTGTATTACCTTTCAAACAGATGTCTGGGGACTTCAACTCCTTCATTAGTACCAGGACTTGTATTTTGGATATTTCTGTTAGTTGTTCTAGAAATGCCTCATCCCCCTCCTCCTCCTGATTTGGTCATCTATAGTAGATCCCTACTGTCACATCACTCCTGTTTTTCCTCTTTTATCTTCACCCAGAGACTTCCAACTGCTCTGACCTCATCTTCTTCTGGACCTCAGAACAAGTGTATATATTCTTGATGTGTAATGCAACACCTCCTCCCTTTTCCCCCCCTGCCTGTCCTTTCTGAGCAAGTTAGACCCCTCTGGCCCAATATTCCAGGAATGAAATGGAATGCCTCATCCCACCAAGTCTCAGTGATGCCAAGTCAGTCAATTTATCTCATATATTAATACTTCCAGTTCTTCTTGTTTATTCCCCATGCTCCTTGCATTTTTGTACAGACATCTAAGCTGTTGACCAGATTCCCCCGCTGTTTTCCATGTTGTTGCTTCTGTGACCCTATTGTAATTTTCCATTCCCTCCCGCCCCTAATATCTAGCCCTCTGTTAAGGTCACCTTTTTTTAATACCTCCCTGTGGGTTTTTGTCACCAGTCCCCTTTGAATCCAGTTTAAAGCCCTCCTCTCTAGGTTGGCAAGTAGGTGTCCAAAGATGCTCTTTTCTTCCTTGGTCAGGTGGACCCGCATCTCTTCCCAGCACTCCTCCTTCCCAGAAAGAGCATCTCATGGTTAAGGAAGCCAAAGGCCTCGCATCAACACCATCTGTGCTGCCATGCATTCATCTCTAGGATTCATATGTCCCTGCCCTGAGCCCTTACCCTCAACTGGGAGGATGGACAAGAACACAACCTGTGCTCCCGACTCCTTCACCCTCAGTCTCAGAGCCCTGTAGTCACTGCTGATTTGCTCAGAGTCAGACCAGGCAGTATCATTAGTGCCCATGTGGATGAACAGTTTGGGGTAGTGGTCAAGGGGATGGATGAGACTTGGCAATCTTTCCATAGGGTCTCAGATCTGGGCAGGGACCACACCTCCGAGCACATCAGGTCAGGTCAGGTCAGGTCAGCAGATGGATGCCTCTATCTCCCATAGAAGGGAGTCCCTGCTCACTACCACCTTACCTCTCCTCCTCTTGGGTGTGGTGGCCATAATCCCCTTCTTCTGGGGGTGAGGGCTCTGAGCATCACTTACCTGAGAGGGCTCCCCGGAAGCCATGATATCCCCCTCCCTTAGCTCCTAGGTGGAGGCGCGGCCAGGCAGCTCTGTGTGCTGCCTCCACCTGCAGCTCCCATTGGCTGCGGTTCCTGGCCGATGGGAGCTGTGGAGCCAGTGCTTGGGGTGGAGGCTGCGCCTCTGCCTAGGAGCTGAGGGAAGGGCATGTCACCGCTTCTGGGGAGGCATGGAGCCAGATAGCCAGCCTGCCAGTCCCCCCCCACCCCCAGCACCAGCAGGGGTCCCAGGGCCGCAAGCCCAGCATCTGCGGTGCTCCCCCGAGCTACCCCTCCGAGCACCCGTTGCACCCCCAGGGCCGCCTTCCCTCCCCCCCGCAAGATTTAGTCAGGTCACGGGCCATGAATTTTTGTTTGCGGCCTCTGACCTGTCCATGACTTTTACTAAAAATACCTGTGATGAAAACGTAGCCTTACTTATAAGCCAGTGGCCTGAGTGGGCTCTCTGCTGCCATCTATTGAACAACTGAAGGAAAAGACCTCATGAGCCCATCTTATTTGCATAGATTCACCTGCTTTGCCAAGGTGGTCAATTTTGGATGTTTTTGGATAACATTCATTTAAATCTTCAATGCAGGTGTAATGAAATGTTGCTATCATCCTTATTGTATACTGAGAGGGCAGCAGAACTGTGTCTAATTGAGGAGTTACCATAACATGAACCTCACTCACTAAAGCTTGGAGTTGTGATCGAAACCCAAGTGCAAGTTAGAGAGCTGTAGCCAATGATTTTATTTTATCATTCATTTATTGTATGAGGTTAGGATTATAGACATACAAGATTGATCAGTAGTTAGAAGGGATAAATATGTATTAGGTATCTGAGTAAGTAGGGCTGAAACACAAGGCCTACAGGATAAGGCCTGTAAGATTTTAGCTTAGCTATTTTAGGCTTTAGAGTTAAGAAATGCTTGACATAAGTAAGTGACCAAAGAATAACCTGATGCCATAAGATTACGGGAAAAGATGTGCCAAGAGATGGCATTGAGAAATATTAGCCGTAAGATTAAAATTTTAGATTACAAAAATGCTCTAGAGGCACATTTTTTCTAACATATGCCTTAACCACAGGATACAGGTTGTGCATCAATCAGGGCTGGCTCCAGCGTTTTTGCCGCCCCAAGCGGCAAAGAAAAAAAAAAAGCTGCGATTGGCGGCACTTCGGCGGCAGCTCTACTGTGCCGCTTCATTCTTCAGCAGCCGGTCCTTCCCTCCAAGAGGGACTGAGGGACCCGCTGTCGAATTGCCGCCGAAGACCCAGACGTGCCGCCCTTTCCCATTGGCCGCCCCAAGCACCTGCTTCCTGTGCTGGTGCCTGGAGCTGGCCCTGGCATCAATGAGAATAAAAGGAACTATACACAACCTATAGAAAAATCGGGTACACCAATATTCTTGGGGAACAATACAAATAAGGAAAAAGAGGATTGACACTTTCACGCACATGCGCAGGATATGAGGTAAAGTCAGACTCACATTATAAAAGAAGGTGTCCAGATTGGGAAAATTGAGCTTTCTACAGGAAAACTCCAGCAGGATCCATCCCTCTACGGATGAGCAATCCATGAGAGACCCACCCTAACACTATCTAGGAGGATGTGAGTATGACTGTAGCCATAATTTGTGCATGGATATATTTAGGATTTATATACGTTTGGATATTCATAACTTTGCTGGTAACTATAATAAAATTGATAAAAGATATTAGACATTGTTCTTGTGATTGTATGTGTTACTTTCCTTGGTCTTCAAGTGTTCTAGATCTGAAACTAGTGGCAGAGGTAACTCTGTTGAGCTTGAGACTGTAACCACAAGAGCCGAACCCACAGTGGTGAAATACAACATCACTAAGTAAACAAAAATACAAGGCTATGAAATACAGAGGATAGGATGGATGTTTCTATCTGGTGGCGAGAATGCTGTTTAAGGGTCTTAGATGGTATTTAACCTTCCCCAGGGCCGGCTCCAGGGTTTTTGCCGCCCCAAGCGGCGCAAAAAAAAAAAAAGAAAAAAGCCGCAATCACGATCTGCGGCAGCAATTCGGTGGGAGGTCCTTCGCTCTGAGCGGGAGTGAGGGACCGTCCGCCGAATTGCCGCCGAATAGCTGGATGTTCCGCCCCTCTCTGGAGTGGCCGCCCCAAGCACCTGCTTGGCAAGCTGGTGCCTGGAGCCGGCCCTGACCTTCCCTTCCAATATTTAAAAATAGCACTGATTAGACTCAGCAGAGAAGCCTTATATCTTTTCAGTAACCACTAGAGCTGAAATCACTGATAAACTGGTCTAGACTTAGAGTGGAGACAATGCAGTGGTGAAGGAGAAAGCAGTGGCAGTGAAGTTCCCTACTATTCAGTGAAATCACTCCAGCTGAAATCACTAGGAACTAATCTAGGTGACACTTTGGAACATGACATCATGGCTAAAGGCAGCATAATGAGATAGCAGCAGATGTGCCTCCTACCCAGCAAATCCTAGAGCTGTAATTACTAATAGCTGGGCTCAGTGGTCATGGCATTGTAGGACTGGACTGGACCAAGGATACAGCAGAGCAGAGATGGTGGAGGTATTACTCCTCCCACTGTCCTGCGGGGCTGGAGGTGAACCTCCTTGAATGTACCCCTGGATTCAGACAACAAATTCTGAATGAGGTGCAGAAAAGAGAAAGGGGGAGTGGCATACTGAAGGGATGTTTGGCTATTGGACTTTCACACTGCCATGTGGGAAACTGAGGCAAGGTGGGAAACTGTTCATGATACTATGGGATGGGTGGTTGCCTTATTAGTTGCATACTTTTGAGTCATTGTTGTTGTGTCCCAATGAATACTGTGTTCCCTCTCCCTTTAATACATTTTTAAATTATTGCTAGCAATATATAGCCAATTGACTACATTTGTAGTTTGTTATTAAAAATAACCAAGCTTAGCAAAATGTATTGCCTAAAGACAAAGCAGGACAATATAAAAAGGAGCCCTAGGTACCCTCCTTTTAGGAAGCAATTAATCTTGCAGCATGTTCACTTTACACAGAAGGTGTGCATTGAAATACACCCTCACACCTACCTATATTTATACCATAACTGAAATCACTCAGGACGTCACCCAAGACTAAAATTTACCAATCAGCCTTTTAACTTGTTTTTCTGCTGCCATGGTGTATCTCTCCTTAGCTCTCTTTTTGGATACTACATTCCAAACCAGTTGGGTGTATAGATATATCCCGACCTGTGCTAGGACATTCCTTTCATGTATCTTGTTTTTGACAGGCTTCCTATTTTCTATTTTTTAATGCCAAAGCTGACTTCAGCTTTGCAAAGTGTGGTGGGATACCTGATGTAGGTGAACAGAATTGTGGGAACAGCATAATACAGTCAGTTAACATAACTTCCCACCAATTATATATAATGTATATCATATTAAGCTCATTTGCCAATTTGCTCCACTCTCTTCATCTATGTTGCATGGATTAATTATTTTATGAAGTCCTCTGCACTCTTTGGATTAAAGGTACTATAGCTCTGCAAAGTATTATAATCACTATTATAAGAATATGCTATAAATAAACAATAATAAAATAATAATATAAAAATAATTAAAAAACCTGCCAGGTAGAGAGTAAGTATTGAAACTAACTCTTATCCAATGGCAAAACAGCCAACAGAGATCAAATGCTGGCCTCTTGAACAGCAATAATAGATACAGATAAAACTGTACTTGTGCTAAAAGGGCCAGATTTTTTAAGGTATTTAGCTGCCTAAAGATGCAGATAGGCACCTAACTCCCATATACTTGTTTTGACTAGTAGAAAACCCAACATGTTCACAAAGTTGGGGCATTGACTCGTTATGTTCATTTCATGGAGAAGGAAAATGTGAAGCAAAAAATTTGATAGTGTGGAAAAGGGCAAAACCTTTGCTGGACTCTTTCAGTCATACACAGATGCTATAAGAACACTCTCATATTTTCTAATTACAAATATCCAACGATCTATGTAGCAATTTGCATAATATTCAGGGAACAGCTTAGCACTGAGGATCTGATTTAAAAATTAGTTCAGTACATCCTGTTTCTTCAACAAGCTGATGTGCACAAACAAAATACCTGCTGGCACAAACAAAATCAACTAGAAAGTGGAGCTTTTGTACACTCAAATGTTATTTTAATACACTTTAATAACCTTTACAGCATTCTCTGCATCCTTTCTTTGAAAATTCCAACTAGTATTTCTTCCCTACCCATTGGTAACAGCTTGAAGCATTTATAATGAGAAGATATGGAATCCAAGCACTCCTGCATGCATTTCATTAGTAAAGAGTACATCTTATCCCTGTGTAAGCTGGGTCACATTAGGGAGCACTCAAACCAGTACACTCAAGAATGCCTTTCAGGAGCTACTGCAAGTTAGCATTTTGGTACATTTGTTATACACGTTTATATAGAAATCACACACAAAAACTATGTTAAAATAACATTAAGGTTCAACGTCAAGCACTCAAAAGTTAGGAAATGCCAGAATGAAGGCTACCTATGCTAGTAGCCCCCCCCCGGCTCCTAATTCTGGTCTCTTTGCTCAGCCATTCACAGTTCTCCCACTGCATTCAAGCTCCTAATCAGAGCTGTCTCCCCTTGCCCCTGTTCCTCACCCCATTATTTCCTAGCTCCAGTTTCTGATCTCAGTTCCCACCCCCGGTTTCCCTCACCAGCTCCCAATCCCAATCTCCTTGCCCAAACAATGCCAGTCTCTTTGACCAATCAGTCACAGCTTCGCCTCTACCTACCCCTGGTTTAGAGTCCCAGCCTCCTCTCCTCTTTCCTTGCTCTCAGTCCCAGCCTCCTGACCGAACCAGTCCAAGTCTCCCCCATCTTCCAGTGTCAGTCTTCCCCCATCTTCCAATCCCCCTCCCCCACCAACTCCCTGTCACAGTGGTGCACATGAACTTATACACTGTTTAGTTAGTGATTTGCTACTCCAGGGCAGAATAATCCCTTGCAATTTAGGAGTCTGTGGTAGTCCACCCACAACTTTTAGTTTGACTATATAGTGTTTTATGTTAGCAATGTAAATGATAGTGTGTGTGTGTGTATTTTACATATATTTGCAAAGCTTTTTAAAGTATGGTGGAGGAATATGATATCCTGTCCCTTTAAATCGGTGGCTCTCAACTTTTTGGGGTTCAGGACCCATTTGTAAATGTTTATGGCCTATCATGACCCAGTAAATAGTCTGAGGGGGAGGATCTTGCCCCCCCAGGAGAGTTGGGTCCTGACTGGCACTCATCCCACAGTGGTGGCTCCTATAGCTCCTGTACTATGGGGCTGGCTGGGCTTGGCTCTCCGCACCAGGCATTGCAAGCTCTGGGGTTGCAGCGCCACTCAGGTTTGGTCCTGGCCCCCGACAGGACCAAATTTGTGAGAGTGGAGTTGTGACCTGACTCATGGGGTTGCAGTGCCACGCAAATTTGGTCTACCCAGACTCCCATCATCATGAAGGCTTGGCCAAATCTGAGTGGTGTTGGGACCCCAGAGGTTGGGTACCTGGAGCAGGGAGACGAGCCCAGCCTGCCCTGTGGGACAGGAACCACAAGAGCTGCCACTCGATCCTTTGAAACCTTCTGGCAACCCAATTTTAGGTCCCAATCCACAGGTTGAGAAACCCGGCTTTAAACGGTTGAGCGCTCTCCCCTACCCAGTAAAAAGCTTCAGTTTCATGTTGGTTTCAGCTTTGCAGCTAAAACAATACAAGTTTCTATGGCAGCAAGCTATGCTTAAAGAGTTTCTCTGCATCTCTATCTTCTCCTCTATTAGGTTCAGATATAACAGTTGAGTCACATACACCCCCACCCCATATACTTTCATTTGGATTTGGCATCACTACCCCACACTAAACAAGTGAGGTTAAAGTTAGGGTAACCCCTTCTGTTAGGGCATATTAACTACAGTTCTGCTTGCCCTTTAATCATACCATTAGCATAACGACATTTCATTACCCCTGCATTCAAGATAAAAGTGAATTTTAACCCAAAATTGATCCCTTTGGCAAATAGGTCTGTCTGTTGCTCACCTAGGCACAGTAGGTGTGTCTATGCAAACATGGTCTGCTCCTGAAGCCTTTTTCTCCAGTTCCCCAGTAGATGGCAGGGGAGAGCTCATTCAGACTCTGCTTAAATTCACATGATTCGTTATTTTATTAAACCAATCCTCTTAAATCGGTAAATCTAAATTAACCTTTAAAAACAAGTAGCAAACTCTGTGACATTTAACGTACTAAACCTAAGACAATGCCTCTTGTAGAGAATGATTCTTCGTATTAGCATCAGCTTGAGAGAGAAAACATGACTGATTTCTGCCAGTTTTAGTCACACCGAAAGCTTGATTAGAAATATTAGCTAGAAATACTGTACCTCCAGATTGAATTTAAAAAGCAAGATGTCACCTGTCACAGTTTCAGGGTAATTGCACCTTTCACCCCTCCATGGTCCATTGCAGGCGTTCCCAGTCAGGTCTCAATTCTCCAGCTATCACCTGTCTCTGTGCAGGGACCCTTGTCCCACATCCTTCTGATGGAGGGGCCAGGGGAGTGGGGAAGTAAGGCTGCGCAATTCCCTCCCTTATTCTGTGATATCCCCAGCAAGCCAGTCTGCCTAAAGGGGCTAGCACCTGTGCTTTTTGTGCTCTCTGAGGGCTATGACCAATGTACTGCCAGCAGTAACAAGTTACCACACAGCTCTGTCTAAGCAAGCACATTTGTAAGATAAAAGCATTACAGAGAAAACATGCCAAAGCTCCTATACACATGCTGAAAGTTTACCTGAGGTCACCCATCAATCTTATGGGGACTTAGTAAGCCAAAGTCTTTCCAATCCTTTCTGGTCAGAAGGGCCTGTCCATTCTCTGGATCAGAAAGAAAGCCCTGAGTCAGTTTAAACACATCCTTTTTATGCCAAAAGCCCTTTCTTTCTCTATTGGTCTCTGGAATCCCAGTTTGAACCAGGACATGTGAATGTCCACAGGGAGTGGCTCTGTGGAGATATTTACAACCTGAGTGATTTACCTTAATCACCCCCTGCTGTTCTTAGTTCCTGCATACAGACCCTGGTCCATGGTAATACATAAACCATTCATACACAAGTTTAAAAAGCAAGAAGTCACCATTATTTAAAGCCCCCTCTGACTGAGAGCCCACTAATGTGTCAGTTTTTCTTGCTTCCATTTAAGATGAAAGGTTTCCAAAGCGGGCAAGCAACGCTAGTAAGAACTACAAAAGTGGAAATGTAGGCTGAATAGCAGCAAAAGTGTCCTGGCAGGAAGATGGATTAGACAGTGACTGTGGATTAGTTTTGCGAGGGAAGTGATGTAAGTGAAACCACTTGGGATTTTTAAAACCTAACTCAACAAAGCACTAGAAAAACGTGCTGTACGAACAATTCTGCATTGGCAGGAAGATAGACCGTAAAATCTAATAGGCCTTTTCCTACTCCAGCTTCTATGATTCTTGGAGAGAAATCAGCTCTGGCTAGGGCCCTGATAATAAAAATTGGTGTCTCATCATTGACTACCCTACAGCCACTGGTCTGGAAAATAAAGGCTTTACCAAGGAAACTGTTTGGGCACAAAGTTGATAGAATAGTTTAGAGCATTAAATATGTTTGTTTACAAAGTTGGGAGGGGGCCAGGATATGAATCTCTGCCCCCATCCCAGTTCTGTACACTTCCAAGCATTGTCAGCAGCTGTCTTTAGCTCATGCCTTTGGTCGCAAGTCTCCTCCCTTTCCCTCTTTCCCCAATTTTCTCCTACTCCCCTGCCAAAACCCCCTCTCACTTTGTCCACTTCCCGAAACACTCAATGCCCTCTTTCCCCTCTCTCCTCAAACCTTGTCATTCTCTTCTCTCATCCTTCCCTGTCAAATCTACTAGACTCTCCTACCTCTCTCTGAAGCTTCCTTCCTCCCAGTCTCTTCTCACTATCCTAAAATCTCATCTATTCTCTTGCCCTTATCTTTCTTCCCTTCTGCTACTCTGCCTATGTCATACAAATCCTTTTCACTCCATTCTATCCACCAAATGCCTCTGTTTTCCATCCTCTCCTGCAGTCTCTCCTCTTTCCCCCACAACCTCCCTTTGTCCTATGTCTCTCCTACCTCCCTTCAAAGACTGATGTAGTCTATTCTCTCTGGCCCCAATCTTTCCAGTCTCATTATATTTTCCCCATGAAATAGTTACAAAAGAAAGAACTACTACTGCCCGAGTACCAAAGCAGTTATCCCAGACGGTTAGATTTCATACAGAAAATGGCTGACCACCTGCCAAGGTAATAGCTATCCACATCACCGTCATATAGCAGTATCGGAGTACTTCCGCAGGAACTCAGCGGGGACTGGTCTCCCTTGCTGGTTCAGCTACTTCCCTTCATATCATTGTCTTCGCCTATGTGTGGCCTTTATGGGCATGTTCATGCTGACTCTGGTAGTTTCCTTGTCTGCATGCTGAATTCCCAAGTGGGGTTCCAGTTGGAATGAGGTGCCAGGGAGGCTGTGGAGAGCCCAAAGCCAATGTGGAGGCACAGGATGGAGACTGTGCCTCCGCAGGTTACCTGAAATTTTTGGGTTTGGGTATGACATTCCTGCCGTTTCTGAGGGAGGCTGGGGGGAAGGCTGTCAGACCACATGCCCATAGAGTAGAATGCCTTCGAAACGGCCTCCTGTGGAGTTTCCAAATCTCCTGTGTGGGAGCAGCCTGTGCAGGGGACAATAAGGATCGGTAGCACGGGTACATAAGTTACAGCTGATGACAGCCGTTCTGCTGTAACTGCAGGCTGAGGACAGAGCTAACCATGTGGACTTCCCTCCTCAACTACAGTTGCAGGTTGTCATAGCTGTTGACCTCACTCAACAAGCAACATCTATTCATCTAGCAAGGAAGTTTAAAGTACGATCAAATGTAATGATACTACAGACTGAACCAGGAGCTAAATGCATGAGTCTTGAACTAAAGAGCCAGGCTCTGTAGCCAGGGCCTCTCACAGAGCTATGTCCTCTCTAGATTGGGCACAGAGAGGTAGATGTAACACAGGCTAACCAGTGGGTTAGACAAACATCATGGTTGTGAGCATTTGGCAACAGATCTCCCCCAACATTCATTCAGCAGTCCCACTCCGGGCTGCCAAGTGCCACTCATCTCACGTGACAGTCACGCACTTGACAGGCCCCATCATGTCTGCCCACAATGAAGCCTAAATTCCATGCATCTGGCTCAGGTCTGGGCAGAAACCGTAGTTCTCCCTACTTGTGCCTAGAGGCTGCCATGGAGACCGGTTTAAGGCAGCCAGCCTGCCTCTCCTTAGCTGCTCCCCCTGCTGGATCTGAGCAGGGAAGGAGCAGTTGCCAGCAACAGCAAGAGGCGGCACTGAGGTGGCAATGTGGCCGCCAGTCAGGATGGAGGCTGAGGGGGCTCAGTACTAGGCCCAGGCCAAGCTCACACCTCCTGACCCCAGGATGGAACCCGGCCCCATGCAATGAGACCACCCAGCTTACCCCTGGGAACCAGTGAGACCTCCTGGCCCAACCCCAGTTCCATAGCCCCAGGAGAGGATGCAGACCCACCCTACGAGGCCCCCCAGCAAGACCCCAGGCAGAGTCTCTGCCTCCCAGCCAGACCCCTGTCCTCCAGACCCAGTCATGTCCCCGTTCCCTGCCCTCCACCAGGGGCACAACCAGAATTTTACTAAGGAGAGGAGCGTTCTGTCAAGGGCTCCTGGGCACCATGGCCTCCAGCCCCACTGGGTCCTGCTCTCGCTCCCTCCCCACCCCACACCATGCATGTGCAAGTTTACAGGAAATGACATGCAGAGGCAGAAACATAGATTCCCCCCCAATATTTCCATTGTGGGGGCACTAGCCCCTACCACCACCTTGGATCTGGCAGCCTCAGCATGTCTGAGCTTGGCATAACACAGACAGTAGGCCCAGCTGCCAGAGTGTGGGGCAAGAGGTCTCCCCTGTGGCCCCAAGACCAGTTGCAGCTGCCATGGGTCCCACCCAGGCAGCCAGGGCCTCAGCTGCCAGGCCCTGGAGCCATAGATGGCACAGGCTGCACAGGCAGCAGAGGGAGCAGCTGGAAATGGCATGTCTGAGCCGGGGCTGGCCACCAGGGTACGGGCAGGAGGTCTCCCTGGGGTCCCCAAATGGGGTGGCCACTCACATATCCCCAAAATACTGGACAGTCCAGTGTTTGTGCTAATGGCACTGCCCTGCCCTCACCAGTGTGACCTCACGCACTCCATCAGGGGTGGGGTGGCACACTCTTCACAATGGTGGGCCCATCTGATACCAGTCAAAACCACACCCAGTTTTGTTTCAGTTCTGAATGGGGACAAACCTTAGAAAAGCAGGACTGGCCAGCTTAAAACCAGACAAATGGCTTGCCTAGCCCCAAGTCTGGCTGCAGCAAGCCCGTCCCACCCGGGCAGCCAAGGCCCAATCCGCCCAACTCCAGGAATGATGGCTTTGGGGCTTCCCCTCCCATGGGGGAGGTGGAGTGGGGGGTCAGACTGGCTCCCCCTGCCCTGCATAGCTCGGGAGCCCCAGGGCCATGATTCCTGGAATGGGGTGACTCAGGCCCTGGCTGCCTGGGTGAGGTGAGGGCTGGAGGGACCTGCAGCGACTATACCCAGATTCAGAGCCCCAGGGGGGACCCCCTGGTCTGCACCCTGGCTGCCAGTTCCCCTCCCTGTGCGCAGCTGGGCTTGCAAATGCCAAGGGGCCACCACTTCCAGCTGCTGCCTCTGCCATCTATGGCCAAGGGGGAGAGCTGCACTCCCGTCCTCCCTCTCTTTGCACCCTTGCACTTCACAGAGACCCTAGAAGCCAGTGACCAGCTACCGGTGCCCTAGGCAGACAGCACCTGCCCTCCTACCCTAGATCTCAGACATCCCAGCACCAGCTACCGCCTAGGCAGCACTTAGACAACCCATCCCTCCCAGCTTACCACAAATGCCCCCAGCACCACACGTCTTCCAGCAATCCCAGACACCTGCCAGCAGTCTCCCCTGTGAACCCCATCATCCCTAGTCTGCTTCCCACCTCCTCAGCCACCTCACTGCCAAGATCTGTGCACCTCCCTTTACTATTGGCAACAAAATATTGACCCTAAACTTCCATTTATGGTCATATGCAAATCATTGGAAAACATACAAAGTAGACATCAAATTTGGAGCTGCACAAAACTTGCCTGTTATGGGCCCCATCTGCAGTCCTTTTGCAGGCAAAGCTCCCATTAACTTCAAGGGAGTTTTGCCTGCCTAGGAACCTCATTCATCTCTGCTCCATGTTTTCACACTGGAAAGTGGGGAATAGCATGTGGGCAAAGGAGCCAGTTGCTGAATGGCTCCTAAAGGAGCTCTGGTTCTATGAGGAAATGAAGCCAAGTAGCATTATATATGGAGCTAGTGCACTATAAGAAGGTGCTGGGACCCATAAGCATTGGAAACCTTGCCCCTCTTGCCTTCCCCTGGGGTTCAAACCCCACCAACTCAAGAGAAAATTTTGTTTAAAATTCCAGAGATTTAAAGTCAAGTTTCTCTGAGTTTTTCTCCTCCCACAGCTTTGCTTGTTGGAAGACAGCATTGGCCTGTCAGTAGCGCGTAAGTAGTGTTCTTACCATACAGCTGACAGTTATTGGAAAACCAGCCTTGAACAACTTTTCTTAGATCTCAAAGAAAATATATAGGACAACATTCTGCACCCACTTACATCTGTGCAACTGCATTTACGTCAGTGTATTTATATCCTGGAATAAAAGTGACTGTATCCCACAATAGAGTGTCCACATGGGGAGTGATACTGGCAAGCTATAGGGATCTAATTACTCAGCTGATAGCTATGCTGGTCAATTTCCCCATGCAGACAAGCCCTGAAGGTGAAATTCACCCATTTTCAAAGGTCCAGCACAAAGTCTATGCACTGCTTGAGTCCCGCTTAAGACCTATGCTGAGGATTTATGTGCTGCAAAGGCCTCAAGCTGGTTCTCTGTGTGGGAGTGAGTCTCATCATTTGTTAATTTGTTTCTAATTCAGTATTGCCAGCCCCAACTGTTCAGAACTCACCAGCCCAGTCCCCCATATCATACATTTAAAAATAATGAAGGGTTTTTGGGGGGGGGGATGTGGGAGAAGGGAGAAACGTCAGTGAGGGTGAGTCTTTGCTTTCTGGTTGTGTGTGTGGTAGTGGAACTTTGCTTTCAGGTTTTTGAGACTTTAAGGCAAACTTGCTTCATGTTCTCATGATTCTCTTTGCAATCCTGAGGTCTAGACACTTTCTTTTTTAAATGAACACCAAGATTCTCATGGATCATGCTGATTCCAGCAGCTGGGGAGGAAAAAAAACACTTAAGCATCATGAGTCTCATATTAAAATCATGAGAGTTGGTAACACTGGTTATTCTTGCTTTATACATGTGCATCTTCAATCACTCTTACTTGGGCTCTTCCCCACCTTTCATGGTAAAATAGCCGACATCAAATCATCTGAATCACCCTGATTTTGAATAAAAGTGCTTCTCATCAAGATTTTTTTAAAAACTGTACCATTGCCAGTGGAAAACTGCTGTTTTATGAGCTGGAGTGCAGGCAAGGTCCATTGTCCAGGAGTTTCTGGGCTGTGTCATGTTCCCCTGATAGTATCCAGAGATGGTGGTGAAATACTGGAACTTTTTACAAGTCAATATTTAAAAGATCTGCCCTTTTAAAAATTTCCTTTAACCTCTCTTCAAAGCTCCACATTTGTTTCTTGCTGTATACTACTTGCCTTGTGAAAATGAAATCTGATCCAGTGAGCACGTTGAGAAATAGGCTGAAATTGTAAGAGATCTGGATGACAGCGTAAACTAAAAGGGCTAATAGCACTGTCCTCTCACACCAGTGTAAATCAGTTTTAAAACCAGTGTAGACAAGAGAGAATCAGGCCATGAGCCTTGTATAGCTAATCTACTCCTCATCAAAACATTTTTGTTTAGATTTCACAAAAATAAAATAGCACAGAAAGTGACTTTGTATCTACTTGCTATATTAAATTAAAGGAGCCAAATTCAGCTCTTGTCTTACCTTTTCCTTTTCTGCACACAAAAGTTGTACTACTTTAATGATACCAGCATAGTTAATGTGGTACAACCCCCTATTGTGTGGACACAGTTATATCGGGAAAGGGAATAAGCTAGGGTGACCAGATGTCCTGATTTTATAGAGACAGTCCTGATTTTTGGGTCTTTTTCTTATATAGGCTCCTATCACCCCCCACGCCCGTCCTGATTTTTCACATTTGCTGTCTGGTCATGCTAGAATAAGCTATCCTAATATAAAGCACCTTTATCTCAGTATAAAACTGCATTTACACTAGAGTGTGTGTGTAGTGGTATAACTATTTTGGTAAAAAAAAAAAAAAAAACCCACACCCCAAAACAAAAGAGCAATGCTACTAAAAAATCTGTGTGGGGACCAGTCCTTAGTTACATAGGTGCAACTGCTATTGTAATTAACAGGGTATATCTGTGGAACTAAGAGAACAATTTGTCCCCAGCACATCTTTAGACTTCATTTATTAAATTACAAGAAGTCTTTGCTGCTTTATATTGACAGGAATATGAAATGAGAGCGTAGTTATGTTTTCGCTTGTCTCTCTATCCTCTTAACCCCAGCACAAATAAACAAATGACCAAAGCTGGGACAAGTTATTTATATTCATCATCAAATATGTCCACTAATGAATATAACAATTAAGATTATGAGTCTATTTAGTAAGTGGTCTAACAAATATAGCAGAAAGCAATGAGAACTCCCCAAAGAGGGAGAAATTTCCCTCCTGATCCCCCACAATGCGGAGGACCCAAGGAGGCAAGTTCCTATGGATCAGTTAAAATAATTAAGGTCTCAAATAATCATTCACAGAATCATAGAATATCAGGGTTGGAAGGGACCTCAGGAGGTCATCTAGTCCAACCCCCTGCTCAAAGCAGGACCAATCCCCAACTAAATCATCCCAGCCAGGGCTTTGTCAAGCCTAACCTTAAAAACTTCTAAGGAAGAAGATTCCACCACCTCCCTAGGTAACCCATTCCAGCGCTTCACCACCCTGCTAGTGAAAAAGTTTTTCCTAATATCCAACCTAAACCTCCCCCACTGCAACTTGAGACCATTACTCCTTGTTCTGTCATCTGCCACCACTGAGAACAGCCGAGCTCCATCCTCTTTTGAACCCCCTTTCAGGTAGTTGAAGGCAGCTATCAAATCCCCCCTCATTCTTCTCTTCTGCAGACTAAACAATCCCAGTTCCCTCAGCCCCTCCTCATAAGTCATGTGCTCCATCCCCCTAATAATTTTTGTTGCCCTCCACTGGACTCTTTCCAATTTTTCCATATCCTTTTTGTAGTGTGGGGCCAGGGCCGGCTCTAGGCACCAGCAAAACAAGCTGGTGCTTGGGGCGGCACATTTTTAGGGGCGGCATGGCCGGCGCCAGAATGCCACCCCTAAAAATGTGCCCCAGCCGCCCTAGCTCACCTCCGCTGCTGCTGGCGCGTGAAACAGCTGTTTCGCGCGCCGCGGCCGCTTGGGATCTTCCCCTCCCTCCCAGGTTTGACAGCCTGGGAGGAAGGGGGAGACTCCAAGTGGCCGCGGCGTGGGCGCCGCTTCTCCCCCTCCTTCCCTCCCTCCTAGGCTTGAGAGCCTGGGGGGAGGAGGCAGGGCTGGGGATTTGGGGAAGGGGTGGAGTTGAGGCGGGGCCGGGGGTGGGGTAATTAAAACACGGGGGGGGGGCGGCCAAAATTGTTTTTGCTTTGGGCGGCAAAAATCCTAGAGCCGGCCCTGTGTGGGGCCCAAAACTGGACACAGTACTCCAGATGAGGCCTCACCAATGTCGAATAGAGGGGAATCATCACGTCCCTCAATCTTCTGGCAATGCCCCTACTTATACAGCCCAAAATGCCATTAGCCTTCTTGGCAACAAGAGCTCACTGTTGACTCATATCCAGCTTCTCGTCCACTGTAACCCCTAGGTCCTTTTCTGCAGATCCTTGCCTGCACCTTTTGCCCTGTAGTGAATTTTGCCCCAATTCATTATACTTACAGCATTGACAGGACAATTAGATTGCTCAGGTTTTGTAAATTGCAGAATTTTTTTCAGCCATTTTAATACTCATACATATATTTAATCTTAGAGTTTTGCTCATAGATTTATCTAAACATGCAATATCTTTGCTTCCTCATTACCAACATCTTGGCATTCTCAGTGCAGAAAATGGTGTTCTGATGGTCTCACATTGCCATCTAGTGGATTATGAAGTCAGTTACTAATACAATTTTAAAACTGAATCTTAGGCCTTATTTATATGCAAAATTGCATGTCTGCCTAAAAGTGATTTAAAAACTGATTTCATTGCCAGTGGAAAACTGCTGTATGGATATGCTTAAATTGACTTGACCTATATTAATTTATCTTAAATCAATTTCTTGCCAAATTAAGCTAAATCAACATAAACCAGGTTTAAAAATCAATTTAAAAGTGTCTGGACAGGGGTTGATAAATACACCTGGTTTAAAAAACACACCTTTAATTAAACTGGTAAAACTTTGTGTTTAGACAGCCCTTATTTCCAGAAGTTTTGTACACCTCCTTACTAGAAATGTACAAAATGTTTTGAACCTGAAGCAAAACTTTGATTTCCTTTCTACTTTCACAACTAAAAATGTACTGTAACATTTTACATTTTAATTTCAGCCAGTCTTGATTTGACATAGCTGGCATGGGGCCCATGTGGAATGTGTAGGTTGCTCAGTCTGGTTGCTGCTAAAAAAGAGGTCACCTTATTTTTATTATTTATTTGTTAGGCACTGACCATGTACTCAGCATGCAAGGCACAAATAAAGAGTGCATGGCCAAGGATCTTACAAGCTACTGGCCAGGCAGTGACCAGACTCATCAGACAAACCACTAACACAGCTGACCCTTATCAGCACCTGTGCTGGCAGTCTCAAATGAGAAGCTAAGGACTAATGGGCATGGAGATTGAACAGTCTGTTTCCTGCTACAGATTAACTCCCCCAGGTCAAGGCTGAAACATGTTCAGAGGGAAACTCACGCTGCCATTGTCCACAATGGGCCTGTTCTGTAGTAAAATACAGGCCTTCAGACTCGAGGCTTGTTAGGTACAGCACGGGCTGTTTCAGTGCAAGTTTCTGCAAGTGGTTCCCCCAGCTCACCTCTTGGGGTGAGAGAGTAGTTGGTCTTCCTGCCCATTGAAGTCCTGACTCCTCTGTTGTGACAGTGGTTTGTGTGATGTGGACACATGCACATTAAGGACTTGGACTTGAAATGAGCTCACTTCACATAGGTCACTGAATAGCCATTAGATGATAGCAAGTTTAGGGCCTGATCCAAATCCCATTGAAGTCAATGGGAGTTTCCCCATTGACTTCATTATAGCTTGGATCAATCTACTGTTGCTACTGTACTAAAGCAGACCTGAAGTGGTGACCCAGACATGAAAAGTCTTATATCTCCACACTGATTTATACCTGCCTCTAGAGATTTCCATTACTTGCATCTGAAGAAGTGAGGTTCTTACCCACGAAAGCTTATGCTCCCAATACTTCTGTTAGTCTCAAAGGTGCCACAGGACCCTCTGTTGCTTTTTACAGATTCAGACTAACACGGCTACCCCTCTGATACTT
>NW_020664490.1:4043750-4097675 GCF_002925995.2 Terrapene triunguis | reverse complement strand
GTTGCTTTTTACAGATTCAGACTAACACGGCTACCCCTCTGATACTTATATCCCATTGTCAGTCCTACCAGCTATCAAATTCCCCTCTGTCTTCAAGCTGAAAAATGCCTTACAAAACCAAAATATATGAGCATTTGCCATGCAAACAACTCTCCCTCAATAAGCATTGGTTTTAGTTTGGTGATTGAAGCATAATGCAGACAATGTAGCCCAGATTCTCTGTTGGTATTGCTCTATTGAAGTCAGTGGAGAGAGTCCGGCCCAATACATTTAGAGCCCAATCCTGTGAAAGGCTAAACACTTCTTGGGAGGTGAGGTGCCCCCTCAAATTCTACATGTGGGGGAAGACTCAGGACTCAGCACTTCACAGGATCAGGTCCTATATCTTTTATTCAGCACATCTTTAAATGGAAATGAATTAAATTGACAGCTGTCAAAAGCAATCACAACTCCACTGAAGCAGAGCTGTACCCTTGCCTACACCAATGAGGAATTTAACTGATTATTGAGATTAATATAACTGACTACACTCTAATTAAATGTAATATGCACTTTTCCTGAAATCATAGGTGCTGGAACTAGGGGTGCAGGGGGTGCTGCAGCACCCCGTGACTTGAAGTGGTTTCCATTATATACTGGGTTTACAGTTTAGTTCAATGGCTCTCAGCACACTCCACTATAAACATTGGTCCAGCACCCCTGCCTGAAATCTTATAAAATTGCAATTTGATGGGAAAGCAAGTAAAGCAGACTAAGATCTTATACAAAGGGGTCAGGAGACCTGGATTCTAGTGTTGGCTCTGCCATTGGACTAGGTATGTCTCCGTTTCCCCATCTGCAAAACAGGAGCTATGAGACTTCCTTTCGAAAGCACTTTGAGGGCCGCAGAAGAAATGTATTATGAACTCCATTGACCGCACTGGAATTGTGCCCACCTGGTCTGGATTTGACTCTGCATCAATGAATCCCAAACTAGTCTAAGTCCTGTAGTAAGGGGAATAGCAATCAGAGGAATCTCTCTAACCTGGAGGCATGTAAACTGAAAGTAGGTAGTGTGCCACCTCCGTGAGGTCACCTGAAGTACATGCCGCTAAACTGTTTGCTAATGTAAACTCCCCTTCATCTGTATGTACAACATATAAATATGCCATTTTAAAAATTATGAGCTTTTTATTGGCACTTGCAGAATGAGATATTGAACCGCCGAAGTGCTTATTCATTTCTGTTTATCTGATCATTGTAATGTTTTCAAACTGCCAGTTGAAGGTAAGAGATAAACTATAGCCAGACTCAGACTGAAAGGCGCCTGTGACGTAGTTAAGTTTTTTTCATTTTAGGATGATATATTATTTATTGACCCCTACGGGGTCACCCGGAAATACTTCATGCAGCGAATCGAAAGGGAAGAGTAAATATTTAAATAAAAGGAACAGGAGATCTAATTTTGCCAGTTTGATTATTATTTTCTTTTTATAGCTGTGTAGATACAATAATCACCCTTACAACTGATGGTTCACATTGTTTTATTATAATTGCATTGTACAGCCATAAAGACAGTAGTACAAATACACATACATAAAAATCTTCCAAAACCATAAGATAGACCACAAATTACTTGGAAAAGAGTTGCACTGTTTTGCTTGCATAAAAGGGTTTTAAAATATTCGAAAGTGAGTTGGAGGCTTTGGAGACTGGAGACCTGTATCCATCGGTGTAACAGGCACAGCAGTGCAGCTCCCCAGGCTGCCCTGTCAATGTCCCTAACTTGCTCTGGTGGGACCACTTTTAGAGGTGAGACGCTAATTCAGCCTTCAAGCCCAATCCATCTTTGAACTCTCTGCTGAGATGGCCAACAAGAACACTCATTGTGATGGTGGTTTTAAAAATCCCACAGAGAATTGGAATGAGACACCATCAGCTAGGTCACTTACAATAATAAAATAAATAAATAATAATAATTAAAATTAATAATTCCATTCAGGTAATAAATTCATTGGTAAGTAAGGTTGCAGGGTCTTCTGCTCTCTGTACTCTTCCAGAATGTCAGACATCAAAACACTAAACTTTGAACAACAAAACACTGAAATCCCAGATAAACATGTCCACTAGAAGAACTTTAGCATTACAACAACTTAAGGAAACAAGGAAATGCACAGTTAAGGTGATGCTTCCCACACAACATACCTAGACAACCTTAATCTGCCTCTGTAGGGAGGCCATGAGGATCTCAGAAAGTCAGAATACTTTAGCCTTCCACAACAAATATTGCAATATTATGTGTCTAACACAACTCTTGATAGATGCTCTGTGATGCCCAGATGTCCAAGTATCATTGATCATTTCACACAGAGCTACTCTGTTCCTCTATGCTGGCATCCCAAACCAGACATCATTAATTAATTCCACATAGTTCTCAGATGGTAATGAATTTTGGTCACTAACAAATTGGAAAGTGGACAGAATGTGAACCAGGCCTAGGAGACACTGTGGGCTTTGCTATTGCCAATCTATTTTACATGGAAGGTGTTCAGACAACCATTGTGTTGGGCAGCTGTAAAAACCTTCAGATGAGGATGTTAAGCATCAAGTAGAATGCTGAGTTATAGTCTTTTTGGAATATATTCAATGTTAGTTCTAACTTCACACTGTGGCTGTTGTAAAGGAAGAAGTAACAATAGTTAGCAACACCCAAACCCATCTCCTCTGCTCCATTTTTAATACCAAAATGTTTGTCTGTGCTTCAGTTATCTCCCACCTATATTTCTGCTACTACGTCTCTCTGGCCTGCCTGCCTCTCACCTTGTCCCTTTCCAATCTATCCAAATTGCCACCATTAAATTCAACTTCCTTTCCTACCACTCTGACCACATCACACACCACTTTCCACTTCACTGGCTCCACATTTCCTTCTGCATCAAATTCAGATGTCACCTCCTCATATTCAATAGTCTGCAGAGCTCTGCTCCTGCATGCACCTCATCTGTTGTTTCCCACAACTTCCCCAGTCAAGGTTTGAACTCAACTTTTCCTCCATTACAGGCCTCCTTTATATTCTTCTCCTTCCAAAGCTTCTCTGCTTTGTCATATGCTGACACGAGTGCCTGGAATGTCTTCCCTGACCCTATATGCCACAAAATCTCCCATCCTTCAAATCCCATCTCAAAACCCTCTTCTCTCCAATGACCCACACTCCCACACCGACTTGTGTAACAAGCCTTGTGGATAAGGGGAAAGCGGTAGTTGTGGTATATCTTGACTTTAGTAAAGCTTTTGATACTGTCTCACATGACCTTCTCATAAACAAACTGGGAAACTGCAACCTAGATGGAGCTACTATAAGGTGGGTGCAAAACTGGTTGGAAAACCATTCCCAGAGAGTAGTTATCAGTGGTTCACAGTCATGATGGAAGGGCATAACGAGTGGGGTCCCACAGGGATCAGTTCTGGGTTCGGTTCTGTTCAATATCTTCATCAGTGATTTAGATAATGGTGTAGAGAGTACACTTATAAAGTTTGCGGACGATACCAAGCTGGGAGGGGTTGCAAGTACTTTGGAGGATAGGATTAAAATCCAAAATGATCTGGACAAACTGGAGAAATGGTCTGAAGTAAATAGGATGAAATTCAATAAGGACAAATGCGAAGTACTCCATTTAGGTAGGAACAATCAGTTGCACACATATACAATGGGAAATGACTACCTCGGAAGGAGTACTGAGGAAAGGGATCTGGGGGTCATAGTGGACCATAAGCTAAATATGAGTCAACAGTGTGACACTTTTGCAAAAAAAGGGAACAACATTCTGGGATGTATTAGAAGGAGTGTTCTAAGTAAGTCACAAGAAGTAATTCTTCTGCTCTACTGTGCGTGGATTAGGCCTCAACTGGAGTATTGTATCCAGTCCTGGGAGCCACATTTCAGGAAAGATGTGGACAAATTAGAGAAAGTCAAGAGAAGAGCAACAAAAATGATTAAAGGTCTAGAAAACATGATCTATAAGGGAAGATTGAAAACACTGGGTTTGTTTTGTCTGGAAAACAGAAGATAGGGGACATAATAACAGTTTTCAAGTACGTAAAAGGTTGTTACAAGGAGGAGGGAGAAAGATTGTTCTTCTTAACCTCTGAGGATAGGACAAGAAGCAATGGACTTATATTGCAGCAAGGGAGGTTTAGGTTGGACATTAGGAAAAACTTCCTAACTGTCAGAGTGGTTAAGCACTGAAATAAATTGCCTAGGGAGGTTGTGGAATCTCCATCATTGGAGATTTTTAAGAGCAGGTTGGACAAACACCTGTCAGGAATGGTCTAGATAATATAATCCTGCTATTAGTGCAGGGGACTGGACTAGATGACCTCTCGAGGTCCCTTCCAGTCCTATGATTCTGTGTCTACATTTGTTTTTAAAAGTTGCAAACACTAAAAGGAAACTAACATGATGTACCACACCTGGCAAGAACAAGCATCCACATGTTGCATACAATTCTCTCCTTCCCTTTTGCCTAATGTCCTCTCCCTGCTTCACATCAAGTTGTATCCCAATGCACCATACTTTGTAAGCTTCCAGGAGCAGAAAGCTACTCACAACAGCTTCAGTGAGTGAACCTCAGGGGACTGGAGCCCTTCCTGGGGATGGGAGCAAATCCCAGGAAGGCCAGAGGGCAGCACGGCAGACAGAGAACAGGCCAGGCCAGTTCCTGCCCTCCTCTAGACTCCCCAGAAAGCTGCTCCCGAGTACATGATCTAGATCATAATATGGATTCATAAATGTCAAATATTACTACTAATTGAAAGAAAAAGGGAGGCTGCTCCATGGGTAGGAGGCAGCCGGAAAGAGCCAGGAAGCTGAATGTGGATGATTGGGTGGATCGAAGAGCAGCTGGGGAAAGGTGGGAATAAGAGAAGAAATATAGGTGGGATCAGAATTGTGCAAAACCTTGACGGTGAAGATGAGGAGATACAGAAGAGGAATGGAAACCAGCATGTAGGGATCCAAGATTTTAAAGCTGTTTGTTGCCTAGCTGCTTTATGGAGGCTCTGGAATACATTATTATTATTTAGTATTTGTGTCCAGTATCATCCACAGCATGGTAGGCATTAAGCAAACACAAGAGAAGGACGGGTCCCTGAATGAATATTTGCTCTTGGTCTTTTTCTTGCACACAAATTAATTAAAAAACACACTGGTAAAAGAGAACATTTGTCACTTCTATTCTGCACCACTATTATCGGGTGTTACATATGTGCTAATGTGGCTTTAATTGTCTTTATTAAGGAAAGACTCTGCCAGAAGAAGCCTTTTCTCTATCCATCCTGCAAGTCTTTTGATGCATTAACGTCTAACTAGCCTGTTGGACATGGAATTTCTCAAGCCCCTATCTATTTGGTATCATTATCTTTCTATCGAAGCATTGATAAGTTAATAGACAACTTCTCTGCATTATCAGGATTTCCTGAGTCTACAGCAAGTTTGAAGCATTAAAACCAGCTGGTGTTGAGTTCTCTGAGTGCCAAAAAGACATCTGACAAATTTCTTCACTGGCGAAAACCCCTTGTCTTTTCCACATGTATTGGAGACCTGTACAAACAAGATACCCGTGTATCTCATAGGGCTATTCCAGTCAGCAGCATTGAAAATATATAAATACAAAGATCTCAAAATGGCAAAGAGAATTTAACCAAACTTTCCATAAGCAATCCCCAAGTACGAAAAACATCAGAATAGTATTTTTTTTCAAAAATTCTAAGTGCCTGAGAGTAGAGGCTAACAAGAAAAAAGGAGTCTCTTCAACCATAACAACAACATAATTTGGACAATGCTATAGTAATTGCAATGCAGTTTGGCTACCAGCTTCACTTTCATTAGGTATGTCTATACTATCACATCTCCCAGGGAGCCTGATTTTCAACACAATTTGGTCTTGCAATGTAGTCAGGAATGAACTGTGTTTCCAAACCATGTTATGGTTTTAATTGTAGCCAGGCACCCTGGAAACCTGTTTAAAGCATGGTTGAATCGTGCCTACACTGCATGTCTGGTGTGTGGGTCCCTAATGATGTGTGTTAATTGTGTCGGGGGCTGCTGTCATAGACAAAGTTGTCCAACATGACAGTAACTACAGTGTGGACAGGACTTTGTCTGAATATGAATCAAGTGATGCACCAAGGCACCCTTTTGCTCTAGAAGGCCTGAGGTATATATCCATCCTTGTGTAAAGCAGATCGTTTCTTCTTTTTGTAGAAGGAAGAAAAGGTGGAAAGTGTTTGGTCTAACTAGCTAAAAGCAAATTTTAGGAATATGGGCTCTGGTTCTTCAGTGCCTTGCATCTTGTTCACTCATTTGCAGGTGGGCAAAGTGGGTAAAAAAGGGCGCCACTCCGGCATGGCTCTGTACACTCATTTTGCAGAGATGTAGATAGCTACACAAGGTACAAGGCAGCATGGAATCAGGCCCATGGCCTTTAGATTACTTTTAAAATGACTGGCGAGAGTAACTAGATTCCATTCCTGGGCAGGAACTGCATGAAACCTCCATTTTGTGATTTTTCCTTCTGCCAATCTGAGATAAAATATATTATGCAGCAAATTATTCAAAAGGAATTATACTGGAGTTTGACATTAAATCAACTACTTATCAGTGACAAATAGACTCCAGATTGGACTGATGTTTTTGCCACAGTGTTATGGGCTGGAACTCAACACCTGGGCAATAATGGTTTACAAACCCCCAGTATACCAGAATGGTATATTCCTATAACCAAATTCAATGGAGATTTCAATGGAGTTGTGCCTGCCTATTACAGGGCTGGATCTGACTAGGATTGCCAGGTGTCCGGTTTTCAACCGGAACGTCCGGTCAAAAAGGAACACTGGTGGCTCCAGTCAGCACCAATGGGAGCTGCGGGGGCGGCACCTTCGGATGGGCAGCACGTAGAGCCGCCTAGCTGCGCTTTTGCATAGGAGCCGGAGGGGGGACATGCCGCTGCTTCCAGGAGCTGCGCGGAGCCTGCATGCCTGACCCTCTCCCGCACCCCAACCCCCTGCCCCAGCCCTGAGCCCCCTCCTGCCCTCCGAACCCCTGGGTCCCAGCCAAAAGCATCCTCCTGCATCCCAAACTCATCCCCAGCTCCACCCCCACCCCAGAGCCCTCAACTGGAGCCCTCACCCCGCCACTCCCCAACCCCCTGCCCCAGCCCTGATCCCCCTTCTGCCCTTCGAACCCCTCAGTCCCAGCCTGGAGCACCCTCCTGCACTTCAAACCCCTCATCCCCAGCCCCACCCCAGAGTCCGCATGCCCAGCTGGAGCCTCCCCCTCATCCAAACCCCCTGATCCATCCCAGAGCCCCCTCCCACACTGCAAACCCCTCAGCCCCAGTCTGGAGCCCCTTCCTGCACCCCAAATCCCTCATCCCCAGCCCCACACCAGAGCCTGCACCCCCAACCAGAGCCCTCAACCTCCTGCACCCCAACCTTCTGCCCCAGCACAGAGCCCCCTCCCACACCCTGAACCCCTCATTTCTGGCCCCACCCTGGAACCCCCCCAGCCCAGAGTTCTTTACCCCCTCCCACACCCCAACCCCCTGCCTCAGCCCGTGGTCCCCTCCCATACTCCAAACCCCTTGGCTCCACCTCTCCAGCCAGGAGACCCCTCCTACACCCCAAACTGCTCATCCCTGGCCCCACCCTGGATCCTGCACCCCCACCTGGAGCCCTCCCCCCAACCCCTTGCCCCAGCCTGGTGAAAATGAGCGATTGAGTGAGGGGGGGAAAGCAAGCGATGGGAAGGGGGGGGTGGAGTGAGTGGGGAGGGGTGGGGCAAGGGTGTTGGGTTTTGTGAGAGTAGAAAGTTGGCAATCCTAGATTTGACCCTTCCACACTAAATCTAAATGAATTTGCATGGTAACATGAATAATTTTAACATACTGACCCCACTGTTGATTTGTTGTTTATAAATACACCTCTACCCCAGTATAACGCGACCCGATATAACACGAATTAGGATATAACGCGGTAAAGCAGTGCTCCGGGGGGCGGGAGGGGCTGTGCACTCCGGCGGATCAAAGCAAGTTCGATATAACGCGGTTTCATCTATAACGCGGTAAGATTTTTTGGCTCCCGAGTATATGTTTTATGCCATTTTAAAAAAAAGAGAGAGAGAGAAATCTGGTTTCTGTTTGTCTCAGCAAAGCCCTGTGTACACTAATGTAACAAAAGAGTTTAAAAGTCACGCTTAAGCCCATTTTAAACACAGTTACTATATCAGACGTGGCTCTAGCTGAGCCTACTTACTTGAACCTCATGCTGATGGTTATTTCTACTATGACACCACCCCACTTTTAGAGATCCCATGTGTGTCCAAGGTCAGCCAGCAAGCAGTCATTGGCTAGTGGAATTTATTCCCCTTGCCAGCTGTCTCATCCCTCCCTTTCCTCCATTAAATAACCTTTTTTCTTTCCAAGATCTTTTAAAACATAAGCTTTTTTTGTCTAATTTCTTCTCCTCTGCATGCTCTTTGCTGTCATACAACTTTCTTTTATGGGGGTAATTATGCTTTGTTTTTATTGTTTTATGTGTTTTTATTATATATGATTGCACTGTTTTACTGTGTTTGTTGGGTAGCATCCTGAATGCCCAGGCAAGGGGCAGCTTTGGTAATACAATTATAATTTTTATTACATAATTAAATCTGAAACTTGCAAAAGTGGCCAAGTTGGAATGGAAACACATCAATTTGATGGTTGGGATATTTGTGAGCGCTTGTGAAAATAAAATAATAATGGGATTACTGATCGTTTGCTACAGTCAGAAAGGACATTAGGTATTAAAGAAAACAGGGAAGAGTGCAAACACTAACGCTGAAGTGCTCCAACTGATTTTACAGAATCAGAACAGTTTCCTATCACACATCGCTAAGTGCCACTGAATTTACGTGAGAACCAATTATTGATCATTTGACCTTCAAATCTAGGACAGCTCTAACATGCCCCTCAGCGTAGCATCTGGGTGTTTTACTCTAGCTAACTTTCAGACAAAATGTGGATAAGAAAAAATAGATGCAAAAGAATGACAGATAGGCATAGATCAGAGGACAGAAAGCTCACACCTTTTGTTAAACTACTTGGACGCTGGTGATGTCGTCTTCTCTTAGAGCTAAATCCTGCCCTTGGTATTCTGCAGGGTGGAATATGCCCAGAACTGTGCAGCCCAGTTTATAATATGTTATTTGGTGGTGGCTAAAGTATATAAGGAAAACCAAAGAGCGGCAGAAATACTATTGTCTCAAAGAAAGGACAGTAATGGGGATGACTATTCTTCAGATCAAAAAGAAATAGTGGTTACTCTAACATCCCATCCACACTGCTGGAACAGCCTTCCTATTGTCAATATGTACTATTAGTTAAGCCTCAAGAATCTAGTTGGTGCTGCACAAGACACATAATACAACCAGTATACAAAGAAGGCAATCCCAGAGCAGACAGGATGTAGTGAGACACACAGAAGTAGGAATGGCTAGGATCTATCTTGGTTGTTGCTTGTTTAAACATTAGTATTATTACCATTATTATGGAGTCCTGTGAGCATTGAGGAAGAAGTGATCTTTAGCAGGGCAGAGTAATGGTATGACTAGAATTGAAGGGGCATCCCATGTAGAGGAGCCGGGTGTAGAAAAAGCCATGTAGGCAATTAAGCAGACTAACAGGACATTGAGGTCGTCATCACTGATGGAAGGAGGGAGTGGGGGTGATGCAATAAGAAACTAAGTCAAAGATTTCACAAGCCAGAGGAGGGTTATGTAGGATCTGAAAGACAAAGAATCTAAACCTGATTGGGTGGACAAGGGGGAACAAGTGCAAGGACTAAGGTGGTCACATAGGTGAGAAAGAGGATTTAAGTGGGAGCATTTAGAATAGATTAGAGGGAGACAACTTGGATACAGGGAAGGTCAGAGGGGAGATTAATGTATGGACATGAGTTTTAGCTGCTAGGACAGCAACGATAGATTGAATAGTTTAATTATCATGAAGGAAGGACCAAGAGATGGTCTGGATGTGTGGAGAAAAGGAGAGGGAGCTGTTTCTCAGGGTATAAGTGTGGTCCCTAGGAATCATACACCAGTTGGGATAGCCAGTGTATTCTAGACACTCTTCACCATTGCCTGTCTCTCCTCACGCTGCCCCCTAGATTTCAGGGAGGGAGGTGCAGGAGCGAGTTCTATGCCTGCTGGGGACTCCTTAGTGGGGGACTTGCAGGAAAATTCAACTACCTTTGCACCACTTAAGCCGCTCAAAGGGAGCAGAGTCATACAGAGAATCTGCCGCAGCAAATCTAATTGCCAACTGTTTGTGTTTAGCAAAAATCCTAGCATATTAAATTGGTGGAATAAGGAGTCAGTCCACCTTTCAACCTTTCAATTTTCACCACATGCGTCTGACGAAGTGGATATTCACCCACGAAAGCTAATGCTCCAATACATCTGTTAGTCTATAAGGTGCCACAGGACTCTTTGTCGCTTTTTACAGATCCAGACTAACACGGCTACCCCTCTGATAGTCTACCTTTCAGTTTCCTTATTTATATTTACAGCAGACTATATGATAACAGAGAACCACAAAAGAAAGGAAAAATGGGAACACGTTAGAATGGTTTAATTGAGGTGGAAGGTGTAAATTAAGCTGAGTACACCTGTTCAGAGCATTCCAAAGCCACGAAGCTTGAGGCCATTGACAATCAGAATGGGTTAAATATCAAGCAAACCATGGGAAATGAGAATTTGGAAATATACATTCAGATCTATAATAGGAGAAAGTGATGAAAGCAAATCAGGTCCTTGGTGAAGCTGAAGCAGAGAGACCCAGCAGAAAACCCACATGGAATACAACAGCCATGTCAAATCTTCTCTGTATTACACAGTTCAGAAGAGTGACAAGCGACTGCAATTTACAAAAAGTTTCTGTGTTTCACAACAGTTTAGGAAAATAAAGTCCCAACCAACTATCCAGCATCAGACTCCATCAAAGCAGCAGGGCATCTGTTGAATCATCAAGAGGAAATAGTTTAAGAGGGGTGGGAAACTAGACAGGACCTCAGAATGACAAATCACACCTTTATTAAGGCAGCCATGAACTGGACACCAGAGAGGGTACAGTAAAGTCAATATGCATCGAACAGCTAAGCTCCCACACAGCTCTCTGGAAGCTCTAAAAATGTGCAATGAAATTTTAAGAGCCTGTTGTCATCATTTTGCAAATATGTACAATGAATATTAAACAACTGTCCAAAGTTCCCAGTGAAAAGAACTTCCTCTTCTAAAGTACGTCATTGAGGTAGATGCCGCTATGTAACTGAAAAGAAATACTGCCATTCTTTTTTCAGTATATTGCATCTTTAACATTAGTCTCCCTATGTGCTGTAGGGCCAGCTATGAAGCAACTGCCATAGTGTTTCACTCCAAATGCAGTATGTTACAAAACTAGTCACTGTTTTTGCTCTCTCCTGGTGACATTATATTTGTTCTTTGTTGCCTTCCTTACCATAAAATAAAAGCCATCTAGACTGAAAAATAGATGCTTGGCTATTTGTACATTGAATACACAACAGTTGTGACTTAAAAAATTAAGCATTGCCGCTTTGCAAATTTATTTCCAAGTGGCAAAAGAAGACACTGAACAACACACACAAGCTATAGACTGTGGAGAGAGAGGGAGCACAAGCACACTGGTAGTAGCAGGCCTGAAGGATAAGACTGCAGATCAAGTTGCCTCAAAATCAGAAAATAACAGTTTGCACTCTTGCTCTCCTCCAAAACTTCAAAACCATTTATAAACTACTTTAGTTAAGCCCAACACCTCATGAGGTACCATAGATAAATATTCTGGTTACACAGATAAATGTTCACAAGTGATTGAAATGAGATGATTCAGTAGTTCTTATAACTTCTTCTCAGAGGTCAATATGAATGTCTAGAACAATGGAAGTCAAGACCAATGTTAACCAATCAGAACACATACCCAAATAGGCGTGTTCTGCTTGGTTTCAGTGACTTATGTGAAAGCTATTTGCATTTATACAGCGTTTTACATCTTCAAAGTGCTATACAAATATTAACTAATTAATCTAAATAATCCACAATAGCTGATTTGATATTTATCTTGCCAGAGATAAATGCAGTAATCGATTTTAAAAAACTAATTTCAGTGTTACACTTTTGAAATTTGTTGATATAAAGATGTTTCCAGACATTTCTGCTAAAGATAATGAGTGAATGAATGTAACACATACATTATATTGACTTTTGTGGCTTGATTTCCCTTTCACATTTACACCAGTGTAACTCCACTGACTTCAGTGGAGCTACTCCTGATTTACTCCTGGTGTAAGTGATTTTTAATAATCATCAAAATATATGGTCTCTTAAGGAAAATATTAATCTTGACTTTTGTCCCTTTTTGGCCTGTGATTCTAAATGAACACTTAGTTTCAGTCGGGAAAATGTGATACCAAAGTTGAGACCTATTTCCTTTATATTTCCCTCTTGCTGAAAATAAAAGTGAGTTAGGAGACTGGATGGTGGTCTTTTATAGTGACTGTTGGTCCACTCCTGCAAATCTTTATTTATATGAATAGGCCCTACTCACACGAGTAGCCCTTTTGACATCATGGAGCTTCTCAAGTGAGTAAAGGCTTGCAGGATCAAGCTCAATACTCTTTAAACTGGCACAAATACTGTAATAGCCAACCTTCATTTCTGAGGAGGAAGTAAAGCAGCATGATGGGTGGGAAGGTCAGGGAATGTTATCCACTTCTTACTCAGTTTCACATTTTACATTTCACTGTTTGTCTTTCTATTGACATTGGCTTGGAATGGAGGAAGCTCCTGCGAGGATCATATCGCAAATCAAAGTCCTGACAGAGAAAGGAAAGAGGCATGGATCACAATGAGCCTGATCCTGCATTCCTTGCAACCCCCAAATTCCTCACTCACTTCAGTAGTTGTTTTAGATGCACAGGGAATGCAGGATTGAGCTTAATGGTTGCTAAAGTCTGGCCAGATGTGCGTGGTCTTATCTTGCAAATAACCTTAACACTGTACTTGGGTAATCCTAAATATAAGAGGTAGAAATCATTCTGGCTATTAAACTGAGAAATAGTCCTGAACCCATGGTGGTGTCTCTGTACATCCACATATACTGACTTCTAGAGCAAATGGAAAATCAGAGAGATAGGAATGTAATTTGAGTGTCTCTCCCCCACCCTTTTCTTTACCATTTAGAGTTTAGACTGTGGATTTAGCTCAGAGAGAGAGAGAGAGAGTGACAATAGATGCTGTTAATGCTTCAAGTTTTCCCGAAAAATGTTGGTCTTGATAGTTATCCATATAAAAATGTGACAATTAAATCTAATGATAATTTGCACATTTATATACTAAATAGGCAGCCAGGCTATTTAGATAATAGCAGAGTTTGAACATTTTTAAAGTGCAATTTACCATAAATATAAAACATTATTGTGTGATTTATAAATGGCGCAAAAACTAGGTAATTACTTCCTAGACTATTTGTTAAGTTTTTAAAAATACAATCAATGAAAATGAACAGGGATGATATTTTTTCTTTAAAATTCACAATCATTTTATTCCTCATTGTCCTTATCTCACCCAGGTGATTATTAACAGAGACAGGTTGCCAGTCAGCTTTAGTGAGTGTATAATCTTAGGGACATTGGTGCATGGCACCAATGGATAACGTTTTTTGGACTAAATTCTAGTCTCAATTACACTGGCATAAATCTAAAGAAAATCCAGTGGAATCAACAAGCGTTATTCTCGATTTATACCATTGTAGCTGAGATCAGCATTTGGCCCTAGGTATTTTTATACGTTAATAGCTGTTGGTGATTTGGGGACCTTGTGTTATTGTTCATCCCTGTTTCTGTAGTTTGTTTTAAATATGACATTTTACAGTACACATGGGGAAATATTTACAGAAAAGTTAGTCCCTAATCTCTGTGACGTGAAATGTTCCACAATTAGTCAGGCTTTGCCCCGCAAAAGCGTTCTGTGCTTGATATAGGATGGGAAAACTTTCTCATAAAGAAAAAAAAAAAAACCCCAACCAGGGACTTGTGTCACCACCCTGTTAATCATTACTGCAGCAGATCTGTATTCTTTGAGATCTCTGACCTGTTTTGCAGCCCTGAAGGGTTTATTGCAGTCAGTGCAGCCTTGGCTGGTGTTTGGATTGCGTGCTGACAGACAGCCGATTGGCTGTAGTTCAGAACTCCGTGCTCTGGAACATTATGGGCTGCTCATTTGTACTCCTCCAAACTCTTGGGAAACTGGTGAAACTCATGTTTCTAGTAGCCTACTGGAGTGGGTAACAGGGGGATCTGGGGTCAGGAGGAAGAAATCTTTGGAATTTTTCTTGAGTAATAATACAATTAAATGGAAGCGGTTGTTAGCATGAACATAGATTCATAGATTCATTCAGTTGAAGGGACATGGTGAAAAGAATGCCAGTTTCACTCTTTAATGAGCTAAAGCAATGTATGAAGCCAAATGTACACAGTAGAGTTGTGTCTGGCACCATACTCGGGATACATATGCACCAGAATTTATCCTCACCCTCAACCCTCCTTCCTCCACATTAAAATCCTCTGTAGTCTGACACCTGATTCATATGCAGAACAGAACTCAAATTTCAGCTAAATACAAGCTAAATATGATCCAGGCAGAAAGGCAGTTTTGTCTTTTCATTTAGCCGGAAAACTATATGAGGCAGCAGAGTGCTAGGCTGTACAGGTCTTGCAGACCTGAGGCAGGAAGAAAAAAGACCTTTTTGGGGCTCTTGTCTCAGCCTGTTTAGCTCCTACAGGATCCAGGGACACAGGGGGATCTCCTTGAAGCTGTCTGGTAGTCTAGCAGGGTCTTGCAAACCTGAATTTAAGTGCTTTCCAGTCCCTACCTAACTGAATTGTAAAATAATTTCTCATAAGGGGAACCCTCTCCAACGATCCTATTCCATCATTCCAACCATTATATAGCTTGCCGACTCAAGTCCAATGTCGTCATTTCTGGTGGGTGACTATCCAAGCAGACATTGACTTCAACTCTCCTGAAGCCTCTCATGAAGGTTGCTACTTAGTGGCAACAAATCTTTAAGGAAGTGTCAGGAATTAAGAATAAATAGTATAGCTAGCTACCGAGTATAGTTCCCCAGGCTACTGAAGTGGGTGACCTTGTAGAGATTTAAAGAATCTCCTCTCTGCAATACATTCCCATAAGAGAATTAATGGAGAAGACAGCTCTTTCTTTCCTCAAGCCATTGCTGAGAACTTCTAAGAAGTGTCCTCTTCTCTACAGCATGTAAAGATGGGCACTGGAGTTTATGGGGGTGAACACTCCACATATGAGGAACCTTCTTGTTATCAAAATCAATTCATAGATATCTAGATTTCAAAGTCAGAAGGGACTATTATGATAATTAGGTTTGACGTCCTGTGACAAATCAGCATTCAGTTCACTTTGGGCAATTTTTTAAAAAATATTTGGAAAGGTGGTGGTATGGCTTCAACCCAAGGAAAGGGATTCAGAGGGTGCCTCTCAAGTAGTAAATGTCAAAACGTCAGGATCCAGTGAGTTATGACAGTAGCACAAATATGAGGAGTTATGACACCAGTAACAAAGTGCTGTCATGGACTCAAACCCAACACTAGCAGCATGGCCTGATGTGGTATCTAACAAAACCTTTCAGCTACATTACACTGACTTAAGTCTTTTTTCAGGTTATGAAGACCTCAAAACCCACCACCAGTGGGGGGCTCATGCACAGCACAAACAGGTGCAAGGCTGGATAGCAACCCCCAACCCAACTCTAGTTACCCTGTTTCACAATAACTGGATTGATGGACTTTTCCCAAAGTCATTCACCGGTCAGGCAATCAGCAAAAATGGGAGATGCAGGCACTCTCAGGTCTGTCTAGGCTGACCTTCAAGCCCCCTGCCTGTGCTGCCAAACACCCTGCTCTATATGTGATGCCTAATGTGATGCATAGAGTGCCTCGTATTAAATGACAATATTGATATAATAGGCATCACAGAAACTTGGTGGAATGAGGATAATCAGTGGGATACAGTAATACCAAGGTACAAAATATATTGGAAGGACAGAACAGGTCGTGCTGGTGGGGGAGTGGCATTATATGTGAAAGAAAGCATAGAATCAAATGAAGTAAAAATCGTAAATGCATCAAACCGTACCATAGAATCTCTATGGATAGAAATTCCATGCTCTAAATAATAAGAATATAGCTGTAGGGATATATTACCGACCACCTGACCAGGATGGTGATAGTGACTGTGAAATGCTCAGGGAGATTAGAGAGGTGATTAAAATAAAAAATAAATAAAAAACTCAATAATAATAATGGGGGATTTCAATTATCCCCATATTGACTGGGTACATGTCTCCTCAGGACGGGATGCAGAGATAAAGTTTCTTGACACCTTAAATGACTGCTTCTTGAAGCAACTGGTCCTGGAGCCCACCAGAGGAGAGGCAATTCTTGATTTAGTCCTAAACTGAGCATAGGATCTGGTCCAAGAGGTGAATATAGCTGGACCGCTTGGTAATAGTGATCATAATATAATTAAATTTAATATCCCCGTGGCAGGAAAAACACTACAGTGGCCCAACAATGTAGCATTTAATTTCAGAAAGGAGAACTACACAAAAATGGAGGTTAGTTAAACAGAAATTAAAGGGTACAGTGCCAAAAGTGAAATCTCTGCAAGTTGCGTGGAAACTTTTTAAAGACACCATAATAGAGGCTCAACTTAAATGTATACCGCAAATTAAAAAACATAGTAAGAGAACCAAAAAAGAGACACTGTGGCTAAACAACAAAGTAAAAGAAGCAGTGAGAGGCAAAAAGGCATCTTTTAAAAAAGTGGAAGTTAAATCCTAGTGAGGAAAACAGAAAGGAGCATAAACTCTGGCAAATGAAGTATAAAAATACAATTAGGAAGGCCAAAAAAGGATTTGAGAAACAGTTAGCCAAAGACTCAAAAAGTAATAGCAATTTTTTTTCTAAGTACATCAGAAGCAGGAAGCCTGCAAAACAACCAGTGGGGCCACTAGACGATCGAGGTGCTAAAGGAGCACGCAAGGACGATAAGGCCATTGTGGAGAAACTAAATGAATTCTTTGCATCAGTCTTCACGGCTGAGGATGTGAGGGAGATTCCCAAACCTGAGCCATTCTTTTTAGGTGACAGATCTGAGAAACTGTCCCAGATTGAGGTATCGTTAGAGGAGGTTTTGGAACAAACTGATAAATTAAACAGCAATAAGTCACCAGGACCAGATGGTATTCACCCAAGAGTTCTGAAGGAACTCAAATGTGAAATTGCAGAACTACTAACTATAGCCCGTAACCTATCATTTAAATTAGCCTCTGTACCAGATGACTGGAGGATAGCGAACGTGACACCAATTTTTAAAAAGGCTCCAGAGGTGATCCTGCAATTACAGGCCTGTAAGCCTGACTTCAGTACCGGGCAAACTGGTTGAAACTATAATAAAGAACAATATTGTCAGACCTATAGATGAACATAATTTGTTGAGGAAGAGTGAACATGGTTTTAGTAAAGGGAAATCATGCCTCACCAATCTACTAGAATTCTTTGAGGGGATCAACAAGCATGTGGACCAAGGGGATCCTGTGGATATAATGTACTTAGATTTTCAGAAAGCCTTTAACAAGGTCCCTCACCAAAGGCTCTTATGCAAAGTAAGCTGCCATGGGATAAGAGGGAAGGTGCTCTCATGGATTAGTAACTGGTTAAAAGATAGGAAACAAATGGTAGGTATAAATGGTCAGTTTTCAGAATGGAGAGAGGTAAATAGTGGTGTCCCCCAGGGGGTCTGTTCTGGAACCAGTCCTATTCAACATATTCATAAATGATCTGGAAAAAAGGGGTAAACAGTCAGGTGGCAAAATTTACAGATGATACAAAATTACTAAAGATAGTTAAGACCCAGGCAGACTGTGAAGAGCTACAAAAGGATCTCTCAAAACTGAGTGACTGGGCAACAAAATGGCAGATGAAATTTAATGTTGATAAATGCAAAATAATGCACATTGGAAAGCATAATCCCAACTATACATATAAACTGATGTGGTCTAAATTAGCTGTTACCACTCAAGAAAGAGATCTTGGAGTCATTGTGAATAGTTCTCTCAATGTGCAGCAGCAGTCAAAAAAGCGAACAGAATGCTGGGAATGATTAAGAAAGGGATAGATTATAGGACAGAAAATATCATGTTGCCTCTATATAAATCCATGGTATGCCCACATCTTGAATACTGTGTGAAGATGTGGTTGCCCCATCTCAAAAAAGATATATTGGAATTGGAAAAGGTTCAGGAAAGGGCAACAAAAATTATTAGGGGTATGGAACGGCTTCTGTATGAGGAGAGATTAATAAGACTGGGACTATTCAGCTTGGAAAAGAGACGGCTAAGGGGAGATATGATTGATGTATATAAAATGATGACTGTTTTAGAGAAAGTAGATAAGGAAGTGTTGTTTACTACTTCTCATAACACAAGAACTAGGGTCACCAAATGAAATTAATAGGCAGCAGGTTTAAAACAAACAAAAGGAAGCATTTCTTCACACAACACACAGTCAACCTGTGGAACTCCTTGCTAGAGGATGTTGTGAAGGCCAAGACCATAACAGGGTTCAAAAAATAACTAGATAAATTCATGGAGGAGAGGTCCATCAATGGCTATTAGCCAGTATGGGCAGGTGGAGGAACACCACCACCCAACATGTCCACTCCCAGCTAGTCTATGCAGGGAGCTTCCAATTAATTATAGCTTTAATGCTCATTCTTGCTTTGGATTTTCTCTCCCCCCCCCCATCTCTGTCAGGAATTGCTCTACATACTTGTTATATAATTAACAATTATTACTTTTGTGTATATATTCACAAATATTCCCTAGTGAACTAATCGTAGGTCAAGAACAATATATTGGGAAAGGATGAACCTAGCAGACTCTCAAGGCTGGTAGGTGTAAAATGTGGCCATCTATTTACAACAGCTATGCAGTAATTTGCTTGTTCTTTTTGTTTGTTTATTTGTTTTAAACAAATGGCCTCAATGTTATTTTTCATTTTACAAAACTGCAATGCTAGGAACCTTGCACCTGGCCACCCTACAATAACAAACCAGTACACGTGACAGACAAACAATTGTCATAAGAATATATTTTCAAGCTTCCAAGGTCTTATTTTTTTAGGGAGGTATCAAATGTCTAATTTTAAACAATCATCAAAATACCAAACAATTGGAAAGTCGAACTGTGGACAGAGCAAGAAATGTGAATACGTGGAACTTTTTAAAGCAATATTTTCTTCTCACTGAGTTAATATAAGTGATGATGTAGCCTCTTGATAGCAGCCCCTAATGACACTGTGGGGAAGGACAGAACAGATCAAGAATTGATGCTGTATAAAGGAGGCTAAGAAGGTGTCAAACAACAAAAAAGCATAAACCTGATTTTTAAAAAAATCTTTTGCGGTTCAGCTTGAAACTCAGGGGCCAAAGCCTGGAGTCCCAGCTTAGGAGCAAATTTTTATACCCTTGCTCACAGGAAGTCCTTCCTCTACTTTCCTCTGTGAGTTGCCCCATCAATTTCAGGTATCAGAATCTGGCCCTCAGTTCTTACTCAGGCAAAACTCTCTGTAGGATTTGCCACAGGGATCCATCCTAACAGGTCCCAAAGCAGAACAGGGGCTCTATTATGTACAGTGCTAAACTTTCATAGGCCTGGGGACATGGGGTCAGATCTACAGCTGGTGTAAATCAACAAGGAAGCACTAAAGTCAAGGGATCTATGCCAATTTACACCCACAGAGGATGCGTGTGTCAGGAAGGTAGGAGTAGTGTGTTTTCAGGAGGGTTTTCAAGGAAAAAAAAAAAAAAAAAAAAAAAAAAAAAAAAAAAGCACATTTGGCAGCCAGCCAGCCACATCAGAGATGATTCCAAGCATTGGGGAGAAGAACAGATTATTCAGAAATTGTTGTGTATACTCAGCACATAGCAAAGAGCATGAAAAATAGAAGACAGCACTGAAGTGAGAGGATGAGGAGGAGTGAATGAGGAAGGAGGAGGAATTAGATCAGAAATGAAGGGTGGGCAGGATTATGTGGGGCCCTGAAAATGAGGACGAGAGATAAATTTGATGAGGAAAGTCACAGGAAGCCAGTGGAGAGATCTGAGAGCACCAGGAAGGAGGTGGATTTTAGCAACAGGATTTTGTATGGATTGGAGGCGGAGAGATGACAAGAGGAGACAAGGATACAGTAATGAAAGCAAGAGAAGGGCTTTGGCACAGTCTTTCTTGCTTTCATTTAGATGTATCACATAAATGCTTATTTACTCAGTGATTTCATTCATTTAAAATTACCCAGGCACAATGGAAAGTGCCCATTCAAGCTTCATTGCTAAATCGCAATCAAGGATCCTCTTCTGGTCCTATTGAAGTCTACGAGACTTCACTGGAAGAAGCAGCACTCCTCATGACTATAATTACAGCACCATCCGTGTCGGCATTATTCAGACCGAGATTCACACTAGCTTTTGTATCAAAAGGTGAGAATTTGGGGTGCTCACGTAGCGGCTGCACACTGCTGAGCCCAACTCCTCCAAGGCTCTTTACGCAGCCCAGATAATGTTTCTTTGGGGAAGGGACCAATGGATGAACTGTTGTGCACGTCCAGTAGCTATTGGCCGCTGTGTGGAAGGGAGGGACTCCAGATGTGGAAGGCTGATCAAGATATGAGTCTGGGTAGCAGCTGCAATGCAGTTCAGCTACCATTCCATGGCTTAGTGAGGAGTCATGGTGTTTAAGGCCAGAAGGGATCATCTAGTCTGACCTCCTGCATATCACAGGCCATCTCTACCACCCAGCACCCACCCACACACTAAGCCCAACAACTAAAATTAGATCAAAGTATTACAGCCAACAGGAGACTAAACTATTACATGCCACAGGCAGAGAATAGGAGACACTGAGGTGCACCAATGCTCAAGGCCCTCCCCAGGCCAGGGAAATGATTATGAGAGATATACACAGATAATCCTAGCAACTGATGTGCACCCACAGGCTGCAGAGGAAGGAGAAAACCCCCCAAAGTGACTGCCAATCTGACCTAGGGGAAAAATTGCTTCCTGACCCCACATATGGCAATCAGATAGACCCTGAGCATGTGAGCAAGAACCTGCCAGCCAAGCACTCGAGGGAGAGAATGCTTGGTGCTTTCCCTGACCCATGGAGATCCCTAGAATCCAACCCAGTTAGGACTCTGGGAACAGAGTTTGCCTCATAAATACACAAGGTTTTGAAAACATGCCCTGCTCAGTATGCCCCATATCCTGGGAACACGCGCACACTCTGTTCTGAGATGCACTGCCTGTATACTCGCGAGTGGCATAGACTATAACAAGCCCATGTTCTGTACCTCCACTGTAGTGCAGCAAGCACAGGTTTATTTAGGACTAAAGCACATGACACAAGTAGGACACACTATAGAAAACTGAATTAGTGCCTTTCTTACCATCAGCCATAACAGAGTATTCTACTGATAAAAACATATCTAAAGAAGGTTATCTTCCCATCCACCTGCTCCTCGTAACTGCTCCCCCGTCCCTTCCTCACTACTGCTAAGAACTTATTGTCTTTAATGATTTGACACAAAATTGAACTAAAACATAGACAAAGTGCAATTATACAAGACAACTGCTAGCCATCTTAACAGATAAATGATGCAATCAGAATAGTATAACTGCCTTATCTCACAGAGATTACACAATAAAATCGATACACATCTGTAAATGCATATTTATTTATACTAACATACTCAGTCAGCACACATTGCTGGGCATACGGTCTAATTGTAATTCTTCATATAGTATTGCTACAGATAATGCACCAGATCCTCAAGTCCCAGTAGGCTGTGCCCAGCGTAAGACTAATGTGGGGTAAGGGCCATTTGCTTCTCAGATTTGAGGGGTGCTTTCATTTGTTCTCAGCTTCCCATGGATCTCCAGGAATGTTTTAGCAACTGGCTATTGCTATGGCATAAGCACACCCTGGCTACAGCTGATTTTCCTCAGACACACCCATACTACAAGGGCAAAAACAGAGGTGGATGTTTCCAGGGGGCTCCTCTGAAGCGTTTGGACAGCCTGGGAGAAAGGGTGAAGGTGCTTGTTTAAAACTTTAACAAACAGGCTGGCATCACTGACAGAATGGAGGCAGAAGCCAATATCCAAATGGCAAATAAAAGATTATAGGGCGGAGGTGTGTCGTGAAGGGCCTGAAACGCAAACAGGAGGCATTTACGTTTGATGCAATGATTGCGAAGGAGCCAGTGAAGGGATGCAAAGAGCGGGGTGATGTCGCTGAAGCAATGATCCAGGAAATTATTTTTGCAGCAGTTGTGGTAATCAAGACGCAAGATGATGGGAGGCTGGAGGAGAGATTTAGCTGTACGGATGGATAGGAAAGGCTGTATATCAGTGATGCTGTACAGGAAGAAGCAGCAGGATTTAGACATGGCCTGTATGTGAAGATCTAGAGAAAGGTCTGAGTCAAAGATAATGCCCAGATTATGGGCCTAGCAACAGGCAGGATGGTGGTGTTTGTCCATGGTGACTGAGAAAGGAAGGAGTGGGAAGGACGGGGTGCGGGGTGGTGGTGGAAAGAGATCAGAGCTCGGTTTTGGCCATGTTGAGGTTAAGATGTCTGTGTAGTATATGCTGAAGAAAGCACTGAAAGAGACCCCTTTTGAGGACTACAAAGTCTCTTAGGTATTTGAAGGGGAGGATTAATTTCACATTTCAGCATAAAATTATACAAATCCTTCCCTTCAAAATATCCAGAAAACCCTAGAACACTCCTGCTACAGCCCTTGGTAAAATTTCCCAGTGCTTCACCTTTCCTGGGCAGCAGTGCATCATATCACCTTTACCTAACACACCCACAAGAGGATTAATAAATACCCTCTTGCATTTCCATAGCCAGTGGCTTTCTTGAATTTCGTTCATGCTTTTTAAATCAGATGCCATGTTTCTTCCCAGAAGAGGCCTCTTTGATGAATCAGGTTCATTATCATCACTCAGTTACTCCAGTGTGAGTCCATTGATTTCAATGGAGTTACGCCATCAGAAAACAAGGAGTCAGGCAGCGTTGCATTAAGATTTACATCAACCGTGGAAGGCAGGTAAACATAATTATCTTTAGTGTTCATACAGGTAGCAGAGGCACAAACCAAGGCAGGGACTTGTCCAAAGTTATAAAACTAGTACGTGGCAGAGCTGGGAAGAGAAGCCAAGTTTCTTGTCTCCCAGTCCTGTGCTTTAGCCTTTAGACCAAGCTCCTTTCCCCCTCAAATAAAAAACCCCCTCACAATATTAAATAAAACTAAAAATAAAACACAAGGAAAACATTACACTAAACTGAGATCAATTTCTTCTGCATTCTAGACACAGTTCTACAGTCCTATCTGTTTAATGGCAGCAAATTACTTTCTCTTTTAGTTTGTAGTTAGATTTGTATTGAATTTCTCTTCCTGCCACCCACTTCTCTCTGGTGTCTGATCCATGCAGTGAAATTGGAAAGGTGAATACTGTATACAGGTGCATTTCAAGCAAACTCAGTAATCACAGGGGTTGGTGAAAAGTCTCTGCTTGCAAATTTTATGGCAGTGTGAAATTGATGGGCTGTGTTTGCTATTTAAACAGAGGAACCTTGGAGTCATAGGAAGATCCTTTTCTGAGAAGCTGCTGACTCCTGAAATCTAGCGTCCTGTTCCTTATCAGGCCTGTTTATTACGGGTTTCATAAATGTTTTATGAGGCTCTGGTGACTGCATTGCAGAGTAGGGGTGGTGGCAGCTGCCTCCAACTTTCCTGCATTATTGACAAAGGATCAAAGAACAGATTTACCACCCTGATAAGATTTGGTGGATAAGAATCCTGCCCTGACTTTTTGCCTGCTTCCTGCACTGACAAACACATTGCAGAACTTATTGACAGAGTAATTCTCCCATTGGGCTAATTCCTGAAATCCTTATCTGAGCAAAACTCCCATTGACTTCACCATCCATTCTCAGGCCTATGGAAGATTCCCTGGAAAGGGTAATACATCTTGGGACTGTTTTATCTTTTGGGGCAGGGGCGGTCTCTCAGTGATAGAAATCCCCCTTTAAGAGGGGTCCCCAGACAGCCATGTGTTGGGGGAGTCCTTGGTAGCACCAGAGTTGTACTGCTAGGTAGAGGAAGTTGTCTGGGGCCAGAGTTGCTGTGAACACTGCTATCTCCTCTGGATGGCCCTGGTTTCTGACTGATCCAAGCTTTGGGAGTGGTATCCAACATCTAATCTGCAGGAGGACAAGCCCCAGTTCCCCACCCCAACAATATAAGAAAATCCCCATATGGGAAACATCCCCTTTAGTCACTACAAGGGAATGAAGGCAATCCAGCTGAGTGAGACTTCAGCATACCGACTACAGTAACAGAAGGATTAATAGAAAGAAAACAGACCGTGAGACAGGACTGTAGGATGTTTAAAGCACAACTTGGAGTCAAGAGTTTCTGACCCCATCTCTGCTATTAACTCCCTGAGTTTCTTTGGGCAAGTTCCTTAACTTTTCTATGCCTCATTCTCCCCATCTGGGGTTAAAAATGAAATTCTCTACTTTATAGGGCTGCTGTGGGAAGGATTTCATTAACGGCTGACCAGCATTTTGAGATTCCCCAAGTGGAAGGGGTTGTTGGAGCAACAAGCATTATTAGTCAAGCTTTGCTGATTTTATATCCAGAGCAGTTCCATATTGGAATCCTCACATTTCATTGATATACTGTATGCTCCACAAAGAAATCGGTTTCATGAGCAGAATGATTCCTCTCCTCCAAATGCCACCTTATGTGCATTAATAAGACTACTAATAGCTGAAAACCCATGTATAATGCATACATGTCTGAATTATACATACACAATTACATATACATATAGTATATGTATATGATTGTATATGTGTATATACACATATACAATTAGACATATACATACATATAATTCATACATATATAATTCATAAAGTAAAGTATAATTCATAAAGTGATGTGTGTAAAAAAAGCCAAAAATGGCCGAGAACTTAAAAACTGGATGGTAACAGACCATGAATCCCAGTGATGATTGAAGCCGGTGATATTCTAAACAAAAAGAGCGCTGAGGCACACTTGTAACTGCTTCCATCATTTCACACGGACTCAGACATTTTAGGCTTCAGAATGACATCCTGGAACCTTATATACCTACTGTATTTTGGAATCACCTTCAAGGGAGTTTTGCCTGCAGAGAATTTGGCTCAAAACACTGAGGGTAGTTCACATTGTTATCCCTAATCAAGGTTTTGTGAAGTAAAGAATTGGAAAAGGTAGCTTAAGTTTCAATAAAAACTTCCTGAGAGTGAGATTGATTAGGCTGTAGAATATCTACCAAGAGAAATGCTGGAAAGCCTGTTGCGTGGAGAATTTAATATGACCCCAAAGCACTAATAAATATACAGTAGAGGATGAACGTGGAGATGAATCAGATATTTTAGGATTTTTTCCCATCACTAACTTCTAGATTTGATTTTATACTATTGACCAAATTTCTGAATTAATTTAAAAATCAAATTAAAATCAAACACACACACACAAATAAATATAAAACTTAGAAAAAAGACTTTTACATTGGACCTTTAAAATGGTCTGTGTGTATTTCTTAGTTATGGAATACAACAATATATGACAAGCTTAACAAGAGAGCAAAAGTGCAAAGTCTCTGACAATTTTCAGAAAAATCAACTTCTTCAACCCAAGCTATATTTTCTTCTAGCTCAGTTTGAAGTTATTCTGTTTTGGGTACAGGAGATGAGACTCCACTTTTTTATTTTTATTGGAACAAATTGATCAAGATTTAAAACTGCCCCAATTATGAGCAATCCACATTTACTTGAGGTGCTAAACTTCAAATATTCTGTCCAATAAAGGACTACAGCTAATCTTGAAGTGTCCATTTTCCTGAAAGCTGTTATCTGATTCAGAGACTTCTGCATTGTCTTCAATCATTAAAAAAAATAGAAATAAAACCTTCTGCGATGAATATAATTAGGCTGGGAATGATTATATTTTTACGAGTCAATGTCGGTAAACATCAATTTCACTGTACACACACAAACCAATGAAAAAATATTTCCATTGATGATCATCAGAATTTACAGACAGGCAAAGTAAGAAAAATGCTGCTTGAGACATTTTTAGAATTTTATTTAAGGATATTTGCTTTGTGTATTTTAACATATGATCTTCACTATTTGTGTTTTAATGGTTATAAAGCTTTAACTTTTTGAATCTGAACAATTGCGGTCATTAAATTATTGTCTGACAATGCCCCCTCTCCCCCAATTTCCTACAAGTGTGGAAATTGAAATTGATAAAAATAGAAAAAATCTTTAACATAAACATTGATCTTTTCCATCAAAATTATATTAAAAAAATTAAATTCTGCTAAGCCTAGGCATGAGCCTGCTTCCTGTAGCCTTGAGCTTTGTGGAAGAGGAGGGCATAGTGGCTGTAAACCATGCTACCAAATCAGACTGGTGGTGTTTTACATCCTTTTTGCACAAGTATAATTAACTACACAACGTGGCAGGTATAAATCAGGAGTAACTCCACTGAAGTCAGTAGAGTTGCACTGGGGTAATTAAGAGACGAATTAGGCCCACTGTTTGGTGTGTGCGAGCAACACTGACAGACACCCATAGCATCATTATTCCTGGGAAGCATGGCTTTTTATAGCAAGTGCAGCAAGGTGGATGTGGATCTTTATCTCCTCTAAACTTGCTTTCTAAACATTATCAACTCAGATTGCTGTCCACAAATTCTAGTCCCAAATCTGAGAGTAATAGGGTTTTACAATGCTGTAAAAAATGATATTCACTGGTTCTGGGATTGTCTAGACTACCATTTACACCGCTCTTTTATCAATATTGCCATAATTTGACACTTCTGAATGGAGGAGGATTGTAAAGCACTCGCAGACCCTGTAAAACATGTTAAATGGAGATTAGTCTTACTGCTTAGTTTAAGCCTAGTAAAAGATAATTAAATTGACTGATGTAGTTGTAAATCTTACTTTTATCAAATCCTCTCTCTCTTTGTCCTTATGATTTTACAGCATCATTAATGCTGTTGTGACAATATCATTAATCTCCTCGCCTTGCTCGCTGCAGAATGAGAGGAAGCTAGAAGTCATAAAAACAATCTATTCTTTTCTTATTTGTGTTTCTGTCTTCTTGCTTCTAATGCAAGAGTGAGGCACTGTTCCCACTTTATAAGCTGTGACTTAATTGAGAATACGCTTGTGCTGATGGGTTGATCTTTCTGATGATCCGAAGAAAATCTATTTTATCAGGCCTTTTATTGAGGAAAAAATAAGAAATAATTCGTCAGTGTCTTTAGGCTCTATGGGTCTGATCCTGTTCCTCAAAAAACCTGTTCAGCACCTCACAAGAGACAATTTCCTAGAAGCTCTGGCTCAAACGGATGAGGTAATATTGACTAGTTGTTCAAGCAGTAGCCTGGGAGATAGGATTCCTGGTTCCAGTCTGAGCTCACCCAGAGATTTATAGACACGCTCACCCATAGACTTATTGTGTAGCCTTGGGCAAGTCCCTTTTCCTCAGTTTCTCCATGTGTAAAGTCAGCTTAACATTTCCCCACCACAAAAGGGGTACGGCAAGGGTCAGTTAATGAAGGTTTGTGAAGCATTTGAGACCTGGAAGTGACAAGTGCTCTTTAGGCGCAATGTGTTATTATTTTAAATGATCATTGCCTGGGTCACTCTAATGAATCCTTAAATTGAGTTAAGTCCCCTGTGGCCTGGCTGCATGCAGTTCAGACTCTGGTGAACGAAGAGCTCTTATCTCACTGAAGTTATATAGAAAGATTAGGAAGAAACTTACCCTATAGGCGGGCTATTGGATAATTCTTCATTCTGAGGGTTTGATGTTTTCTTCAGAAACATCTGATTCTGGCCACTGTCATACTGGAGGTTGGGAGCAGAGCAGAGTTAAAGTCATCCCCCACCACCATCCTGGTTCTTCTCTGATTGGGGCAGCTTTGGGGAAGATCAAGCCTGGGAAGCACTCACACATGGTGTTGAAAACCTGAAGCATACAAAAAATCATGAGATTGGCTTAACAATGATGAGATTTTAAAATAGATTGGGGATTCTTTTTATCCACCCACTAGTTTTGGTGCCTTTAAGGTGCCCTTGGGTCACATTTTCGGGCTTTCCTCTGCAGCTAAGAGGGCTACAAACCTGCTTTGCTAAATGAAAGCTGGGATTCTCACATCATCACAGGCCACCTAGAGCTGGGGCTTTAAGCAAAACACCTAATGGTTTGTTGTGTGACCCTCAACAAAGTTGCAGGAGTTGGCAATGCTACCCATGAACACTCCTTTTCAGTTGACTTGTGGGAAGGGGTAATAATCAGACTGCTGCTGGCAAAACTTGTTTCTCTCCTTCATGGGGGGATATCAAGCAAGAGGGCCATGCCGATGTGTCTCCTGGGAGAAAGGAGCATGTATAGGTGTGATTTTCCCGCTAAGGGCACATGCATAAGGCAGACATGTATGCGTCTGAGGGCTGTGACGTTGGACATTGTTATACCTCTGATTTCAGCATGGGAGTGAAAAACTGGCAGCCTTAGTGGGTGTGGTGGTTAAAAAAAAATCTTCATAAAACTAACCCCAATTACTAGCACACCCCATTCACTGTGTCTTGGGTAAAGTCTGAGATGGAGGCTTTTAGGTTGTCTTTACTTCTTTCAGGTACCTCTGCGCCACATCAGTTACAGCTGTTTTCAGACCTCACCCAAAATGGTTTCTTCCCTCCTTTCCCTATGTGTTGCTCTCTCTGTGTAATTATTTCTTACAGTGCAGCCTCCATCGCCCAAATGTTACTTTTCTGAAACCTACTATTATCCCAAACAGGGTTATTTACCACCCTAAGCTTTAGCTGGGGACAGAAGGTCATGCACCTTAGATTGAGCTAGGGACATAGGACTACGTCCCTTAGCTTTAGCTGGGAATATAATCCCCTTTCAGATAACGGGCTTTCAGATAAGTGAAGTTCAGATATTGAAGCTGTCTGGCTTTGCCAAGGTCAGCTGGCTCAGCCGGGCCTTAGCCACATCACCTTGTGTCTTGCCTGAGGCACTTTACCTTGGGCCCAGTGTGAACAGCACTTCAGTTAAGTTAAGTTGTACTGGGTCTTGCCGAACAAACCAGCTACTGAACAAGCCTGATGAACAAGGCAGATGACTGCCTGTAATTGAGGGAACCAGCCAGTTGGCTGTAAACTCTGCAGTCAGCATATTCTCCTGGCCAGCTTCTTTGCTTGTCCAAATCTGCCTGGTTGTCAAGGAGGTTATAGGGTTCAAGATGTCCCTTGAGAATTTTAGATAGTTGGGGTTCTGGTATATTTAACTGAAGCCAAAGGGACCAATCAGGTGTGTAAAGGGGTGGACCCTTTGTCTGTTTGGGATAAACATTGTGTGAGCGTTGTTTTGGGGTCCATAATCCAGTGTGTAAATGACAATCAAGCATAAATACAGTGCTTTCATATGTGGCAACTACAGCTTTGCTCCAATATTTCTTTTCTTAAATAAGGAGTAGCAAGTTTGAAAGTCCAAAGATAAGACGCCTTCTCAGCACAAATGCATAAAGTTCATTGGGAGGGCACTCCTTCTAGCAAGTGCTGCTTACCTTTTGAACTTTCAGATAGCTGGCACGAAGAAAACAGGGAGCTTCCTCCGACTCATTTCAGAATGCCAGGATGCAAGAGTCATCTCTGTGAAGAGGGCCAGCCGTGGCCTATGCACTACTGTTCCTTACGCCATATTCTGAGGGGTTAAGTGGGATTTACATGGTGCACAGGCCCTCTGCAGAGAGGTGAATTTCATCCCAATTTCGTGACAGAACACAATGGAGTGGAAACAGTTTGTTCCAAAGGGGACATGGAAAAAAGATGTACTACATATTGTTTAGAATGGTATATTGTATAGCTGAGCTTCCATATATTCTGAGATCATACTAGATACAAGATGATATAAAAGCTGGGGCAATACATATATTATGTTTCTGGGGCCTATATACCTTGTATTTGTCATATAATGGTATCCACTGTTAGTGTGCTAGTGTAGATTTTGTCTGGTAAAGAAGTGGCTAACAAGAAAAAAGCTTCTTAGTAAACGTACAAAACACTGAAGTGAAAACTAGTGCAGAGATCTATGTGAAGAGAGATCTGGAAGATCCCTCTCACAGCTGGATCAGAATATACAGATCTGTAGAAGTCAAAGGGCAGAATCCAGAAGACGTTCTCCTTTCATAGTGCACAAAGATCTGCCACCACTTATGGTTTAAGTATTTTGGCTTTGGTCCTCTGCTGAACTGAGAGGTGGGGCATGTCAGGGAACTGGACACAGCTCCCCAACTCTGTGGCCAGTTCAGCACCCGGGAGCTGCTGTAAACCCTGCCAGCTGGGAAAAGTACCCAAAGGACTCTCTGCCATCTGGAAATCACCAGACTGCTGTAGGCTCCAGCCATATTCCCTCCCTATCTCCAACACCCCTGCTACACTATTGCTGTAAGAAAAGGGGGTGGTACAGGAAATAGCTGTGCCACTTCTGTGCCCATTGGATATAGAGAGCAAAAGGCCAGCAAATCTGGCCACTTATCTTCAAAACAGGCAGAGTCTGGCCCCAAGATTTGTGTGGTCACTGGTTCATGGAGTTAGAGTTTTTCTGAGCCACAGCTCAAATGCCTGTAATTTATAGTTTGCATGGATGAATAGTTTGTAGTCTCTGATCACATAGAGAAATTGTACCCAAGCAAAATTATGATGTTTTAAACCTTGTTACACACCCAAAACACTCACACTCCAGCCATTTCTCTGCTAATTAAGTGCCTGATCATATACACACTTACCCACAAGAGTAGCTTCAGGCAAGTAGTCCTTTCTATGCAAATAGGTCTCCAGTCACTCACATATGTTTTGCAAGATTTGGCCCTAAACTAATAACTCAGATTATCTGGAAGTGTAAATATCATCATGTTTTGCTGACTATTTGAGATTTACTACTCTTCAATAAAATGTGCACATTATTTGACTCAAATTATATTTAGTTCAAATTGTTTTCTAAAGATTAACATTTGAAAGAGATGTCAACAATTTTCACTCTTTAAATTAAGAGTAATAGGCTTTTATAGCACAATATAAAGATATCAACTGGAAAAGCTATGGCCATCAATGGCTCAATTTTTTCCTTTATCTATTGATATAGCCCTAATTTGACACTTCTGTGTAGAGGAAGCTTGTAAAGAGGCTGTCGACCCTATAAAGCAAGTTACATTCAGATTAGTCTTACAGCTCACTTAAAGCTCAGTAAAATGACAATTAAATTTACTGAGGTGGCTATAAACCCTCAAGTATCTGAAATTAGTTTCATTCCTACTTATGACAATACAGCTTCATTAGTGTTTATATTTATCCCCAGGCCAAGACTGGTCTGGCTGCAGGGGGACTTTGTGCACGTGGATACAAGGGTCTACTATATTACAATGCCTGGATAATACAGTCCTGTGTGCACCTGTATCATCCAGTTGTGTGCAATTCTGTATCGTTGCTCCTTCTAGCTGCATTTGCAATTTAGTTTAATGATAACGTGTCATGTATTTATCCCACTGAGTTTAAACATCAGGAAAATTTAGGTAAACATTTGACACAGCAGAAAGAATAATCCCTAGGCCTCTTTTACTCAGGCAGTAAAGGAGTTTGTGTTGTCTTGCTTTGACTTCCACGGTCATCAGGATTAGCTACTTGCAAACTGGAGTTAAACATTTCGGTCTAGGTTTTGGCCTGTCCTTGCCCAGGTGCAGGGACCTTTGTCACTTTCTTGCAATTGGAGTCCCAGTTCCCATCTAGCATCCCCAGAGCAGAGCACAAGCCAACCCAAAGAGGGCAAGACGCATGCTCAGACCCCTGGGCCAGAGAGTTCCCAGAGACACAGGTGCCTCCAGAACTTTTTTTGGTCTCTGTGCATTGGACTTCTGATCAGAGAAGCTGGAGCAATAGACCCTGCTTCGATATCTGTACAGGGACCAGAGACTTTACAGAAAAGCTGTTATTGCTTTGGTTAATGTTGAATTATTTGGAGGAAATGTTATATGCACAGGACATTGAGTCAGATTTTTGCCGGACTTACTTTTGAAAGACTGAAAATGCGTCTAGACACAAAAAGAGACAGTCAAGTCCTGTATGTAAGCAGCAGCACCTGGCCACGTTTAGGGGCTGTGGGCCAAAGTCTGTGGTTAATAAAAAAGGATTGGCTCCACCTGCTTGACAAAGGCAGCATTTAGGATTGCTCTGTATATTGGTTTGACATTTTTCAGGTACTGAACACATGGAAAACTTTAAGACAAAAATGAATTCCAGAAAAACTCCACAAGGGTCTGGTAATAATTCACACTCCTCCTCCATAGCACTTTCTAGGCAAGAATCTCAATTTGCTTTGCAACCATTAGTTAATGTAGCCTCACAGAGCCCCTATGCAGTAAGTATAGTCATCGTACCTTCACACATAGGGAAACTGAGGTACAGAGAGGTTACGTGACTGGCCCAAGGTCAATGGCAGAGTCAGGAAGGGAGCCCAGGCCTAATTCCCTGCTATGTTCTTTGATCAGCCACAAGATCCTGCCTCCATACGCTGCTAAAGTGATCAGAGTCAGAACAATATGCTTGGGGGTCACCCTCACATCACTGTCCCCAATTAAGGTACATGTCCTGAAGGCTCTCACCCCCCTTCAGTGGGTCACAGCGAGGCCAATTTGGTTTTTACTGACTCTTCGCTAGCTAATAGTGGGCGTAAACAAGTACCGGGAGCTAGACTCTCTCCTCTGGAAGAGAAGAGCTTTACAATTCAGTTCACACTGGTAGAGTTTAGAAGCTGAAATTCTTCAGAGATTCTTTTCAATTAGTGATTTTTCAACTATTTTTTAGATATTGATTGCCAACGGGGTGCGAGGCCCTCTACAAATATATCAGAGCACACCCTCTCTCCTTCAGGTTACCTACACTCTATTCTCAGATGCAGGCAGAATAGTTCACACAGCCCTCTAGAGCAGCTGCTCATTGTGCAAGCTCAAGAGCTGGCTGAAATCTTGCTGAGACTGTTAAAGAAGTGTGATTCAGGGAGCATTCGAAAGCTGCGGTCCTAGTGTCACTAGAACTGGGAGTCAGTAATCTAGTGAAATGGGCAGTTGTCAGCAGCTTTACCGTCTACATGCAATTCCTGATTCGAAAGCAATTACATTTTGGCTTGCACAGCCTGTCTTGTTAGTAAGGGAAAGGCTGAGGAATGATTCAAGGGCATGTGTGCAGATAGTAAGGGGAAAGAATTGCACAGAAAATAAATCCACAAAAAATGAGATCAGAGTTCACTTTTGATCACTGCCTATCAATATGTACATATGAAATAAAGCATGTTCCAAAACATGACACTCCTTCGGTGCTTTTTTCCATTTAGTTTAAATGCTTTGTCTAAAATCTAATTTGAATTTAAATATTTATGATCATTAAATTCTTTGTGAGAAGAGATATTTCTCTTCAAATCATCTATTATTTATATAGTGCTGTAAGTGTTCATAGCTCATTCAACACTTAAAATCCCTGCCCTGATAAACTTCCAGAGTTAAACAATAGAGTTGAACAGGAACAGCACAGAACAACTCAACACAGAACTGAGCAGCTAGCAGCTGTGGGGTTTTTTTTATTTTACTTTTTTTAAAAAAAAACAAGCACACAATTGAGTAAGTGTCTGTGCTCATTAATGGATAAGATTCTGTAACTCCTACCTAGGTGAAGTAGCATATTCACTTAAATCTCAGTCCAAGCCCACTGAAGTCAATGGGAGTTGGCCTAGGCCCTCAGGGCTAGATTTCAGTATGAATATCTACCCTGAGCAAGGGGTAGCACGTAACTGTGCTGCTACAGGAACACACCAGGGAATGAATTGTGACTCAGTTACAATTTACTCCATGATCCCCCTTGCCCAATAAGGAAGTTATCAGCTATTGGTCAATACCTCACTTTCTCTTTGGTGCCTGCTGAACTCTCCTTACTCTTGCAGGGGGGTCAAGGCTCTGCCCATTCCCCTCCCTTGCCCATCTGCATGGGAGCAAGAATAGTAGCTCCATGGAGCCTGCTCTACCCCATGCATTGACTCATGATGTATGACCCATTTCTCCCCTGCTTGGATAAATAGAGCAAAAGACAATCTTGCCCTTAAGAAATTCCATTGACCTGAACAGGACTATTCACATAAATAGGAGCGACTGAACATAATGGCTTCAGCATCTGGTCCTTGTATATTCCCACAAGGTGCTGTGCACCCAAGAAACCTCTAGCCATATCAAATTAGGAGATATTTACACTGTTCTGATAGAGTGCTTGAATATTATTGAAAGCTGCACCAATGTAGCAGGTATGCAACAAAATGGAATCTTCTGACACCTAAATGAACACACATTCCAGATGGAACACATGCTCAGTTCTCCTCTGTTCAAAATAGAGGCAGGTGTTTCTCACACTCACCCCTGAATTTTGCACCCCACACTAGTGTATCCCTTCAACTGCACAGTTGGATTATAAATTGCTTGTGCAAATATTTTAAAATCAGTTTGTGACAAAAAAGGGGAGTAGGTTTTTGTTTTGTTCCCCCCACCCAAGTAATAAAACACTTATATTTTCAGGAAAGCTAGAAATTAAAAGGCTTGGTTAGAAAATTACAAATTTGTAGCTGTTTGCTAGTTTCACAGCCATGTCCCTATTTTGAAATCTGCGGTGTAGCAATACTGCCATCTTGTGTAGAATAGGAGGTTGTATTTTATTTGGCTTAGCAGGTTTCCTTTCCGACATAGGAACTAATCCCAGAACTCCTAATAGAGCCTATTCCTTAAAGTCTACTGCAGTTGCTTACCAATTTGCCCCTCTTATAATTCTTCTTTATCATTAATATAGCTTCAAAAATTTTGCTTTTCAGACATAAATAAAGGCAAATTCATACCACAAGAATTTTATAATCTTGCCTGTTGTCCTGAAACCCAGCTGAAGTCAATGGAAGTGGAGACTGCAAAAACATCTTGCAGGAATGGGCTATAAATTAGATGATAGAAGTCAAGGGGTTTGGGGATGGGATGTGACAGAAAAATCTTGTCATTTTAATTATGTAACTGTTTGTTGACACTCAGTTTCTGTATTTTGAGGGTCGGGGCCAGGGGGATTGGAAGGAAGGAAGCCTAGAACATTCTACGATTACACAGTGATGACTGGTACTAAACCATGGACATGGACCATGGATTCAGTTTTCCAAGGAATAGGAACTCTGTGGTCCCCATATCCAGGCAGCATCTGGTCTCCCCATCCTGTAAATACTAATGTCCTTTCTCTTTCACCTAGGTCTACTCTGCCTACAGATGCTGAAATAGTCCCTCCTGTACAATAAGGCTTTTGAATTTGAGACGGTTACATTCTATATTGCCACTCACTCAGCTTCCATATCTGGCATATCTAGAAAAGGTCTCCTCCCTAATGTCTGCTGTTCTCAAACTGGATCATGAGGCTTTGGGAATCCTTTGGGTCTCTATTCAGCATCTCATATCTCAGTAATGCCATATTTGCCACCACTTCTGTGGGGCTGTGACATTACCCAGGATATTACAATCTGGACTGATGAACAGCTGTGTCCCCTCAATTTTCCAATCTGGGGTGCCTTTTACACTGCTTCACTGTGAGAGCAACCACTCCCGTTATGTACGTTACTCCCAATTACATTGTATGAGGGCTATAGAGCCAGCCATTCTTGAATTACACTACAGAGCAAGACCAACAAATTCCCAGTCCGAGACTTTCAACCAGAAATGTGCATTTTCAGAACATAAGAACAGCCCTACTGGGTCAGACCAAAAGTCCATCTAGCCCAGTATCCTGTCTTCCAGCAATGGTCAATGTCAGGTGCTTCAGAGGGAATGAACAGAACAGGTAATCAAGTGATCCACCCCCTCTTGCCCATTCCCAGCTTCTGGCAAACAGAGGCTAGGGACACTTCAGAACATGGTTTTGCATCCCTGACCCTCCTGGCTAATCGCCATTGATGGACCTATCTTCCATGAACTTATCTAGTTCTTTTTTGAACCCCGCTATAGTCTTGGCTTCAAAACATCCTCTGGCAAAGAGTTCCACAGGATGACTGTGCATTGTGTGAATACTTCCTTTTGTTTGTTTTAAACCTGCTGCTTATTCATTTCATTTTGTGGCCCCCTAGTTCTTGTGTTATGAGAAAGAGTAAATAACACTTACTTACTTACCTTCTGCTCTCTCCCAAACAATACAAACTCATAAAGATAGGGATTTGTGCCTATTATCCCAAATGGAGTTTCCCAAACACTCTAATCTAAACCAGTTTGTCTGGATTGAACAAGAAGTTTATTAACTACAAAAGATAGATTTTTAAGTGACTACAAATAATGAGGCATAAAAGTCAGAATTGATTACAGGAAAAAGTAAAATGCAGCTAATGCCTAACTTAACAAGCTAAGTAGAGTCAAAGTAAAGGTCTCTCTCACTACATATTTCATCAGTCTTACTGGCTGAATTCCTTTCAGTCAGGATCCCTCCCCTAGTCCAAAGCGGTTTCCTTTGTTCTTCAGGTGTCGTGAATGCTGTGGGTAGAGAGAAAGGGATAGATCATTTGGGGCATGTATTCTCCCTTCTTATAGTTTATCTCTTCTTAAAGAATCATCTCTAGCTGGGGTTCAGGAGACAAAGTTTGTGTGAACAGAACCCGCGGTTGTTTCTTTCTCAAGATGTAAATTTTTTGCCCACACCCTCTTTCCTGCCAAAGAACGGCCACTTAACCAGCTGATGGTCCATTTGATTTCGACACCTGCCTGAGATGTCGGCTAGCCTTTCATCTCTGGGGAACTTGGAACATTCCTTAGTAATACCATATAGTAGAATTTTATATTTTTACATACAATGCTGTCACACATTTTTCCAGGACAATAATGATCAGCAAATTGTGAGTTTTCAAAGGATACCTCACAAAGCATACTTTCTACAAGTTTTATCATAGTCCTATAAAAGGGGCAAGCATAGGGATACAGACTGTCATGGGGGTGTCATGATATCTATCTGCAGAAATGGAATGTGGGGACTGGTGTTAAGACCATACTTGCTTATTTTTTGCTTCACAGACTCAGCTCCTCTGGGAACCGTCTGAAAAAATCCAAAGACTTCGCAGCCTATCTTCAGGTCCCAGGGTTCTCTTCCTTGGTCCCAAGAGGAGCAGAAGAAATGGATGTTTGGAATAAGACAGCTTAGTGGAGTGCACATTGTGGTGAAAGACAAGAAGCCAAGGATATAGGAGAGAATGGAGTGGAGGGATACAAACACAGAGTCAAAAGGAAGTGAGGGATGAGTGAGCTGGACGTGGGGGACAGAGCAGTTAAGAACAGAGGGACTGCAGGTCATGGAAAGGCCAGCAGAAGCAGTGGGAGATGGTGAGTAGTGAAGGACGTGAACTAGAGATAGGAGACAGAAAATTTGTATATGCGGAGATCAGAGGAAAGCATTGTTTAATGGTGTGTATAATGCCAGCAGGGAGCAAAGAGAGGCATGTGTGATTACAGAAATAACTGCTTTATTAGTGATAACCCAGAATTAGACACAGTCCACACTACTTCGAGGCATAATAAAATTTACAACAACATTAACCTTTAAAGAGCAACCAGCACATCTCCCCACTCCTAGCTTCAGAAACACTTTACATTCTGAAGACCCCAGTGAGGCCTGAGTATAAACTTTAATGGAGGTAGAGTACCTGAGCCTGTTGACAGGATTATTCTGCTACCCCTATTGCTGGATCTCTGTTCATCTGTTCTGCTTCTTGCTGCTCAGAATCTTTACTTTTTTCATCCCTCTCCCCACCTGTGTTTACTCTAGCCATGGCCTTATTCTCATTTTTCGTCTCCTTGTTCTCCGACTCCAGCCTTAACCTTTTTCTTTCTTTTGATTTTAGGCCTGGTCTTTTTTTCCTTTGTCCCTTTGGCTTTAATCATGCATACTCTTCCCCATGGCCTTAGGTTGAAAAGAAAATAAAGCTAGTCTTTTCCTGGATTTCCACATTCTCTACCTCAGGACTCCTCTGAGAGGCTAATTCACAAAGTGACCAGGGCAGACCCTCCCCTTCTACATCATCCGGTCTATACCAAGATTTCTGAAGGGCAGCTTTGTCTATCTTCAACTTCCAGCCACTTGTTCTTCTCATACCTTTATCAGCTAGACTGAAGAGCCCTCTAGTATCAAATTTCTGTTCCCCATGTAGGTACTTATAAACTGATCAAGTTACTGCTTAAATTTCTCTTCGTTAAGCTAAATAGATTGAGTTCCTTGAGTCTGTCACCCTAAGGCATATTTTCTAATCCTTTAATAATTGTTGTGGCTCTTCTCTGAACCTTCTCCAATTTATCAACATCCTTCTTGAATTGCTAACACCAGAACGGGACACAATATCCAGTAGCAGTCAAACCATTGCCACATACAGAGGTAATAGAACCTCCCTACTCCTCCTCAATATTCCACTGTTTATTAGAGCCAAGGATTGCATAATCCCTTTTGGCCACAGCATTGCACTGCTTGTTGCCATTAATTATACTACCCCCTTTAATTCTTTAAGGATCGAGTCCCATATCAGTCATTCCATTAATTTGCCCAGGATTTATGTCAAACTGACAGACCTGTAATTACTCAGGTCATCCCATTTACCCATTCTAAATATTGGCACATTAGCTTTCTTCCAGTCTTCTGGAACTTCCCCATTGTTCAAAGTTTCTACTGAAAAAAACCAAACAAACATTAATGGTTCCGAGATCTCCTTGGCCAGCTCTTTGGATGCAAGTTATCAGGACCTGCTGATTTTAAAGTGTCTAACTTTAGTAGCTGCTGTTTACTATCTTCCTGGGTTACTGTTAGAATGGAAAGTGGTTTTTTGTACTGAAATTTACATCCTCATGTTCCCCTCTGATATTTTGTGGCAAAAGCTCTGTTCCTGTCTTCCCGCTCCAAGACAGGGCCGCCTCCAGGCACCAGCCCACCAAGCTTGTGCTTGGGGCGGCACCTGGAGGGGGGCGGCGCGGCGCTCCAGCCGCCGGGGGGAGAGCGGAGCCCCGGCCGGGGCTCGCCGCCCTGCCCCCTGCACTCCGGCTGCCCTCCCTCCCTTTTCCCCCTGCGCCCTCCCCCCGGGGGCAGAGCGGAGCCCCGCCCGGGGCTCGCCGCCCTCCCCACGGCGCTCCGGCCGCCGGGGGGAGAGCGGATCCCCGGCCCGGGCTCGCCGCCCTACTCCCAGGGCTCCGGCCGCCCTCCCTCCCCCCCCCCCCCGCTGGGTGGGTGTGAGAGAGTGTGTGTGAGAGAGATTATATATATATATTATATAGAAATTGACTTAGCTGTCAGAGTGAAATACAATATTAACCATTACAAAAGTGAATGTAGCACTTTTTGTATAGTTAACAGTAGAGTTACCAAGTTTTTCTGACTTTGAAGAGTAATACAACCTACAGGAATATCCTCCCTATACCAGAACACAGTGGGTGAAATCCTGGCCCTTTCAAGATCAATGGTAAATCTCCTGTTGATTTCAATGGAGCCAGGATTTCACACATTGTTTTGAGTATTGCATTACTTTATAAATGCTAGTGGAAGCCATTTGCCATGCTCAACGAGCTTTATTGGTCCAACAAGACCCAGGAAGTATTATTACAGGCCATCCAGACTGGCACCATAACTACTTACATACCTATAGCTTTTATTAAGAATGATAAATATTAATATTCAGAAATGTTTTTCAAATTCAGATTTTCCTTCCCATTGGGAAGTGCATTCTGTCAGAGTACAAATAAGTGATAAACAAATATTAAGGATCTGTCCTTTGTCTAATTTTCTGTGTGCATGTTTAATGTGTGCGGGGAGGGGAAGTTACAGGGAAAAAACCCCACACTCAAGATGAACGTTTAATTCCCTGGCAAGTAATGCAAGTCTAGCTTTGTATTTTTGTCTATTCAGTGTTCTATTTACAAGTTTATTTACTGTGTAACATGCACCTATTCATTACTTTATTTTGTTAATTGTATGCTCTAAGTCAGTAAGGGTGAAATTCTCCCACGTGCAGAGAGCCCACATGACAGTTGCAGTCTTAGACTCAGCAAAGACTGAACCGAGAACATGCAAAGCTAAAAGCATGAGCTACCACATCTTAAAGCTAAAGAACCAAGGTTCTCCAGCTGGCTCTGTGACAGACTGATATCTAGAGCTGTACCATTTTTTTAAAAATTTTTTTGGTTCCCTAAACTGAATGCATCATTTGAGCTATTTTAAAATAAATTTTCAATAAAATTCAGGTAAATCTCAAAATGAAAATTTATTTCAATAAAAAATTGAAATGTTTCAGTTTTAAAATGCCAAAATGAACTTTTGATTTTTTTGGATTCCTTCCCCAACCCACTCAAAACAATTCAGAAAATTGGTCACAAATTTTGCTGAATGTTTTGTTTAACTTGAATCTGCTGTACTTATATCCTCTGCAGTATCCGGCACCGAGGGGAACCTGTAATATATATTTACCATGGGTTACATTCACAAGACCCTGTGTCAAACTGCCCCGAAGCTCCCCTGTGACTCAAGAGCATGAGCATCAATCTGAGAGCAGACAGTGAAGAAGCAGGGCACAAACCCCAAACTGGCTGTGAGTTCGATACATAGATTTCAACCAACTAATTATCAAGTATAAACTTGTCAGGCACTGTAACAGCCTTAACATGGAGTCATAGGCTGTCCCCTTGTGTACTCCAATCTGCCTTGCCACCCAGGTAAGCCTATCTTTGTGATAGATGGTCCCTTACACCAAAAAACAAAACAAATAATAAAATAAAAATCACAGCAATATTCAGGTTACTCCCAGTCATTGGCCCCAGTTCAATTGCACTTTAGATCTCACACCAAAGACAATGCTTGTAGCCAATCCTATAACAAACTCTCTAAATTATTATATAGGAAAAGGTGATGAGAGTTATTTACAAGATTAAAGCAAATAAATTAATACACACAAATGAGTTACAATCTTAACATTCAAAAGGTAATAGAAGCAGAGAAGCTCTGTATGTCCTTTAGGGCTAACCCAGGCTAAGATCCCTTACTTATGCCTAGTAACCTTGCCCCAGAGTCCAAGCAGCAATGAGATACAGTTGCTCCTTGTTAGAGGTTTTTATTCCCTTCCCCCCCTTCTCCAAACTCAGCTGATGGGAGGAATTCACTTGCAAAGAACCATCTTCATGAATGTGGCAGGGGGAGAGTAAAAGTCTTTTGTCCATTTTAATGTGTCACCAGATAGACTAGAGTGAAAATGGCCCTTCCATGTTGGGCAGGATATAACACCCTCTGCTGGAGACAAGCACTTCACACTAGTCAGTGATTCTCTCCTGTCTAGTGATTTACATAGTTACAGAGGCTTACACTGCCAATGTTCAAATATTACTTTACAACATGGAATATAGATGTTGTAAGTGAGATTAATGCATGCAGCAACTCACGAGCATTCAACATGGCCTAAACACATTATCATTCTAGTACCTATTACAGCAATACTAAACACACAGGTGAGCCAAACTGGGTATTATAAGGGTATTAGCTACCTGGCACTAATTCCCTGTCTGGACTCTCTTACTGAGCATTAAGGTTGCCCCAGGTGGTTTCTCATAATACACTTCCAGGCTAATGCACACAGAGGCACTCTTAGGCCAGGTCTACACTTAAAAATTAGAACAACGTAGCTATATTGCCGAGGGCCATTAGGTTGACCTAACCTCCTGCACAGATGTAGCTAGATCGATGGAAGGATTCTCTTGGAGAGACAGATTAACTAAATTGATGGAAAAACCTCTTCCATCAACGCGGGAACCATCTACATGGCAGCACTACAGCAACCTAATGCTGTGGCGTCATAGTGTAGACATAGTGCAAGCGTGCAGGAAGTGTATCCATACAAGGAGTTAGTTTGGACTAACTAGTGAGCACTAACGAGTGTGCAACAGCTTCTGCAGACTTCCTCCCCACACCCATGTAGACAAGCCCTTAGTCATTACATAAAGTTCACTGATTAAGACAGATATAATCCCGAGTCCAGGATTATTTATTTATTTAAAGGGACTTTATTGTGGGGAGGGATGAGGGGGCAACAGAATAGACTTGGGAAAGCCACCAATCAGTATCTATTAGGAAGCACTCCCATTGCACAGAGTGTCTTGGCAATGGTTTTAAGATTAATCCTCCTCTCATGGTTGAGAGTGGCTAATGAGGCAATGTGTTCTGGCATTAGCCACTTTCCTTCTCCCCTGCTTCTCACTCCCTGTTTGTTGTCCAGGATTGTTGGTGTCCAGAATTCAGGCAAGTCAGTCTCCAGCCCCTAAGAGAAGGGCTGCCTGGGCTGCTCCAGGAACTCTACCACCTAAGCCAGCTGAAGCGATTACAGCTTTGATGCTGGGTAGAAAGGCCAGCAGCAATGTCGCTCTGCTAGGCTGCTGCTCTCTCTATCTGTCACCTTGAAAAATCACCTCTGCTCTGTGCTGAGTCTTCAGAGAGGGCTAAAGGGAATAAGACCCTTAACAGGATCTTTGTCACCAGGAAGGCAAACCCAGCAGGATCCCCTTTCCAGTCCTCCTCCCTTTAGCCTTATCCAGCTTCCCTTACCCAGCCGTGTTAGACTGTGGTTTTGGTCAGGGGGACTGCTCACTCCAGGCACATTTAGTGCCGTTCACTGATCCTTTAGTTTCCCAGCAGGGATAATAAAGTTTCATCACCCCCTAAACGTCAAACTTAACTTTTACCAAAATGACTTAAATGGTCACAAACACAACTGGAAAGGAGACCTGGCTCATTCCGTCACTTTGCCTCTGCTCACCAAGGGTATGTCTACACTACGGGATTAATCCGAATTTAGATAATTCGAATTTGGGAAACAGGTTGTATAAATTCGATTGTGCGCGGCCACACTAAGCACATTAATTCGGTTTTTAACCACATTAATTCGGTGGTGTGCGGCCACACTACCCCATTAATTTAAACACAGTAATTCGGTGGTGTGCGGCCACACTAACCCTAATTCGAATTAACAAAATCGATTTAGGCGCTACTCCGCTCGTCGAGGTGGAGTACAGAAATCGATTTTAAGTGCCCTTTAATTCGAATTAACTGGCTCTGTAGTGTGGACGGGTGAAGGGTTAATTCGGATTAACGCAGCTAAATCCGAATTAAAGTCGTAGTGTAGACCAGGCCCAAGAGATGCAGCCAGAGAGCTCCCTCCCCTGGGCAGCTTCTGGCCATCTGACTCTGGGATGCTATTTTCCCTGCTCACCAACAGGTGTCAATAGCAAATTCCCAACTTTCTAGGGCTTCAGGCCACATGGCTTATACAGACCTATGTATTTAAGGCCCAGTTCTCTGGTGCTGTTCTGTGCTTGTAGAGAAGAGAAAGATGTTGCCAAGATTCAGCCAAGCCTTTATCCCTTTTTTGCATGTTTCATGCTTTCTGGATCTTTGTACAGATCTTCTATGCCCCCCATCATCGTTTGGAGGCAACACGCCCTGCTGATTTCTGTGGTATTGCACCATTATGGCTACAATGCTGCAGTTATCTAGACTTGAGGAAACAAAGGCAGTGTCAACTGTGCTAAGGTCTGCATCAGAGAGTATCAAACACAATCACTTGGCCAATTAAAGATGAAACCCATGGGCATGAAAGGAGTATTTTACACAGGAGTCACACTGGGAAGTACAAAAGTAATTTTATCCCAAAATTAGTCAAAAGAAATAATCATAAAGGCCAGATTATAACCAATTGCTTCTTGAGATATCATTGCAAGTGCATTACCCCAGAACTGACACATCAGTGTTCTCTCCATACCTTAGGAGAGGCCATGATTTAGAGAAGATAATTCAAGTTAGTAATAATGAATACATTATTCTATAAAAAAAAGTGGAAAAAAGCAGCAATAAATCAGCTTGGTCCAAGTTCTTCTGTGGCGTCTCCCTTGTAGCGAGCTTCCAATGGAGGCTGCCCCTTTTATTAGGCTAGGACATGCTGCCTGTAGGGATCACTTGTCTAAATGAGCGGAAACAGATGTCAACTATTGCCAAGGTTAAGGGGATGATCCTGACATTTTACTGATAGCTGAATAAAGTTGGTTTAATGGTACTGCAGGTGAATCTTCCTGTAGTTTATTGTACATTAACTAAAACAGTTTGTCCAGTCAAAGGTAAATTATCTTGGTTGAACCAGGCCTGGTGTGGAGGGAGGCACAATGCAAATTTCCAGCCTGACTCCTACTCAGCCAATACAACTCATGATCTGAAGCAGTCCCCTCTTTTCCAGTCTTAACCCCCCACAACCACAACTTTGTCCAAGCACCCCAGGCCAGAAGTTCCATTTGCTGACTCATTTCAACCAATGGGACTGAAGTACGCAAATGGACTAGAGGGAGAATGAGCCATGACTGTATGAGTCACCACTGACATCACAATACCACTGCTCAGTTTATAGGTGAAACTAAAAGATCAGAGTGTGGTTCTCTCTCGAGCTAGATCAAGTTTCCAAACTCATACCTCAAAATATAGTTTTATAATGGCAAGGAGACCGAGGACAAGCTTTCAGAATCCCTTCTGATATTTGTTTTCTTGTTGGAAAAGCTGCTTTGGGATAAAGTAGTAAGTTAAGACCATCTTTTGAGGGGAGTGGTTCAGGGAAAAGAGAGAGCTGGACAGAGCCTATAAGAGAATCTTCTGATAGTGATTAAAAATGGATGCTATTACCATGTTCCACCACTTGAGAGCACTCACCACTGCTATCTGACATGCAGGATGGGAATTGTATTTGAGAGGAGAATGCTTGCTGGATTCACCCCTCTCTTCCCACTCCCCCAACCCCAAGTTTCCCATTCCTGCATGTTTAACAATAAATAGTAATACAGGAATTATCAGGATGGATCAGACCCAAGGTCCATCTAGTTCAGTAGCTAGTCTCAGACAGTGGCCCATCCTAGATACTTCAGAGAAAGGAGTAGGCATTTATGCTGGTGCTTTGCAGTTAAAAATACAAGTAAATATAGTGCAAAACCTGTCAGACTTCATTCTATCAGTATTTGCTGCTTCTTATCTTGATTTCTTTTGAGATAGCCAGGTCACACTTCACACCTGTACCACTAGAAGTAGCAAAAGTTCTCTAAAAATCTGGCATACTCGGCTGCTTTCCACTTGACAGATAGAAACCTGAACAAGCAGACTGAAAATCCAATAGATACACTAAAGCTAACACTAGATAAAGAGTCAAAACAGTCTGGAGAACTAGAAGTCACACCGCACTCATAACAGATAACATTTTTGTGCACAAATATTCTTGCTATCCAGAGAGAAATTTAAAAAGCCACATACACAGGGAAGTATGGAGCATCACATTCAAAATATTCCTCATTTTTAAAAAATGCTCTTATTTTGTAGGGACCAAGTTCTGTTTAGCTTACTCATAGATCACACCATTTGGGACAATGGGAATGTTTATGGGAGTCAAGCAAGGAGAATTGCCCCAATATAAAGTCTTAGGCCTTGTCTACACTACACAGTTTTGTTGACAAAACAGTGGAGATGTACCCACAACAATGCTTCTCCTGCCAACTTAACTCTCCTGCTACGCCAACATAAGGCCACCTCGACAAGCGGCATAGAGCTTTTTACGACAAAGTTAGACCAATGCAGTGTCAGTGTAGACACTGCACTTGCTTATGTCACCCTACGTGGCCTCCAGGAGGTGTCCTACAATGCCCATCATGACTGCTCTGGTAAGCGGTTTCTATTCTGCTGCCCTGAGGCCAGGTACACAGGCACGTCCCCCTCCCACTTTAAAGCCCCGTGTATTTTTGAAATTCCACTTCCTGTTTGCTCAGTGTGGATCTTCCCAGCTGACCCTTCTGGCTTTCCGCAGCAAACGCGCTCCTGCGTGGAGTATACCAGAGTTGCTGGATTTGTGGGGAGAGGAGGCTGTGCAGTCATGGCAAAATCCAGCCATAGGAACTTTGATACCAACGAGCAGATTACTCATGGCATGAATGAGAAGGAGCACGAAAGGGCCATGCAGCAGTGCCATGCTAAAAATCAAGGAGCTAAGGCAGGTGTACCAGAAGGCAAGGGAGGCCATGTGCAGCTATGCAGTGGGGGCTCCTGCAGAAAAAGTTTGTTAACGCACACCAAGATCTCCCAGGAATCCTCCACAGAGATCTCAAGGAAACTTTCCGTCAGATAGTCTGAAATCCTGTGCCGAAGGTTTTTTGGCAGAGCCGCTTTATTTCTTCCCTTGTTGTAGGAAACTTTGCCATGCCAATTTGCAATTACTTCTGGAGGAATCAAGCCAGCATAAAGACGAGTAGCATATAGACCCAGTCTGATGCTGTTGCAGCCTCAGTTACCCTCAGTAGTGAGAGATCAGTTTTGATCACCCCCATCTGTGGAAAATGATGCCAGTATTCAGAATAGTGTCTCTAGGTGCTTGTAGTGATCCCCTCTGAATCCACCTAGACCCTTTGTCCCATCTTGCACCTCCCTCCAGGCCCCTGGGCTGAACTCACCATGTTTAATGTGCTTGCCATGCTGCATGCTTGCCAAGGGAAAGTGAGAAAGAGGTGTATGTAACTTTTTATGATTCAAGACTGACTGTACACCCAATCCTGACTATGTACTGTTTCTTTTGCATCTGCAGATGTGCACTTAAGGACCAGCTCTTACACACCATGGAGTGCCTCCATCAGATAAGGAGGCAAATGCGAAGGAATAAGGGGGATATGTTTTGTGAAGTGCTGCAATCATCAGATCAGGCCAATTAGTGAGCACAGAGCAGGGAGAGACAAAATAAATGAGAAACTAGAAATGGATAGCCAGGAGAGGAGACAGGGCCAGAAGCAGATAATACAGGGTTAAGAGTGGATAATAAAGCTCATGAGGAGCTCAGGATGCTGAGGTCCCTGATTGCACTGCAGGCGGAACACGTGCATGCTAGACCCCCGCTGCATCCCATACAGAACTGCCTTCCCCAAACACCCAACATACAATCCTCTCGCATTCCCAGCCCATCACAGTACCCCTTGCACTCCACCTCTAGGGACATTTTCCTTAACAGCTAGACTTACACACAGCTGTGAGAGCCTCACTTGAGTGCTACTCACTGTCATGTCCCCTGCGAGAAATGGAAATCTGTGTATTGCTGCTTAATAAAAATTTAGACTTACAAAGACAGTGATTCTTTGTGACCTACACCAGGTGGTTGCAACAGAAATTCTTAGACAGTGGCAATCAGCACATCTGCAGATTACTAACAACACTCAGGCATAAATCATTACAGGGGTCATTCAAGGTGGCAAATAAACAATGCCTGGCTGAATGCATCACAGAAAGACATTACTGGGGCTTATTGTCAAAATGCTGCTTCAAAGCCTCTCTGATTCGAATAGCTCCCCGTTGAGCCCCTCTAATAGCCCTGGTGTCTGGCTGTTCAAGATCAGCCTTCAGGCGATCCACCTTAATGCTCCACCCCTGGGGAAACTTTTCCCCCTTGGCTTCACAAATGTTATGCAGAGCACAGCAGGCTGCTATGACCATGGGAATATTTTCCTCACAGAGGTCTAACCTGCCAAAAAGCAGCACCAGCAACCCTTTAATCTGCCAAATACACATTCTATGGTCATTCTGCACCTGTTGAGCCTGTTGTTGAAGTGCTTCTTGCTGCTGTCAAGGTTTCCGGTGTATGGCTTCATGAGTAAGGGGTCTCCCAGGATCACTTACCATGAGTAGCTCCACTGATTTCAATGGAACTTACTTTTGGAGTAAGGTGCTACTCGGGGCAGGTCTACACTTAAAACGCTGCATCGATGCAGCTGCGCTTAAGTGAAGATGCTCGGGAGAGAGGTCTCCCATCCATGTCATTCATCCACCTCCCTGAGAGGCAGTAGTTTTGTGGGCAGGAGAAACTCTCCCATTGACGTAGCACTGTCTACACAGGAGGTTAAGGTCAGTATAACTACGTTGCTCAGGGGTGTGGATTTTTCACTCCCCTGAGCAATGTAGTTATACTGACATAGGCCTGTAGCATAGACCAGACCTAGTTTCTTATAAGAACCTTTACACTGAGTTTTTAAACTGCTTCTATAGCAGATACTGCTAAAGAGGGATCACCAAAGAGACTGAGGAAAACACTTATTTATCTACGCCCCACATTAACACCAGTTGGGCTTGTCATATGATCAATGGTGATAAGTGTATTTAAACAACCAACACACCACACCACATTCCTCTTCCCCTTTCTACCGCCTCTTTAGTAGCATAAAGGTGATCAAATGGGTGTAGAACAAAAAGGCCCCCTTGAAAGAAAATTAGAACAAACACCACACACACTCCTAACTTCTCCCTTAACTTAGAAGTACAGTAGAACCTCCGAGTTACGAGCACCAGCGTTACGAACTGACCAGTCAACAACACACCTCATTTGGAACCAGAAGTACACAGTCAGGCAGCAGCAGAGACAACAACAACAACAACAAAAAAAGGCAAATGCGGTACAGTACTATGTTAGACATAAACTACTAAAAAAATAAATAAAGGGAAAGCAGCATTTTTCTTCTGCATAGTAAAGTTTCAACCCTATATTAAGTCAATGTTCAGTTGTAAACTTTTGGAAGAGTTATGAACAACCTCCATTCCTGAGGTGTTCGTAACTTTGAGGTTCTACTGTACTCAGTGAACCACACTGCAGAAAACAAAGATCTAGCCCTATAAAAGGGAACAAGAAAAAATAAACCCATTTCTTCCCCACTAGAAACAAAAATGCTTCCCAGCTGACACCCTGCAGCAGTCGTGGCTACAGTATGAGCAGGGCTTTTAGCCCTGCTGTCCCAGGTTCTTCTGGCTGTCAGGTAGTCCCAACTTGATTGAAATGGCCACCAGCTGAGTCCCTACAGTGGCCAGGAAAATCTGAGAAGTCTGCACTCTTACAGTGGTTTTTCCATCATGATGCATCCTGAAAGAAGAGATTATCCCAGGCTGAGAATAATTATTAGAAAACAGATGGCTGTTGAGAGGGAAAGTAGTTCTATCGACAGAAGGCCGCACACCAAAAAAAGCGTAAGTGCCATTGAGAGAGCAGCAGCTTTAAGACTTACAAATAAGACCAAAATAACCTGCCTTTCAAAAATATGTTGTGACATTACACTGGTATCTAATGGGAGTTACAAGTGTCTAAACATAACTAGACGTTTTCTGCTTGTCGTTTTCACAATTGTCAATACTTTCAAATGAGTTTGCTATCCACACGAAGAGGAAACCATAGAATCTGCCACTACTGGCAAACAAGCCTGCTTTGCAGTAATTACCAAGGCACGCCCTACATTAGCATCAGGAGACAGATCATTGGCCCCAGTTCCACCCACTCGGATGTGCTCAGACAGTGCAAAGCAGCTCAAAAGCTGGAGTAAAGATGACTCTCAGGTGGCATAAGGAGAGCATTGCCAATCCGTGTCACCCGCTCCCTCACCCCAGCCTGCACATCCCATTCAGGAAGTGTGCTGAAAGTCTGCAAAGGCAGGAAGTGACTGAGATGGGAGCGCATGGTGACCCAACTGATGCCCTATGGGACTCCATCAGCATAATTTAGAGCAGCCTGTAGGATTTTAGGACTGGGGAAGTTAAAAGGCCTGGTCTACACTTAAAAGTTAGGTTGACTTTGAAAAGCACAAACGGAACTGGAAGCCTTAGGGGGAAAAAACAGCTTAAAATAGTCTAATGGGACATCCTGGTTCTTTACTAGCTACATAATGCTATGATAGAGATTATAAATATATTAACGTAAGCAAACAAATCAACCTGAAATGCGAGGACTGAGGCAATCTTTGCAGGTTGCTAATGTGATGCCAACATCTCTGATTGTTAAACTCTGATTCATAAGGGAGTCATTGTGAGAATGTGTGTAATATGATATGAACGTTGCTGATAATGTGCTGTGGAGAGTGCTGTTAATGTGAGCTCCAAGTGATTGCAATTATTGCGGTGAGTCTTAGGCCCTGTCTACACTGGCAAGTTTCTGAGCAGTAAAACAGCTTTCTGTGTTGTAACTCCTGAGGTGTACACACTGTCAAGCCACTTAGTGTGCAGAAACTGCACAATTGCAGCACTGTAAATAAATAAAAATAAACAAACACCCTAATGAGAGGCGTACAGCTTTCTGCGCTGGGGGTACAGCGCTGCAGGGCCAGTGTAGACACCATGGTTGATTACAGTATTGTGATTGGCCTCTCGGAGGTGTCCCACAATGCCTGTTCTCGCCTCTCTGGTCATCGGTTTGAACTCTACTGCCCTGCCCTCAGGTGACCAACCATCAGCCCCACCCCGTAAGTTCCTTTGGAATTTTGAAAGTCCCCTTCCTGTTTGCTCGGTGATGCGTGCAGCAGTCTCAGTGCGTCTTTCCAGGTGGCCATGCCTGCTCCACACACCAGGCGATCCCCCGCTTGGAGCAATACTGAGCTGCTAGACCTCACCAGCATTTGGGAAGAGGAGGCTGTCCAGTCCCAGCTGCACTCCAGCTGTAGGAATTATGATACCTATGGACAGATTTCAGAATGCATGACAGAAAAGGGCTGGGACCAGGACACACTGCAGTGCAGGGTCAAAGTGAAGAAGCTGAGGAACGCCTACCACAAGGTGTGGGAGGCAAATACCCGCTCCGATGCTGCGCCCACAAGCTGCTGGTTCTACAAAGAGCTGGACGCGATACTCAGCAGTGACCCCACCTCCACTGCGAAGACCACTGTGGATACTTCCGTGGCTCACATGCCAGTCGAGTGGGGACCGAGCCAGGAGGAGGAAATCTTGGATGAGTATGTGGAGGGGGAGGGGGATCCAGAGGCAGAGGATGACTCAGAGGTCAGAGATGCATGCAGCCAGGAGCTCTTTTCTACCCCAGAGGAGGCTAGCTAGTCACAGCGGTCAGAGCTTGGCAAAGCGCAAACAGGAGAGGAAGCCCCTGGTAAGTGGATCTGATTTTGGGAATCGCTGAAGCAAGTTGTTGGGGGCAGGAGGGTTGCAGAAAGCAGGCTCGTCTGCATCACATGCCTAGTCTGAGCAGTAGAACAGGCAGTTGATTGAGACAGATTCCCCTGAAGTGAGGGAGTCAGAGATCTCCAAGAAACTCTCGTAGATATATTGGGGAATCAGCTGCCGCAGGTTCTTTGGAAGAGCTGCTTTGTTTCTTGCCCCATTAACAATAACTTCCCTGCGCCACTGTGCCATCATGGGGGTGGGGGGACCATTGCTGCACACAGTTGAGCTGCATAAGGGCCAGGGCGGAAGCTGCAGTCTTGGAGAAGATCCTCCCTTGATTCCCTGCTCACCCTCAGCAGCGAGATATCTTCCATAACAATCACAGCCTGTGGCAGGCCCGGCTCCAGGCACCAGTGAAGGAAGCAGGTGCTTGGGGTGGCCAATATAAAGGGGCAGCATGTCCGGGTCTTTGGTGGCAATTCGGTGGCTGGTCCCTCAGTCCCGCTCTTCCTCTTTGAGCGGCCGCTGAAGTGCCGCCAGAGAGGAAGAGAGGGAGTGAAGGACCCACCGCCGAATTGCCACTGAAGAATGAAGCGGCGCGATTGAGCTGCCGCCGATCGGCTTTTATCTTTATCTTTTTTTTTTCCCCACCCCCCGCTTCGCCACTTGGGATGGCAAAAAAGCTGGAGCTGGCCCTGGCCTGTGGAAAATGTGGAGACAGGAATGATTATCAGGCCCCCTACAGTGCTGGTTCGCCCCAAGAGCCATGGGCCCAGTGTACAGCAGGGGCCAGGAAGTGCACGTCCCAGAGTGCACGGCTCCGAATACCGCTGCAAGTGCCGCAAGTGTGAACATGCTATTGTGCAGGCAGCTGACAGTGTGAACACACAACAGCAGTTTCCCTTCAGCGCTCTCTGAGTGGCGATGTAACTCTGCCAATGTAGACATGCCCTTAGCTGTTCAGAGATAATTTTTAAATTATACTAATAAAAGCTAAATATTTGTGCAACTACACACACAGCAAGGCTCGCCTTACAGTTCCTCTTCCCCTCTATTCTTTTCTGCACATCCAAGTGATAGTTTCATAGGGGAAGAAAAGGGGAAACTCATTCCCTTACTTTGCTCTACTATTACTTTAAATGTTTTGCATTGCCCAGCTGGAGCAGATCTCCTGGTATCTAACACTTCAACTTGGACTAGGGCTGTGTAGACATTCTCTAGTATGGATACAAGACAGACAAGATTGACTATTTGATCAGTTTCTATTTAGTTTATTGAATTTGTACTAGAGGTTGCGATATTAATGTCATCTACAGATATGTACACACCATAGATGTGCTGGTGATCTCAGAATGACAAGTCTGACCACCTCACCTGCTCACTAATTCATCTCTGCCAGGGCTGCGTCTAGCATTCTGGAACTCTTAAAATGAGGTGGTTTTTTTAAAGTTGCTCAAAGAATCTGCCACAGTTAGATTTTGGTCCTTCCTGCCAAATGCAGAATTTTCAAAACAAAAAGGACAGGCAATATTCAATCCTAGACCAGTGACAAGTTAAAGGTCAAATTCCTTTAGAAAGATGGCAAGTCTCCCTTTTCTGATGTTGTTAGGCCATTGTTTCCAGTACTAATAGTTTAGGAAATATCAGTCCTTAAAACTGGGGACAGATCTACACTACCACTTAAGTCGATTTAGCTTATGATGCTCAGGGGTGTGAAAGAGACGCAAGTTACAGCGACCTAAGCGCTGTCCACACCGGTGCTATGTTGCGGGGAGACGCTCTCCCATTGGCATGGAGTCTCTTCACCAGATGCACTACAGTACCGATGTAGTGCTTCTAGGGTAGAGCTGCCCTAGGGCTAGCCAGAACGCCCATGGCACATGTTTTCACTGAAATTTGCCAGCTCATTGAACTAGAAGTGTTCCATGCAGATGGTTCATTTTCAACAAAGTTCTGAGAGAACCCAGGTTAGGTGCCCTGATGGGGGGGGGGGTGAAGGTGGGGGGGCAGAGAGCCTGAAAGTCGGGCTCATAGCGCCTCAGCAGCCTAGGCTCCCAGGGTTTCCAGAGTCTGCACCTGTAGCCCAGCCCCCCCAGGCAGATTGCCCCAAAGCCAGGGCTCCGTTCCCTCTTGTGAATAACTTTTACAATTTTGGGTTTCACTCCAAATTGGAACAAAACCAAAATTTCAAAGTATCAAAATCCTCCATGAAACTAAATCACCCTTCTCCACTCAGCTCTGCTTAAAGTCATGATGTACTTACCAATAGAAAAGTTAGGGGACGTCGTGCATTTTAGAAAGGTCTCACAGAGCTGTGCAGTTGGACTGGAACAAAGGCCACCTGACAATATGAAATGTAGTTCCAATAAGCTTCTTCCGCTTTTTAAAATAGATTTTCTTGGAAAATACATGGCATAAAGAAGATACATGACTGTGTGGTATAAAAGTTTTGTCAATGTTCATTTTCAACAACTGGTAGTCGCTTTGCCACTTATGGACATGAGTTTGGGATTGCAGCATTATTCATAACACCTTTATATCGCATCATACATTCTTTATCCAATCTG
>NW_020664490.1:4030127-4043740 GCF_002925995.2 Terrapene triunguis | reverse complement strand
GCACCATGTCTCTGCAGCCCCTGGAGGAGGGGAGGGCAGAGGGCCCTCGCCTGCGGGTACCTCCCCCAAAGCTCCAATTTGGCTGCGACTGGGGAACTGCTGCCAATGGGAACTGCAGGGGGCAGTGCCTGCAGGTGAGGGCAGCGCACGAAGCCCTTGGCCCCTTCCCCCACCCCCCAAGGGCCACAGGGATGTTGTGCTGGCCACTTCTGGGAGCGGCGCAGGGCCAGGGCAGGCAGGGACCCTGCCTTAGCCCCATGGCGGTGGCAATCCCGCGGGCTGGATCCTGCCCGTTGGCCATCGTTTTCCCACCCCTGATCTAGTGGCAGAACTAGGAAATAGTTTACAAATAGTTTTATGGAGATGAAAAACCTAAAAGATTTTCAGATCAAATTTTTACTTTCAGAATTACTACTCTGTGTTCATATTCAGCAATGTGTGTGCGCATGTAGTGATAGACATTCTAACAGATTTTAAAAGTTGTGAACTCAGTTACAAAGTGCAGCATTCATATTAACATCGCCTATGTGAACTCTCTGCAAGATGATTGGGTAAGATTATAAAAACCTGAATATTTACTCCTACAGACCTTTAGTCTTTCTAAAATAGAATTCTAGTATCTGCTGCTTGAAGGAGAATGTGAAGAGGCAGGGGATTTGTATATTGCCAGAATATTTTCCTCAAGCTGCAAGTGAGAGACTACATAAGTTTGTTTAGGATACCACCAGTGAAATGTAACCTGAAGGTTTTAAGCACTAAATTGGGACATCCAATAATTACAAGGGAGAATTATCTGCTGCAGTTTGATTATAGAAGAACCCTAAAGTCTCCCTCCAACATCTACAGTGGCAATAATATAAGGACATCTACATTTTGTCCAGCTGAATGCCACATTGGCCCATAGCCTTTTGGTACGTTGGTATATAACTGAGCCATATAGGCCCATCTAACTGAAGCTAACATTCTAGACCCAGCACTATCTGGATTCAGGCCAGGGTACAGAACCAAAACAGCTTTAGTGGTACAGACTGATGATCTCCTCCTGTCAAGGATAGAGACCAGATGTCCATTCTCATTCTCTTATTCCTCTCTGTAGCATTCAATGCTGTTGACCATTAAATACTGCCATATCACCTGAGACAGGTGGTAGGGGTCCAAAGTAATGCACTAAAATGGTTTGAGTCCTTCCTACAGGGACATACCCATGTGATGGGAAACTGGCTGCACCTCTACCTCTAGACCCCTCATTTGGGGAGTCCCACAAGCGTCAATTCTCTTTCCAGACCTTTTAGACATCTACATGCAACGACTAGGTAAAAATCAGTCAGACAACATGGATGCGAGTGCCAGCAATAGGTAGGTAGTACACAGCCCTACCTATCCTTCACCACATATGATCCACACCACTGCCACCAAGATCACACAGTGTTTGGATGAGATCCGCTGATAGATGAAAGGGTTCAGCTTCAGCCAACTGTGAGCAAAATGGTGGTGATACTGGTGGGCAGAGAAGAGTATTCTGAAGAGTTTGCAGCCACAGTGCAATGTCCACAATAGGCCAATTCAGTCTGTCGTCTAAGAGTACTCTTGGATTCCTGGTACCCTGCACAGCTACATGCTGCTCCAGCCCCTGCTTCGCCTCTTCCCCATGGCCCCTGCCCCGCCTCTTCCCATCCCTGCTCTGCCCCAGCCCCAACCCCACTCCATCCCTTCCCTAAAGCCCCTGCCCCGGTCCACCCCAGCCCCGCCTCTTCACGCCCCTGCTCCTCCCCCACTCCACCCTTTCCCCAAAGCCCCCGCCCCTGCTCTCCCCCACCCCCACTCCCCTGAGGACTGCAGCAGGGTCAGGCCTGCACTCATTGGCAGCGGGAAGTGCAGCGACCCAGACCCAGCCACACCACCGGTAAGTACTGGGGGGCGGTTCTCCCTAGCCCCCCAAGCCAACCCCCCCCCCCCCCCCGCCGCCTGGCGCCGCCCCCCGGGGGGGCCGGCCCCCCCCCCCCCGCCCCCCCCGCGGAGGGCTGCATAGGGTCCCAGAATGGCTAGGGACAGCTCTGTCAGCCAATTCCCCCAGAACTGTACCGTCTTACACTGCTCAAGGCTCCCTTGGGCAGTGCAAGTTCAGTAAGTAGTTTGCCAGTTCCTCAGTCTAGAGTGGACATACACTAGCCTTTGTAATCTGAGATTTCCCAAGCACTTTGACCAGAAAAAACCCACTGTTTTAGGTAAAATATAAAAACAGATTTATTAGCCACCGAAAGATAGATATATTTCAATAGCACATATAGCAGTTCTTCATAACTTCACATACAATGATAATACATACAATCCAACAGGATGTTAATGTTCAACAAATCAAGATTTAAAATTATACCTCACAAGACCTACTTTGTACAAAACAATTATACGACAGTGGCGAATATGGGGGTTCCAGGGTGCTACTTTCAGGTACAAAGTGTCACAGTACATTTATGAGATACATAATTAACCTACCAAAATAAAACATCCCACAGCACTTGCTTCTCCCTCTGGGGAGGGAATTAGAACCAGCATGTGACAAATGGGGAGTCATGTTGCTTAACAGACTTCTGGAAGGTGCTCAGTATGAGTTTGGTATAGAAACCTCAACAGAACAGATCATTTTGATTAAATAGACCAGATTATGGGTGCCTTATCTTTAATGCATAGGTGCAGATAGTCCAATTAATTTAAAGTGGCCTATTTTGAAGCTATGCGTTACCATGGATTTATGGCTATTAGTATCTTGAAGGTGGAGAGCTTTAAAACTAGAAATGGTTCACATACTTGGAAAACAGCTGCAGAGAATACTCAGTTGTTTCTTTTCACTATACTAGTTCACCTTAATGGGAGTGAATGCTCTCTCAACAGCCTCACTGTCACTTTAAATCTTTGGAGACATCATTATGCTCTCAAGATTAAATGAGAGAATGATCTACATGCAAGTCTATGGAGATCATTTTATATGTTAAGTTATGATGACAAGAAAGTGTCTGGAGACGCTCTGATTCAATCAGTCAGAAGTTAGATATGGAAAGTCATTGAGGTCATCTAGTCTACCCACTCTAGGTATAGGAGTTAATCCCCAGATAGAAGATACATCAGCTATTGAACTGATACTACACTGGTCAAATAATCCTTGCAAATTTTAAGTCAATTCAATCAAGTCAACAGAGATGTTAAGGTATTGAGATAATGGATAAAGTGATATCAGTACAAGAAACCATGTCCCACAATATAATAAAACTGCCTTTCTTCATCTCAAGCATCCCAAAAGATGTTAGCGGACTCACTGAAACATGTTAAAACACAATCTTTCCCGAAGAGCTCACACTCTCTATATAACAGAACACGACACATGAGGGTCATAGAACAAGGAAGAGAGCAGAGAGAGAGAGAGAGAGAGAGAGTGTGCACAAGAGTGACCATGAGAAGATCTGATGGTTACGCAGTACAGCATATCTTGATGACTCCACTATACCAGGGTTTTATTCCCTTCCCCTGTCCCAATTTCACATCTCAGAAGCAACATGGTCTCCAGAAAGGGGAGAGCAAATTGTTAAGGGACTGGCAGTAGTAAAGTGTATTTTTCTCTCCAATGACAATCCAGTGTTGTCATAGCTGGGTACTAAACAACCTCCCTCCCCACTAGCACATACAGACACTTAAAAAAGCTCCTCTTCCTACCATCATCAAGGTCTAGAGTTTCATAAACAAGAAAGCACTTTTACAGTATTTCCCCTAGGAGTGGAGAAATCTGGTTATATAGGTGTCCAAGGCAGGCAAGCTTTATTGTGTGTGGAAAGTGGATAAAATGAGGAGGAGACAATGTGTGTTGAGGCTGCTTTGAATATAGAGATGACAGAATAGTATTAGTCAAATAATCCACTCCCATGATACATTTGCAAATAACTTGTTAATTCTTTGCCCGACTGTCAGACAGTGAGGTATGAAAGTGATAATTCAGCTGACTCTCAGACTTGAATAATATCACCTGTAAAAGTGTTTAGTATAATCCAGATGATTCATAGAAACACTGCTGTGGAAATAGCTACAGACAGTGGGTTTTTCAGACAATTGCCCTGTTTCAGAGTCTTACCTTTGCATCCCCCTGAGACTCCTTGAACATTCCGATCCCTATTATCACCCCCTTCATCCAGATGGAGGCTCTGATTAAAGAAGAACCTTTCTGTAATTACTAATGTCAGTTTATTATTGCTGCCGAGATTTCACATGCGAGAAATTTCTGGTCATAAAGAGGTGGCCCCTTTTGTGATACATAGAGCATAGATGGATCCCTTTGGAAAAGAACATCCTTAACAGAAAACCTTTATTAAAACTGTGTTGAAATATAACAAAACCTCATGTCATTTGATGCAAAGAATACAGTGAAGATTCTGCCACAAAGTAGAGCTCTCTCTTCACTCCACTATCATGATGATTACTGTGAATGTGGATCAGTCATGAAAGACTGGTATTGGGAGCAGTTTTCTGATAACAGGCATTGTAGTTTGGACTTGTGCATAATAAGAGCTGAAATCTACCTTAATTATAACTTCACAATTGAGAAAGAAGCACTTTGAACAGATTCAGAGTGTTTCGGAATAATGAGAGAGAGGATTGCTATGCAATTCAAAATAGTTGGGAGTACAGCATCTAACAGCAGACAGTGTTAGAAGTGAGAATTTTAGAAGGAAAGTAGAGTACCGTTTGAGAAGTGAAAATATAAAATTCTAGTTAAAAGGGGCTTTTTATAAGAATTTTGAGGTAATTAACCCAGTCTTGCAAAAGTTGACTTGCCCCATGCATGAAATTGGGTAATTTTTTGATGATGGGCAAGTGTAGCGGGGTGATCACCTGCTCCGGCCCAGAAAGGATTAAAGCCAGCCCTGGGAGCGGGCTGAGGCTGGGAAGGAAAGCCTGGGCTGATTGGGGAAGGCAGTAAAGCTGGGGCCACACCCTGATCAGGCCCAGCTGGTCCCTATAAGAGGCTGTGAGCCAGAGGCCCAAACAGTCTCTCTCTGCTGGGAAGCTCAGGGTGCCTAGAGTGAGGCAGGGCTGGGGAAAGGCTAGAGGGGCTGGGGAGCTCCAGGCTGGCAACTCCCCAGGCTGCAGGGCCTTGTCCAAGGCCCCAGAGAGGCACTGGGTTCCAGAGAGGGGCAGCAGGTCCAGACCCAACCTTGCCTATGATGAGTGGCTTATACTGCAGTCTGACCCAGGAAGTGGGGCTAGATGGTGACTGGCAGTAGCCTTACACTGAGGTGAGGTGGGGTTAGTGGGTGGGGGTTACCTGGGGAGGGGAGACCCAAAGAGAAAGGGGTTACTGCCAGGGGGCAGCCTCCAGGTAAAAGGGCACCGGGTCCGGGAGGGACATGGGGGGCCAAGTGGCGAGGCAGATCACCGGCCTGCAGAGGGCGCTCCAAGGCTGGCAGAGCTAATTCCCATGGACGACCAGCAGGAGGCGCCGCAGGGGTGAGTCCACAAGCTTACAGCAAGTAAAATATTAGTTTCCTCATTATCATCATTGGAGTAGATGGCCCAGCACTATTTGGTGAGGAATGATGAGAGCCACTAAAGAACTCAGTTGTGATGGGTAACAATTCTTCAGGGATTCATATTATCCCTGCTTTTCTTCAGTATCTACATGCGACCACTGGGAGACAGAGGGGGCCACCATGGTGCAACACCTTAGGATCCTGCGACTCCTTGCTAAGCTTGGATGACAAAGTGCTATCAGTTGCCAAAAGTGCTTCCTTTCACCTCCTGCTTGCTAGGAAGCTTCATCCCTTCCTCTTGGATTTGGACTTGGCCACAGTGATCCATGCATTTATCACCGCTAACCTGGGTTACTCTAACTGATTGCATCTGAAGCTGAATGTGAAGATGATGCATAGTCTCCAGGTGGTACAGAATGCAGCTGCCCGCCTTCTCCATGGCTCCAGCCTCCATGAGCACAGCAGGCTTTTGAATTGTGGTTGTATTTTTTCCCCAAATTAATGCTGGGTTCCCTTTTAATAAAAGTGTTTGTTACACACAGACTCAGTGCTGTGAGAGGGGAAGTATTGCCTCTTAGAAGCACCCAGGGTGGTGTTTGGTTTCCCCAGATTACTGGGTAGGGGCTCACACTGGTTCTATTTTGTTAAGAGGAACCCCTAGATATTGAACCCAGCCCTTGTTGCTGTTGCCTCCACCCGGCAGAAGGGTTACACATGCGAGAGCTGGGGACAAAACATTCTCTGTCATAGCTGCATCCCTATGAAACAAGTTTCCAGAACAGATCAGGCAAATCTTGTGTCTGACTGTCTTTAGGAAACATTGCAAAGCCTTCATCTTTAAGAAAGCCTTTCCACGATAAACAATACTTGAAACTCAAACACGCCTTCTATTCCCAAAGCCTTCTCCACCCCATTGCCCCAAAACAACAAAGACAACAACAAAAAAGAAAAAAAGGACATCACAAGCAGAGTTCTATCCCCAAAAAGGGAGAAGTGCCAAAGTCTCCATGAAGTCCACTATGAACTAAGCTACTGGTTTTATAGGGAAGGCATTGCACTCAGTCAGTCTTATACTGCTGCCCATCACAATAGTAAGATAATTATAGCAAGCACCTGAATAGATTGAAAATGTACCAAAATGTAAGGTCAAAATAAATCAACACAAGAGGACGCACCAAGTACTACTGTAGCCAGAATTTGGCTCTACGAAAATGAGGCATTACACTTTGTTTTAGGTTACTATTTAATTACAAGGTACAATGACCCAACAATCTAGTGAGGTTGAAACACACTCACATGCAGAAGTCCCACACAAACTACACTTCAGGAGTTAGTCCTAAATACTTAGATCAGTCCTTCCTTGGGCAAACTCCCATTACAGTTAATGGCAGCTTGACAGAGAGGACCTTAGGACTGGCTTTTAAAATGGGACTTAAATCATGTGTAGGACCTGCTGTAAGCTATCTTCACTGGAATAAGTTTCTCCCTTAATGACTTGAAACAAGAAAGTTCTGTGACAAGGTTCACTACAATTGAGAGGCATGACAGAGGCATATTGCCATAAGCAAATAATCCAAAGGGACAAAACAGAAAGGCACACACTATATTTGAGGGAATTAGATGTTCACCCTGTATTTTCCATGGAAGGTCGCTGTCAACGTCACATGAGAAACCCTGTACCTACTCTAGTAACTTTTTAAGAGGCTGTTTTTCTTTGGAATGACTGATTATAACCAGACATCAAAGCTTTCCTCTGTACAAAGAATTGTGAATACAGCTCAATCTGGTTGTACATACAGATGTCTAAATGGCTGCCAAAATTTCCTCATATTCATCTGTTTTTTAATTTAGTCAAACAGCTCTCATACTGCACAATTTTTAAAAACCCCTCTCTTCTAATATATTTAAATGGAATTGAAGTCTTTTATAAAAATAAATAAATGCAGAAAACTCAATACATGCACTGATTTAGAGATTAAAAACAGATCAGACAATAATTCCTGGATCCTTGCACGTGGACACCTTATAATTCAGGGGTCTCTTATAGCAGTTTCATTTGGCTGAATACTTCAATCTTTACTTTGAAGAAACTCTCATTGAATGAGAGAGATAAATGTATGTGTGAGGCGCACACACACACCATATATTCAGGTATTCTTTAAACACTTTTATACAGTTTATATTTAGGATTGTGTGTGAGTATGTATGTATTAATATTCTAGACTGTCAAATAAAAAAAAATCTGGAGAAATCCAGCAAAATAAAGTGCCTTTATCAGTTGATAACCCTGGTCAAGTGTGTGAGGGGAGGGACTCTTACATGACAAATCTATTTATACTTGCTAAATGTATAATCTATTGTATCCCTTCAAAATGCATTTTCTGATGCACTCAAGGCAGGGTACTGGAATGCTGATGAAATCACTTGCATCTGTAACTAATTGCAAGCAATCACAACATGAAATTATATTTTCAGGTCTCTAATTAGATGGAGACTGAATCTTCTGAGTGTTTGTGCTATGTTATTGCAGTGCCAGAACTGGCAGACAGAAGGCACTGTTTTATTTCTAGGTCACAATGACCCAGACCTTCCTCTACTGTTTCCACATGTAGTGAAAGTAACATTTATTTTGGGATTTACAGCATCAATTAAGACTGACAAAAAATGTTTGCTGCCATCAAGATGTGGGCGTACCATGGATTTATATAAGGGCAATAAGATATTCTCCGACTTATTCTCTATCCCTTTTTTAATGATTCCTAACATCCTGTTTGCTTTTTTGACTGCCGCTGCACACTGCATGGACGTCTTCAAAGAACTATCCAGAATGACTCCAAGATCTCTTTCCTGATTAGTTGTAGCTAAATTAGCCCCCCATCATATTGTATGTATAGTTGGGGTTATTTTTTCCAATGTGCATTACTTTACATTTATCCACATTAAATTTCATTTGCCATTTTGTTGCCCAATCACTTAGTTTTGTGAGATCTTTTTGAAGTTCTTCACAGTCTGCTTTGGTCTTAACTATCTTGAGCAGTTCAGCATCATCTGCAAACTTTGCCACCTAACTGTTTACCCCTTTCTCCAGATCATTTAGGAATAAGTTGAATAGGATTGGTCCTAGGACTGACCCTTGGGGAACACCACTAGTTACCCCTCTCCATTCTGACAAAGGGTGGGTTTGCAAGTCTTTTCAGGCTGTGGCTGCAGATACAGAAAGAACTGTGCTGGAAGCAAATCTAGGTAACATGCTGCTGAAAATAGGGTTGGCATCCAGTAGCTGTCTATGTGAGGACTGCCAGCAGTGTAGATCAGTGGGTAATTTTTCAAAAACATCCTTACTGCAGACAGATCAGGGGTTTAATATACACAACATCCCAAAGCAGAGCTGAAAACTCTTGTCAAATGATTTCAACACCTGTCGACACCAAGGAAGCTCTCTCAGATGGTCCACCCATGGTTTCTGAGGTGCTACTGAACATGGTTTGGTTCCATTTATACTTGCAGCTAAACCATTTTCAGCACGGGCTCAGCAGCACCCATTACGGACACCTTTTGTCAGTAATGAGAAAAGTTTCCTAGTGTAGGCAAATGAGTGTTGAACTCTGTTCATGTCCAAACCAGCAGTCACCTCATCTCATCTCAGCAAGGTCTACCATGCTTTTCTATAACTAGTATTGAACTCAAGCAATGCCAACAGAAGAGGATAATTTATGAATAGCAGGTGGAAGAACAAGGGCTCAATGTCAAACAGTTTAGTATACTTTTGTCTACTAGGGTTCGGTAGCATAGACAGAGCCTTAAAGTCACAACTACAATAAATCGTATTAATAGTTAGCATTAGCAAGTAAGACCTCAAAGAAGATGATCATCACTAAAGATAGGTCTGAACCAAAACCCCAGATCAGAATCCAGATCCAAATTGTACCTGTCCCCATATCTCTAATGGGCTAGAATAAAAACTCACTCTACATCATCCCACTCCAACCCCATATAATGTAATCCTTCTGCCACGTGGAGCCAGCAGCAACCAGGGCCGGGTTTGATATCTAGGGGTTCCTTGTCAACAATACAACACAGAAGTGACCCCCTCATCTGGGACAGGTTAAGTACAGTTCTACTCCCCTTTATTCATGCAATAAAGACAAAAACTTTGATAACATTTCACTACCCCTGTATTCAGTACTAAAGTGATTTGTAACCCAACACCAGCCAAAGTTGATCACTTTGAGCAACACAGCTCTATCTGCTGGATATCTTGGCAGAGTAGGTGTGTTCATGTAAAGACAGTTTGCTCCTGAAGTCTCTCCACCTCCTAGCTAGCTGTCAGTGGAGAGTTCATTCAGACCCTGCTTACACACATACACACTAGACTTCGGGAAAGTCTGGAGCCCAATCCCAATCAAATGAACTTGGCTTATCTTTAGTCACAATCAGCTCACAAATGCTGGAAAGAATCTTACAGTTAACTTTAATCTGTGTAGTTCCACTCACAGACTTCATCAGGCTGTTTTGACAACTGTAGCAAGTTTTCCCTTGAAGCACAAGTTTTCTTTAGCTTATGCCTTTGCTTTATGATGACATTTTCCCCAGCTTTAATTTTTTGGGAAATCCTCTATGAAACCAGTTTTACTGCCTATGGCTAGAGAAACAAATTTTAAGAGGACACCCATAAAAAAAAAAAAAAAACCAAATAAAAAAAAAAAAAAAAAGGATTATATAAAGGTTTCTTTTTAAAAATAAACCTATTTAAAACTCAATTTGAAATTATGACAAGGTCTAAATTTACTATGATCTAAAATAAATGATCTTAATAAAAATGTCAGTCAATACTTTTGCAGTACACAAGTTGTAGAAGTCATTTGGCTAAGCACATTGAATCAGTTGGCTCAAGTGCTAAACCAGCTTTTGGCATCAGTAGGTGCAGAAACTATTTTCTTCATTTCAGTTCAATGAAAGTCAAGAAACCAGTTGGGAGTTGAAAAAGCAGGAAAGCTTGTTTTTATTCATGAACTGGAAGAGGAAAACAAGGTGTTAGAGGAAGATATCTACTAGTTCTAAAATCTTGAACGACATGGTGACCAGAAACAAGCAGTTCACTAAAATAGATACTACTTCCTTTAACAAATCAGTTAGTTTTAAATGCAAAAAAATGTTTTTTTGTTTGCAGTACATTTAATAAAAAAAATAAAATAAAATAACAAAAACAGTAAAATGATGTTTTTGTGCATGTTAACTGAATTTTAATTTCCATCCAAATAGAATTACTAGGTTTTTTTTATAATTGATTAGTATCAAAGAAGTGCATCATTCACCATTTTCTAACAAATAAAAAATGTATAAGTTAAGAATCTGAATAAATATAAATTAAGCTATATAATTGCCTATATAAATGTGTGTTTTTAATTATTATATATATATATATATATATATATAAAAATGTAAAGAGAGTGTATTCTCCTTGTTAACAAAAAGAAGCACCAAATCTAATGTAAAGGCTATATTTAGGTGCAAATAGACTTTTTCCAGCATCCCAAGAAAAGCAGCATACAGGAAAAATTGTTACAATTAGTATTATAGACCAAATTAAAAGTTTTTCTGCCAGCAATAAACCCAGATTAGTTAGGGTGAAGACATTTGGGCAAGATTATCGCAAGGTGATAGCAAACAGATTAATTTTGGCATCCACATTAAAGAAACAGGTCTATATGATGCACGGGGGAGGGATAGCTCAGTGGTTTGAGCATTGGCCTGCTAAACCCAGGGTTGTGAGTTCAATCCTTGAAGGGGCCACTTGGGGATCTGGGGCAAAATCAGTATTTGGTCCTACTAGTGAAGGCAGGGGGCTGGACTCAATGACCTTTCAGGGTCCCTTCCAGTTCTAGGAGATAAAATAATATATGGAGATATACCTATTATTACAATTGATAAGAGCTTTTCCTTCTTTAGGCATGGCCCCAATTTTTGCCTCTTCCCCTGAATCTGGAATCTCATTCCCCTGAGGTACACCATTAAACAATTGAGTTAAAATAGGGTCCAACACTTGATTTAATCCCCAGAAAACACACCAGGATCTGGAGTTTTACTGGATTTTAAATTCTTAATTCCATCTTCAACATCTTCTGCAGCATTTTGCTTATCAAGAGCTGCCACATCATCCTCTAAAATCTGAGGTAGATTTGCACTTCTCAGATATCAATTTATAAGTTCAGGATTTGGAGGTTCAGAAGCATACTAACTATGGAAAAAGTTAGCAAACGTTTCAGAGATCTCTTTGTTACCATTTACTAATTTTTTTTTATTTCTAATCAGACAGATGGCTGATTTATGCAGCAAATAAATGTGTTTTAATGGTTACCAAGCAATGAGAATCAACCTTTCCTTAGGAGAATGTCTAAGGAGTACAAATACAAAACAAGATTAAAATCTATTATTAACATCAGTTTCCAACTTGCAGATTTAAAATCACTGGTTTTAATTGTGATTTAAAATCAAGCCCCAGTGGCCATTTTGCAGCCCAATCAAATAGGACATTAAAAAAAATAAAGAAAAACCACCACCACCACACTACTGCAGGGTAATAGGGAAGCCTGATGTTTCCCCCCCTGACATGAACTAAGAGCCCTGTTCACCAGAAAGGGACCATATGGGTTTTCCATTTTAAATTGTCCTGCTTCCCAGGATACATGGCCTTAGTCTGTGAGAACATTTGGCTGTTGCCAAAGGCACTGGTATGCTCAATGCATGAGTAAGTGGCTTCAGCAAGGATAAACAAATATATCCTCCTTAGTCGACTGTGTTTGTCTTGAAGGCAGTTCAGTATCACTTTATTATAACCTATTGTTTGTGTAAAAATCAAATGGCTCTAGTCAACTGAAGAAAAAAAAAATCAGATATTCTTAAGTATACACACCTATATTGAATGGGGGTTTGTCTTCATTTCTTACCATTTCTCTGTGATCTATACTGGTCATTTTTGGTATTAAAATAAAGTTATTACAGAATAAAAGTTTTGCATTATTAGTGATTTGCCTATAAGAAACTGACAGTTGGTAACAAACAGGCAGGTGGCCCATTAAGACTACTGATGTCCATTTGGCTAGTTTTCATTTGTTTTAAATATTTGAAGTTAGATTTAAATTACTTAAAGCTATCTGGACATAGCTGGTCTATGCAACCATGTATTCTTGTCCCTTATCCTTGTCTTCCTTAACTCATTCCCTCCTTTGTGTGTTTTACATCCACTCACTATGTCTTTACTTAAATGTGTAATATTTTGGGGGGCAGGGACTGAGCCCTGTTGTGCTTAGGGACACAACTGGGGCTTATGGATTCTGCAAATAATGGTTTTTATAAAGGCATGAGTAAATTCCATTTGATTGTAATGGTTTAGGACTACAAACCCACAATGACTAAGGAATACATCCATGCTGCCATTTTCCCCCTCACAGGAGTATTTGTCTACCTATAAGGGGTCAAAGGCATCCCTGGTGAAACATTACTGAAGTAAAGGGATGAATTTGGCCCAATTTTTTTTTTTTTTTTTTTTTGCAGGTGTGAAATAGAGATTGCCCATTCTATTCTATATAGGTTCTTATACCACTTTCTTTACCATAGTATCTGAGTGCCTTCCAGTACTCTGCATTTAGCAACTTGACATCTCTACATCCTCTCCAAGGGCTGGGGAATTGTGTATGCAGTGTAATATTGTGGTAGAGTTCTCCTCTCCCCATCACTACCGTCTCTTTGACGCTAACAGAATCTTCTTAATCCATGAATTGGGTATTGTCCCAATTAGGTAGCTTCCCCATTGAGGCAAGTGACCCTTAAAAAAAAAAAAAAAGGGGGCAATTTTGGATTGTATTAACAGAGACATAGCATGCAAGTCACGGGAGCTGATAGTACCCCTCGGCACTGGTTAGGCCTCAGCTGGAGTACTGTGTCCAATTTTGGTCAATGTATAGAAAGGATGTGGAAAACTGGAAGGGATCCAGAGGCGAGTGTCAAAGATGATCGAAGGGATGGAATGCAAGCCATATGAGCAAAGGCTGAAGGAACTGGGTATGTTTAGTTTGGAAAAGAGGATTTTTTTGGGGGGGG
>NW_020664490.1:4022832-4030027 GCF_002925995.2 Terrapene triunguis | reverse complement strand
GGACAATGGAACAGACTGCCTAGGGAGGTTGTGGAAGCTCCTTCACTGGAGGTTTTCAAAAGAAAGCTGGATAGCCACCTGTCCTGGATGGTTTAGTCAAAACAATTCCTGCATCTTGGCAGGGAGATAGATTGGATGACCCCATAGGTCCTTTCTATCAACCCTATGATTCTATTCTCCCCTGTATTTTTCTAATGTTTGCTTGGAAAATTCTGTATTAGCTGATTGGAGCTTGAGTTTCATACATATTTAGCATGTGGCTCAACTCCCCTTAATATTGGCCAAATGCATCCCCATCAAGAAGAATTTATGTTAACGTTACCTGGATGAAGGAGCAGTCATGGTCTTTTGTCACCATTAGGCTAAAATCAGTTCCCTAGGAGGCATCCCCATGAAACGTACTTCTTAATTCAGCCTGTCTCAACAAAGCAGAGTAGTTTATACCTGTAGAATGAGGAGATAGTGGTAGAGTATATATGCATCACCTACTGACTGTGTTTCTGTTCAGCTTGGTTTCAAAATGCTGGTATTTGCTGTAATATCTGGGAGAGCCCTGAAAACTTGCTTCCTCAGTTCTTGATGTTTAATACAATAACTGTATTCAAAACACATGACAACTATCAATTTTTAATTATTGCATGTTCTGAATACTTTAAGTGATCCATGTAACTGGCCATGTCTGGTACACAGGAAATTAATACACCAAGTTGCACTTGTCCGTATCCTAACTTTTTTTGTGAAGATCAGGGAAGAGGGAATTTGAAATTGAACAAGAGTGTGGCAGTTTGGAACTACTCCTGTGGTTTTCCCTCCTGTGCTGTTTATGAAGCCTGCAAACACAACAGCAGCAAGAGAGATTTTAATGTGTTCCTGCCACATCAGATCAAAACCTAGTTGCCCAGAAGCTGACAGACAAGAGATTGACTCTCCCCATTTCAAGGAGAAAAGAAAACAGCTGCACAACTCCACCTTTCAGGACGATACTGACAATCCTTTATAATAGCTACCCAAGGAACACTGCAGGCCAGAAATCCAAATCCTGTATTAAAGAGATTATGGATTTCAAATGCCTCAGAATTAGCCCTGTTTTTGGATCCAAGGCTGAAACCATTTGCAAAATTCAGATTTATATATCTGGTTTCAGGTTTAAAAGAGACCCAGACTCTGGAGATGTCTGGGTTTAGAAGTTTGGTGTGGGGTTTTTGTTTGTTTTATTTTAAACCAAATCCAACATCCTGCCTCTGACAATGGCCAATACCTGATGTTTCAGAAGAAGGCTAATCATTGTTCTGCATCTCATGTAGTCCTCTACAACAGTAGAAAGTGACCATAAAATACTGCCAAACCAAATAGTAGCATTTTATGCCCACTCTGCACTGGTGTAAGGGACTCAAGGTGCAGAGCAATGCAGAATCTGCCTAATTATACCTAGTCTAGGCCACCAGCCACCCTGGAGCTTCACAGCCAGTCCAGAGCACAGGTGGCATCTTGCTTTCTTCCACACTTACCATACACAGAACACCTTTTCTGAGCTCATTTGCAGGACCACTACCCTTTCCATACTCAAGTCTTTAGAGACCTATTTCTGCTCTGACACCCAGAGGAAATCAGAACACTAAGCTCAAGGAGCAAGATGGGGATAGCTTTATATCCTATTGAAAAACATAGGATCTATTTTTCCCTAATGTAACACTGTTTCATCCCACCCCCTACACTCTGACTTTAGATTGTGGAAAAAGTCAAGGCAGAGATACAGCCTATTTTTCTGTTTAGAAAACACCTAGCACGCTGTGGAAACAACCAGAAGTTAAGATAACGATAGTCAGCTACACAGTGCTATACATGGAATAGGCAGAGGGGGATTTCTTTTAACCCTTACCGGGATTCATTTAAAACCCTGAAATTATGAGATTGGCTTACTCCTGTTTTAACATGTAGCCCTAAATATAACTGGAGCACCTAACGGTCCTTCCTACCGACATTGAATGGACAAATTATTGATCATAAATTTATCCTGTTGCCTTTTAAAATCCAGTTACAGTACTTAGTTTCCCTTGTGACTAGAGAAGTCACCAGAGCTCTCTGTGCCTCAGGTCCAGTGAGTTACAGAGATAACACTTCCTTTCTCCCACTTTGTGTCTGTCTTGTCTATTTAGACTTTAAATTTCTCAGAGCAGGACATGTCTCTGGCAATGCATAGACCGCACCTACCACCACGGGGGTCCCCAATTTCAAGTGGGGTACTACTGTAATACAAATACTTACTACATTAACCCAAATGCGTTATATGTTCCACCCTTTAGAGTTACTGCCAGACATCGACGGATGGCCTCGGAGATAGGTTGCTTCCTTTGGGTGAAGCTAGTTTAGTGTTGTCATGAACCTCTGTCAGATGCCTGCTTTCTACCTCTGATCTGAATGATCCCAAGCAAAACAGTCTGAGTTGTCAGGACACCTAGGATTCAGTCTATGCATAACTCCTGGTTTGGTGTTCCCTCAAAGCAAGGTTTCACTATGCGCTGTGCGTGAAGTACTCCTACCCAGTCAGCTAATGGAATAAGACAGCTCCATCTGTATGGCACATCCTCTGATGAGCAATGGGTCTTTAAGATGCTCTGAGTGGGTGCTCCTCTACATGTGACATAGTATTTATCATATAACATACAATGCAAACCGATGTACAAAAGTGAGGAGAACAGAAAACTAGGATAGCCTCAGAATTTAGCTTCTCGATTAACAAGGTAGACCTAGCTGAATACAGGAACACCTTGAAACAGTCAATATGGTTCAGTCTTGTAAGTACCATGATGTTCTCTCTGCATTGGAACACTTTGGAGTTACAACAACCGCATCCCCTGGCATGCCTGTAGCACATCACGTACCACACACAGACGTCCTTGCACTGATACACAAGCATTCACATTCACACCATTGGTGTGACTGCCCTGACTCTGAACAAGGCTAAGTACCACACCCACCATCACATGGTTCTGCACTGTTCAGCGCCTACATAGACAGCACACGGATGCTGGTGTAACAGCTGCAATGAGGTACTCAGTCCTCCCACTGCAACCCTGCACTGTTGCTGCGCAAGGAGGGAATAGGGTGACCAAGTGTGTGGTTTTCGACTGGAACACCCGTTGACTGTCCGGTTGGCAGCGCTGCGCAGCAGGCTGACAGGCTCCCTGCTAGCTGACGCATGGCTCCTGGGAAGCAGCCAGCATGTCCCTCCTCCAGCTCCTACACATAGGGGCAGCCTGGGGGTCCGTGTGCTGCCCCGTCCCCCACAGGCACAGCTCCCATTGGCCGGGGTGGGGCAGGGCAGGGGACAAACTAGCGCGCCTAGCAGGTGGCTGTTGAGGGGTCATGGCGCATGCCTCTTCCACTGCTGCCAGCACGCTTCTCTTTGCACTCCTTCTGTGGCTGGGCTTGAGCTGCAGCACGCTTGCCCTGTGGCAAACCCCCCCACCCCAGTCTGTCATCCCATCACTGGCACCCAGGAGTTGGAGTTATGTATCCCCATCTCTGAGTGCTGGAAATGGGGCTGCACCCCCCTCATGGCATCCCTCCCCATACCAACCCCTCTGCAGCCCCCATCCCCCTCACTGCATCCCTCTCCTGTCCCATCCCGCCCTGTCCCCCACACCTACCCATCCCTGTACCCCTTACAGCGCTCTCCCACCCATCCTCCCCACCCCCCAGAGCCATCACCCCCATGTCCCTCACCCCCCACAGGCCTACACCCCATTCACCTCCATACACTGCTGCACTCCCATTATGTCCCTGTACACCCCTGTGTCCCCCACATCCTCATGCACCTTTAGCCTTCTGCCTCCCCCTGCATCCCATCCACCCCACATACCCCCTCTCTCCTTCACTGCCCCATCACACCCCCATCCTGCTCTCATCCTGGGCCTCTTTCCCTCCCCATCCTCTCTCCTCCACCCCCGACCTTTTCCCCACCAGCCCACCCTCCTCCCTTCCCAGCTGGGCGTGTCTGTGTAGGCAAGTGTGTGCATGCACGCATTGTGTGTGTGTGTGTGTGTGTGTTATCAGTTGGGGAAAGAGACGGTAGGTCTTTGTGTAGGGAGGTGCATGTATTGCCGCATGTGTGTTTACCTGTGTGAATAAAATTTGAAGCTTAACTCTGACTTTTATTCCTTTTGCTGGCTTGTGCACAAAAAAAAAAAATGACGACATAAAATGTGTGTGTATTCATTTCATAAGTTTTTTTTAGAAGAGAAGGGAACTCTAAAAGAAATATATTATTTCTTAAAAAGTGAATGTTGTTGACTAGTAATTGCAGAAGAGGCAATGTATCATACATTCTCCCCACCTTTGTCTAGCTACATTATAAACTCTCTGTTGCAGACTCTCTCTTTTTATGGGTGTGATCTTAGTTGGGGTCTCTAGGCACTAAAAACAAATTGTAATAATAAATAATGTGGCAGTATATGTGTTAGTGCATGCTAGATGTGCACACATGAATACACGTGTGTGACTGCATGTAAGGGTGGGAGTCAGTTTCTACAGATTTATTTGTATAGGTATCTGGACAGGTGTGCATTTCTGTGGTTGTGCTCTATGGATTTGTATTTGGGCTTCAGGAGTGGGCCTTTAATGGCCCCATTGCAGCTGTGATAATATGTGGTCCTAATTCCACACATAAAATTACAATAACTTTAGTGAACAAAAAACATGGAGCTGGTTACGAAAAATGGGAAGGGGGAGGGAAAGAATCATGAAAGCCTTTGTGAAATTTCATTTTTTTTAAATTACCCTTTTTGACTATTTTGCTGCCAGCTCTAGTGTCCTGTAACAATTAAAACCTGAAATTAGCATACTACATCTGCCAAAACAATAAATATGCCTGTTTGGGCCTTGCAGTGAAAATGAGCATGTGAGCAAGGGTGGGGGAGAGCAAGCGACAGAAGGGGGGGGGGGAAAGGGAAGGGGCGGGGGGGGGGCCTCAGGAAGGGGTGGGGCAAGGGTGTTCAGTTTTTGGAATTAGAAAGTTGGCAACCCTAGGAGGGAAGGAGCTTGAGTTTATTCTTTTCACTACATTGTTTAATAATTCAGTTTCTTTTTCCTTGTTCCACTGGGGGGTTTATTCAGCAGTTGCACTAGCAGTATTGCTTCTTGAGAGGGAGGGAACTGGTCTGGACCTGCATGTGAATTGGCAATAGAAGCCTTTCCAGGCCCTACACGGGGACACTGATTTTCTCCTGTAACATCCCACTTCCCTCCATCAGAACCCCAGAGGGCATATTGGCCTCAGGGGGAGGAGGGATGTCAGGCTGGAAGCACAGGGAGGTAAAACATTATCTGTGGTGGAGGCTTAGCCTGGCTTTAGAACAACAACATTTACCTGAACACAGGAAGGGGTTGGTTTTTCAGATGTCAGGAGCATGACAGGTGTTCTCAAACTTGCCCTGAATGGAGGAGGGTGGGATGAGTAGAGCGGACACCTACAGCTGCATGCAGTCCCAAGTGGGGAGTGACTTGACAGGTAACAGAGACAGTCCTCTGTGCTGTCAAAGCTGTTCCTTTTTGTCATCCTGCTGTGGGACTAAGGAGACACCAAGGTTACTTTCTTAGCCACTCAATATGGTGCACTATCAAAGTTATTTGTCTTTCTGGGGAATTGGTTCCTACCTGACCCACTGTCCAACACCCCTGGGGAGTGTAAGAGGTTCTACAGTACTTGAAATATATCATTCTTTCCTACAGGGCTTGGTTCATTCTTTTCTGTAGGGTTCAAATAGCCACGCCCTGTTAGTCTGTGAACAAGGACTCTAAAACTAAACTGAAATCATCAGAGAGGGAGAAATGGAAAACGTTAAAATTGCACAGGTCTATTCTAACCTGCTTGAAATGTACTGCACATTACAAAAAAAATCATATTTCTATTATAGCCTTAAAAGTAATTGCTTGGTTAGAGAGTGAATTTAAGAAACCCAGAACAAGTTATACACAGTACATGTTGGACAAGTAGTACTTCTTAAATATGCTTGTCTCAAGAGCTGAAGCTTTAAACTGACATTTTGAAAGTAAGAGGAAAAAACCCAGAGTAATCAAAGTAAGTGGGGGGATGGGGGGGAAGAACCCACCCATAGTAATCAAAACATGAGTTGTCTTTAAAAAAAAAAAAAAAAGAAAAGAAAAAAAGAGACAAGAAAACTCATTTTAAAACTATCATACAGTTGCTTTAATAATTTTTTTATAGGAAAAAGTATAAATAAGGTGTTTATTGAACTTAATGATTCATTAATATGAGACTTCATCAGTCAGATTATAAAAGCACTAAAAGGAAGTCTTAAATTAGGTGCAACCTACAATATGTAATGGGGACAACTGGCAGCCCATACAAGATGTTTGTTTTCTAATAATAGAAAGCTGAAGGAGGCATATGGAAAAATTGAACTCAAATTTTATTTCCTATGTGCTAGAGGCACAGATGTCTCAGCAACCTCAATCTGCCAAAACCAAATGTAAGGCACAGACTCAAAATATGAGAGAGAGAGAGCTTGGTAGGCTTTCTATAACAAGTGTTTAATTTCTTCAAAACAGATCATTTTATGGAGCCATTTAAATGGTTATCTAAAAAGTGTGTTGGCCTAAAACCTGCAATGTATACATTAGCCTTCCCTGAAAACTAGTGCCTAGGACTATTTTTATTAAAATGAGCTGGAAAATTTTGGAGTTTCTAAAACCCCAGGTTTGAATTACTCTGAGCTCTGTGAAGGACTCTGTTAATATTATAAATTCCACCCATGAAAAATCTTGTGAAAAGTTATAAGCAACATGGACGTGTCTACTGGACATATAAATTCCTTGACACTCCAGTGATTCTTGTGCAGCTGATGAAGCCTACAAGTCCTATACACAAGTAAGTGAATTACATTTTATGTCCCATGACAGAAATAGCAAAGACTCATAACACTAAATCTCAAATGGCACAGCCATTGGAATTTTTAAGCCCCATGACAGCTGGTAGAACTGCAAGTCCCATGAGAGAATAGCTATGATTGATGGTTACAAGCTCTTCAAGATGAGCTTGTAAATCCCTAGAAAGCCATAGACAGCTTGCACCACTTTCAAGTTCTGTTGTAGCAGGAGACTGAACTTGCAATGGCCATGAAAGAAATTGTCAAGGCTGATCCCCACTTTGAACCTTAGGGTACAAATGTAGGGG